>NW_008237265.1:2594509-2595050 GCF_000691975.1 Corvus brachyrhynchos
CCTGTCTGCTTCCGGGAGTGACCCTGAAGGCTTCCGGGAGCCGAGCCTTCCCCGCCGCGCGGGAAACAGCCGCCCCGACACCGAGGTTCCGCGCAGCTCCGAAATGCAGATTTCAATTAAAATCTGCTCCCAAACCGCGGCCGTTCCGCTAAAACCCCCCTGGTGGGTGGGCGGCGGGGAGACGAACAGGTCTGTCCCCTAGGCCCCGGTCCGAGAGCGTGCATGGGACCGGCCGCGGCTCCCTAAAAGCACTGAAAACCTCTGAGAGGAAAGAATATATACCTGCGGGTCTGTGTGAAATACAGCAGTCAAGTCTTACTTACAGGAGAAAGCGACCTGGTTAACCCGCATATTAAGGAGTTAGTGCCCTGAAAACGTACAGGTGACAGAGGTGTTAGAGATGAAAAACATCACGGCGAGGAGAATGCAAAACAAAACAAAAAAGAAGGAACAGCAGGAAGAGACGGCAGCGTTACCTCGGACGGCTCTACTGACGGCAAGGCGGGGGTGGCGGGGCTGGGGGAGGCATCATTAGGAGCGA
>NW_008237265.1:2595219-2597039 GCF_000691975.1 Corvus brachyrhynchos
TCTTTTTTTTTTTTTTTTTTTTTAAGCGTTTAATATCTTAAAGCCAGAGCGTAAAAACTTCCAGGTCCTTCCGCATGGTTTATTCTGGTGTTGGTTAACATTTAGCTCAGCTGCAGCGTTTTTTCCAGCAGCAGTCCCACCTCCCTTTGAAGCGCTGTGCTTTAATCCTGGCAGTCGGATGGGTAAAGGCTGTAATTGTGTCAAAGGAGGCTGTTACAGACCCGTACCCTCAAATTCCAGTTGCAAGACTGGGTTGAAAATGCATAATTCTCTGGTTTTAGTTCCATAACTGGAGTTTTCAAAACTATGCAGAAGAAATTCCCTGCTGTGAGGCTGGTGAGGCCCTGGCACAGGGTGCCAAGAGAAGCTGTGGCTGCCCCATCCCTGGAAGTGTCCAAGGCCAGGCTGGACAGGGCTTGGAGCAACCCGGGATAGTGGAAGGTGTCCCTTACCATGGCAGGGGGTGGGACTGGATGAGCTTTAAAGTCCCTTCCAATCCAAACCAGTCTGTGATTCTATGATTCTACTCATGATACCATTTTGAAGACCTGAAGTACTTCTTGACATAAGCTTCCCCTTTTCCTTTGTTTCTCTAGTCAGCCACTTCCATTATTTTTGGGTACAGTCAGGACTCACAGGTTTTGCATGTCCATGTAATAGATTTGACCATCATGTTATGTTCATGAAATGCCACAGTTGTATTGATATTCTGGTATAGTTTTAGGAAGAATTTTGGTAAGGATAGCCAGTTTTGAAGATGACATATAAGCACGGTTTTTACTCCCTATCCAGTGTTTTGGCAAGAACAGTTGTGTTGACCACTGTGAAATCACTGACTTTCAATCTGTGTGTTGGGGTTTTAGTTTAGTCTTAGTTTTTTTCCTGTTAAAGGAATTTTCTCCCATATGCATGTTGCTAGGGGACAAATAGCTGTACTTAAGAAAGACAAAAAGGGGAGTGGGGCGGGCCTGGCTACTCTTTTGTCTACACCTGGGTGTGGGGGCAGTTCGCTCTGAGCGTCAGGAGAGAGAAGCTGCAGAGAAAGGAGCTGCTGCTTCTTTCTTTTTGGCCGTTCTTTCTTCCTGCTGGAAGCAACACCGGGACCCCAAAAGCCGCTTTCCCTGCCCTGCTGGAGACCGAGCTGTGGCTGCCCCTCTGCCCTGGTGCTTCCGGCTTTCTGCTCGACACTGTATTTTAAAAGAGCCAGGTGATATTCTTCTCCCTAAACCTAGCAACTATGTATGAAATCCAGTTTGGAATGCTATTTGACACTGTGTTGTACTAACACTGGAATGTATTACTAAAGAATTTGTTGGGTATCTCAGAATATTTTTTCAGCTGTAGATAGGAGTTACAAAGACTTGCTCAATATTTGCCTGAGCTTGAGACTCAGCGTCTGGCCCATCCTGTAGATTTACAATGCTTAATACTCTTTTTTTCACATTCGTTTAAAAAGAGATGTGAGAGGAAATTTTTGTGAAGAAAGGCCTTTGAAATCATTTCCATTTTTCAGTCTGAATCGATTAATCTGGTGTTACTACCTTTTCCTGTAAGCCTTGCTCCTTTAATATCCTTAAACTGCACTATTATTTTAAAACCCCAAGAGTAGTCACAACAACAGTACATTTCATAAGCTCTGGATTCCCCTGCAACAAGCCGAGAAAGTTACTAAGGACAAAGAATACCAATACTTTCCAATCAAACACAGTACAAAAGTAAATACATAAAATACAACCAAAAGGAGGCTTAGATACTTTTTCAAATGTACAATAAGAAGTAAAACTATATTATTATCCATTATATTTCCATGTTGTTATTTT
>NW_008237265.1:2599202-2618824 GCF_000691975.1 Corvus brachyrhynchos
TAATAACTTGGAGGGAAAAGGGGTTATATCTGCCACTTCAAGGGGGGCCTCTGCCTTCCTTAGCAGACACCTGTCTTTCAAAACCGAGACACTGTGTAAGAACACTGCGTCATTGTGAACTGTCTGTGTAATATTCACTAGACACCACTTCTCACTTTGTTGTTATTCTTATATTACTATATTGCAGTCTCTAGAAAGGCTTAACAACTATTTGGAGAATCATATTCCTAGGATAAGGAAGATGGAGGATAGGATCAGTGAGAACACAGAAGGAGAAGGAAGAATGCAAGTAGTCTCACCTGAAAACTGACATGTGATTGAGTTGGGGAGGCTCTGCAGTGTTTCCAGCTCTTGCCTTTCACCCTTCACTGCTGCCAGTCAAGCAGCAAGGAATTTTAACATGCTGATATTGAGGGTTCTGTAAACCTGAAGGTCAAAGACACTGTATTTTAAAAGAGCCAGGTGATATTCTTCTCCCTAAACCTAGCAACTATGTATGAAATCCAGTTTGGAATGCTATTTGACACTGTGTTGTACTAACACTGGAATGTATTACTAAAGAATTTGTTGGGTATCTCAGAATATTTTTTCAGCTGTAGATAGGAGTTACAAAGACTTGCTCAATATTTGCCTGAGCTTGAGACTCAGCGTCTGGCCCATCCTGTAGATTTACAATGCTTAATACTCTTTTTTTCACATTCGTTTAAAAAGAGATGTGAGAGGAAATTTTTGTGAAGAAAGGCCTTTGAAATCATTTCCATTTTTCAGTCTGAATCGATTAATCTGGTGTTACTACCTTTTCCTGTAAGCCTTGCTCCTTTAATATCCTTAAACTGCACTATTATTTTAAAACCCCAAGAGTAGTCACAACAACAGTACATTTCATAAGCTCTGGATTCCCCTGCAACAAGCCGAGAAAGTTACTAAGGACAAAGAATACCAATACTTTCCAATCAAACACAGTACAAAAGTAAATACATAAAATACAACCAAAAGGAGGCTTAGATACTTTTTCAAATGTACAATAAGAAGTAAAACTATATTATTATCCATTATATTTCCATGTTGTTATTTTAAAATTTGAACAATTAAATATGACAGTGACAAGCCAACACCATTATGAGAAAACTGGCAGAAAGTTCAGGAGCAAAAGTCACAGTGAAAAAAGAATTTTTAAGTGAGTTGAAATCCGTGAACTTTGAAAAATGGAGTTTCTTTCAAGAAGCAACAAAGAAAGGCAATTGAGGATGTCCAAGGGGTAAAACACACGCTTAAAAGAAATAACTACACCAGTTCAACACTCGATTCAACCTCACATTTATCTCTCATCGTAAATCTGTTTGTCCAAGTGTACTAAACAACACATTAAGTCAGTTGCTTCTTTGGGGATTTGTTGCCAGCTTTGGAAATAACACTTGAAAGGATGTCGTCAGGCTAAGAAATGCAGCTAGTTGGTTTTGGCTCCAAGAGGCAATGTATCTGATTATTCAGCTGTGGTTCTATGAACTGGGATGTAATGTTGATTTACTTTTGACATCTTGCTCCTTGAGAAGTTACAATAAAGTAAATCCAAGCCTACATTATGCCAGAACCACTGGTTTGAAAGAAACTAAGCAAAGCTCATAATGAAAGCTTATTGAGCTTGCTGAAAAGTATCTTTAAGACACCAACTAACTTGTGTCTTATTTTTTTCCATAGCAGGAAGCCAATCGGCCCCTGATGATTGAGATAAAATTCCTTGCACAATGGAACTACCAGTTCTTTCCTGTTAGGAAAGAAACTCTTTTCTAACTTGGAGATGACTGGATCTTACTAGTTTGTCATTTTGGTAAACAGAATAGTTTATAAAATACTGTGAAGAAGATGCTTTCAGAAATTCAAAGTATGTTTTCAAAAGCCAGTGTCAGTTCACTTACAGTTTACCCATGACTGAATGTAAAGATTAATTTTCAAAGATAACGTTTTACTTGCTGCACTGTCTGTGTGTGTGCCCTGCAGAGTGACATGATCTGTAATATAATTCTGGATGTAACTGCAGGTATATTTTTAAAGCTGCCAAGTGTTAAGCACATCTGCACCAACAAGGTCTCCCTACAGTCAACTCTTACCTAACAGAGTGTAATTACCATCAAGTTCTGCGTTACTTTGCACCTGCCTCTCTCACACCTGCCTTCTATTAGCAACATTGAAAGTGTGATCATTTCAGTACAGTCAACGTGTGAAAAAAGTACATATTACAAGGGTGAATGAGAGGGGAAATGAGCTCTCTTAACTGTCATCTTTCTGACCTTGACTTTAGTTTGACCTTGTTTAAAAAAAGTCTGAATACATGAGTTTGCTTTGAAAAATTAAGGAGTGTAACTAAATGGGATGTCCTTTGATTAAAGAGTTTATATTGTGCATTTTTCTGACAAAAAAAAAAACAAAAACAACCAAACAACAAAGAAAGTTCTGTCACAAGGTCCTTAGCTGTTCTGAACAGCAGCAATGTGTGCAGCAATGGGAAAGGGAGGAAAACCACTGCGGAGAGGCAGAACTGTAATGGAAAAAGGAAGCAAAACATAAACCAAAGAGAAGACAGTCACAAAAAAAAAAAAAAAAGAAAGAAAGAAAAAAGAGAAAGTAGAAGGAAATAAAACATTCTGAAGCCTGGAAGGAATGAATTTAAACCAAGCATATTACTGTAATGACTGGGAAGAGAGAAAGCCAAACAGGAAGTTGCAAATACTCAAATTCTGCTTGAAAAGGTTGCTACTGTTAAAGAACTTAACTAGGTCAGGGAAATGAACCTTGGGAATATTATTATATGAACTTGTTGATGAGTTGGCAAAAAACTCTTTTCTGTTTGTCAAAAATCCAAAATTTAAAATGTTGGCCAAAATAATTTCATAAATAAAATCTGTATAAATGAGGGACAAAAGTAGAGGTGATATTCTGCTCTGTTAGAACAGAGGCAACTGTGGTATTAAATAATAAGGTGGGGTTTTTTGTACTTAGTGGGTTTTTGTGGTGCAATGGCTACTTCTTCTACCCAGCCATGTATTTAACAAGCTTAAAGTACCACTACAGATCAGCAAACTGAGAGTTTACACAGACGGGAGCCAGCACATGAGCACAAAATGCAGTGCAGAGACAGAGGTTAAGATCTTGGAATTCTCTGAAACTACAGCGCAGGGAAGCCCTGAGGACAGGAACCTGTGACCCTACGCAGCAATGGTCAGTCAGTCTGGCTGTCTGACTCAGTGTTCTGATGGTCACTGTGCAACTGCAGAATAAAGCTATTGAATACCCAAGTCTCATCAGTTTTCCAGTAAACAAACCTTTGCTTTGACATAGTTGCTAACACGATCACTCCTTAAATAGTCATGCAAACGCCTAATCTGGGGTGTAGCTGTCTTTGTAATTCCTGTGAAGTCAGCATCCAGCCTACAAAGAAAGCTGTGAGTGCAGCACTAGAGCCCAAGGATGTAAGCCAAAAGAAATTTTACTTCAGAAGCAAAGTTCTCTGTATCTGGCCAGCTGCTGTGCCCTATGCCCCCTAGCCTGCCTAAGGAGAAATGAAGCATTGTATCCACATTCACATCATGCTTGCTTGGATTAACATCACCAACAGCTGAGAAACAGATTATGTATTGTACATGATTTTTGGTCTGAGATCTCAGTTACAATCTCTTTTAATGCATGTTGTAATAAAGTGGTTTGCTATAACATATGCTGTCATTCCATTAGATATTACAGATTCCTGCCCAGAGATAATTGGACACCTGCCTTCTGTGTTACATTTAAAAATCTGGGCCATCGTATGGAACCACCTAGATCCTGTATCACTGAAAGAAGAATTCAGACAAAATTATCACAGCAATGTCTTCAGACCTCAGCTTTAACCACTTGAACACTATGTAACCCAAAAGCTCAAAAAGTTATAATATGAAGGTCTTGCATTCTACAAAAGAAAGAAAAAATCTGTAAGGATATTTTTGAGTTTTAATCTTTTTTCTAGAATAGGGGACAGTAAGAAATTTCTGTAAGAAATTTTTTGTCTGTTATTTTGTTAACTGTCTCCAAGTCTTTTTAACTAGATAAAGCATAAAAGGCTCCATAATCTCCAGTTTTACTGGATTTATTGAGCAAGTTATTTACTCCAATATTGACTCATATTGCAATATGGCTCTCTCCAGAATTCCCCATTTCTGATAAGAAACAATAAAAGTAGGATTAGATTTATTCTACTAATGCAATCTTTATTATAGAAAATGCTAGGGAGTTTGTGGGTATCTTTTTAAAAGTCAGCTTTCTAATACATGGCTGCCTCCTCCTGCTACATCCCTTACAGTGACTCATAGCAGCAGAGATGAAACCAAGTAAGAAAACAAACCAATGTAGCTATGCACTGTGTTCCAGGTGAAAAATTTCCTTTGGAGGAAACTCAGATACCTTCAGGTAGTTTCACCTAGGTGTTAGTCCTGATTTTTGTGGAAAGATAGGATAGTAAAAAGGTTTGAATAACAGGAATTTCCCAAGGTTTCAATCTCTTTGTGGCTAATAGTTCCTTTTCACTCAGTTTCTCCTCACCTATTAGCTGGAACTAATACAAGCACTGCACACCACAGGATGTCGGAGTCAGAAGAATTCCTGTGCAGGTTTAGAAAGAATCCCTTGGGTTTACAAGTCCAGTTCTATATTTTAGGTGTATTGTTAAACAAGGAGCTGAGTTTATAGAGCAGTCACTATCTGATTTAAATGCTTCTGAATGACAGCATTTATGTAAATATACTCAAGATTAATATAAAAAAGGTAATTTATTATATGTTACTGTAAGCCAATGAGAATAAATGGTTCAATGAGAGGCTGAAGAACACAGACTATCTTGGAGAAATCTACTGCAAAGTTTCTATGTTAATACAAGCAAATTTAAATAAATCCATTGCAAAAGGTTTAAAAGAACATTACAGTGATGTTCCAGCTCAAATACTAAGAAGACAGGAAATATAAAAGTCAACATTTATCTGTTCATCCCTGATTTGCTTCACCATGGATTTGCACTATGATATGACTTTATAGGAACACATATTTCTTTCCCCCATCCTACTGCTTTGTCTTTTAGTACACAGAATGAAGGGTACTTGCTTCAAAGATTTCTCATTATTGTCCAATGCACAACTTTTGTTCTTATTATAGTGCATATTCTCTAAACCATTGCTGGAGATGAAGCTACTGATTTATTTGCAATGAAATATATTAAGCCATTTATTTTAAACTTCCTGTGAGATAAGAGGAAATGATTCATATAGAAATTAAAGTAAAATAGTATTTCTTTATTTGGTTGCCTTTTTACTAGAGTCTGTTTTGTACTACTACTTTCCATGTTATAGTACCCTAGATACTCAAGGTACTTTTCACTGACTACAGCAGTAGCTGTCTTAATTGTTTGTCCAAATCAGAGCTGGATCCTCAGACTCTGAATCCAGATAACAAAAAGCAAAGTACTGCCGATCACAAAAAAAATTCTGTGCAGGCGTTTTTGTCCAGAGTAGCACCAGAACTCCATGATAAGTGAAGAGACCAAATCTACCTCCCAAGGAGGGATGGATGGCCTGAACTTCAAGACTGTAATTTTTTTTTTCATTCCTTATTGGATGCAGTGTTATCTGGCACACAGATTGGATTGATCAGCAGAGACAGAAGCATGCAGAAGAAATAATTTGTGACTGTGTAATTCAAGACAGTACCATAACACCTATAACATGCTAAATGAATATTGCAGAAATATCTGTAATATGGATTTCCACTCTTAGCTAACTTGACTTTGCAGCCATAGCATTCTTTTAACACTGTTGCAAGTGTAAGGTAAGGTTTATGCAAGACAAACAGTAGAAATTCCATTCTGTGTTTTTAGGGCAAGAGACTTTAGAGGCAATTCAAGGACCTTTGTCACTGAAGTGAAGAAAGGAACTGATAATATGAGAAAAGTTAACTTGCTCTAAATACACAGATGTTTGTGATGGTGTGGGGGTGCACGCACACACACCCATCTCATCCTTGGGCCTGCTCTAGGGTCTCAGAGGCTTCTGGTAAGCCTTGACTGAATCATCTGAGGAGTGAAGAGTCCTGTGAGTGAACCAGTCCAGCCGTGAGGCACTGCCTGACCATACCAGGAGCTCTTGCATGGTAGAGGTAGGAAGAATAAGCTGTTCCAAGAAAGGTGGGAAACAAAGGATAAGGAATTATCCTTTGTAGCCCTGGTAAACCATTCACTTGACTCAAGTGGAGTGGCACCCGTTGTTCCTGCACTTAGGGAATAAAAGCCCAGTAATTACCAATTACTGGGTTACAGCCAGGATGGAAACTTACTGGTGACCAAAGTTAACAGTCTTGGGACCCTATAAACAACGGTGCTGAGTGAGACCCTGAGCTCTCCTGGATGGCAGTGGCTGTGCCAGCACCTCCCTCTGAGTGGGACCCGCCTTGGAGCTCCAAACCCTACAACTACACCTGGAACAGCTTTAGCCTTTCCAAAGATCGTGCCTGTCAGTATCCATTTTATCACAGAACACATGGTGACTAATATAAAAAACTTTCCAGTCAAAGTCCTTTCCAATCAGCAGTTTCAAATCAGATGCTGTCACTAGATTACCTGCGCCAGCATAGGAATAGATCTAGCAGTTCATGTATGAATTTTCCTACTGGACAATGAATTTAACCTGAGAGAGCTCAGCACTGCTGGAGCACCATACAGCACCAACTGCAGGGTGCTAGACCAAAGCCAGACACCTTCAAAGCTACACCTTTAATTGAGCATTTCAGTTGGGGGCAGGTAATTCACAAAGGAGCCTTACACACTCAGTGCTACTTCCTACTGTGTTTTAAGAGCAGAAACCAACTTTCAAGAAGTAAGAATTATACCTGTAATGTTGTATCTGATGCAAGAGGTGGGTTACAGACATCTAGAAAGTCTAGGTCATACAAGCAAATCCCATCATTCCCCACTCTGAAGAGGTATTGTTTCAGGTTATCAGAAATTTTGCTGACAGCTCCTGCATCCACAAGTCTGGGAGGCAATGCACAAATTACGTACATGGAACAAAGCAGCCTTGTAAAGTCCAAGCTGCCCCCCACTTGGCTTGCTGGAAGGTGCTGTCAAGCACTTTGCTGCTGCTGTCTGTCACCATGGACCTTATTGCACTTGCTGCAGGAGAGATATTTTTAACAAGGCTGTTAAAACAAGTTGAGCCCTTTCCATTCACCCTGTATTTAATTGACATCTTGCACTTCTACCCCAAAACACTCCCAAGACAAACCAAAAATCAGCTACCAATTTGGCTGTGTAGTGATCCTACCCCTTCCTGTAAATTTGTTGGTGAAGCTCTTTACACTTATCCTTCAGAAACTGTAAAGGATCTCAGTGTAGCTCAGAGCAATAGTTTTTAGCAGCTATCTTCCCCAGATTCCTCTTTTCCAAGGAGAATCTGATGGAGTAGGAAGGAGGGGGGCAAAGGCTCCTCCCACCTCCCCCCCTCCCCCATCTATTGCTCCAATAAACAACCAGCAAGTCCATTTCAGATTTAATCCTGTAGCCAAGGCAGAGTTCCTGTAGTCACAATTTATCTCTTGGCACAGCAGCCCTTTGGCCTCTGGTCACACACCACCTGGACCTCCCAGGATGTGGGTTCTCCATTTCTGGCCAGCCAGGAGCACCAGTGCTTCCAGTGGAATCTGAAAGCCCTCACAGCTTCTAGCAAAGCATGACTGCATCCAGGAGACTTTGGAAACTTTGATGCAACTCTCAAACTTCCCCTGCTGCAAAGCCAAGGCACAAATCCCAAGCTCTGTAACTGCGGGTAATTTTTTTTTTTATAGCCTCCTTCAGCTGCTCAGTGCTGTCAGCAGTGAAGGAATGGCAGTTTTTCCAAAGCTGTGGTACACTGGGAACAATTTCTGTTTGAAAGCATTCTGCTGTGCTCCTGGAGGAGAGTTCCTGCAACTGATAGGTTGTGAGATGTTTTTAGCTCTGATCCAATGCAAAATTAGATCTGTTTTAAAAGGGAGAAGTTTCTGGCACAGCTTAAAAGTATAACTTGAGGATCAGTGCTCAAGTGAGTGGAGTTCTGACACCCCTGTCTTTAATGGGAGCCAATGGCATGTAAACAGATACCACCCAAGACATGCTCTTTCTTTAGGCTTGCTTCCCCAAATTATAATACTTCTTACAGCTAGGTCTTCCTGCTCTCCCACTCTCCAGTAACTCTTAGCCTGGCTCTGGTAAATAAGCAATAGCTGATGCCTTAGCAAGGTCATTTTATGGGAGGTTTTTGGGGTGGTGTTGATCTTTTATTTTTTTAACTTGAGTCAAGTTAAAGTCAAGTCTGATAACAAGGATAAAGCCAAAAGTTACAGTACTTTTCCAGAAATTCCTCATACCCTCAGCTTTTTAGTATGCTGATGCATATTCTTACCAATAGAGCTGAATATAAGCTGTTAAGAAAATTAAGTTTTCTTAATCTTTTTTCCTTCCCCCTGCTTCAGGAGGCATCTAAGGGTGAGCCAATGTGCTTCCCTGCAGACCAAACAAGGGACAGAGACCAGAGACAAATCCAAACAAAGTTCCTTCCAGTCTGCCAAGTAACAAGTTTGCATCTGCTTGCCTTGAAAAGCAGCAGCAGATGTATCTCTGTGGAGATAGAGCTAGAAAGCAGAAGTGAGAGCACTGCTAAACTCATGTCAGAAGTAGACGCGCTAATGCTGCTAGGCCGCAAACCGTGGCAGGCAGTAAGGCCTATAATGAAACAGTCAGCATAAAAGGTATGCTTGGTATGTACCTGTGATACTTAGTGCTAGCTTTTAGTTTTGCAATGTTATTAAGAAACATAGATATGGTTGTTATAGTGATTGCTGCTTATATAACTGCTTATATAACTGAAAGGTATAAAAACCCGACCCTGTATCAATAAAATCGGCTTATTGCATCCAAGCAATCTGCCCCGTCTCTTTCATCGCCGACTGTCTCGCGACGGTACCGCGACAACATCTCTGTAAGCATTCCATTTGGTATAGATTCACTCATTTGTGTACGAAGTTTTTACCACAGAATTTGCAGAAGGTGAGGTGGTTGATGCAATTTCTAATACAAACCATATTTGCAGCTATAACTACTTATCAGTAGACTTTTATATGTAATTCTAATGCAGTTGCAGCCCAGCTTAGACATATAAAGGTGTGCCCTTCAGCCACAGGATGTATCCCAGAATACCACGCATTCACAACTGTCTGTGTTAGTTGTATGGGATGGTGTCTGTGGTTGTAGCTTCCAACCAGCCAGGGCCTACTCTTTCCACTTGGTACAAAGTGGCAACAACCAGCAGTGAAAGTTTTAAGATTGGCTAACAGACAGAACCATTTCATCGCTGCCCCTTCAAGGTCTCTTCTCTGTGCCTCTCCAAAAAGGAGGCTGCATACAACATTCAGGGGAGAAGGTGTGAAATAAGAAAGGCCTTAATTTCTGTCAGCTCACAGAGTAGCTCTAGGTGGCATTCGAACAGTGCCAGAACAGCAGGGAACACGGAAGGCAGCTCTTACTTGCCAGTGATGTCACTGCCAAGAGTTACGAAACTCATTTTATGAATGAAGCCATGGGGCAGACATCTGTGACCACAGGTCTAGCATGACTTGCCTTAGTCCGAAAAACCAGATAAATCAATTAGTCCTTGCAAGGGCTGCCTACTCTAACCATGAAGCAACCAGCAGAAGTTACCTGATGTCTCTCAGCAGGTTTACTTAGTGGAATTCAGGCTTTTACACATTTAGACAAAGACAAGATATCAGAATGTGGAGTACTTAGTTTCATGAGCAAGATTTGGGCAAACACTGATAGCTGATAGTGCTGCTCCACACCTCCCAGACTCAGTAAGCACAGTGTATCAGTACTCAACACCACTAAAGTATTTGTATTATATTTTATAATAACACCCTAAAGAAAACCAAGACCAGAGGCTCAGTTCTATGTAGCTTACAGTTACAGATTTTTCTCTTTTTTCCCATTCAAACCCACTCCCACGAATTTGTGAAGGCTTTTATGCAAAGGTCAAATCATGTATTTTCCTTCCAGAGAGGCACAGTGCAAGACACTTGCCTGATTCCTCCACTGCATACAAGTAGATTATAAGATTTATTTGGATGCAGTGAATTGTCAAACATACAAAAAGGTTTTTCTAGAGCAACTGTAGTAAGAGTGGGACTGTTAGTAGCAAGCTGAGGGGCTGCAGTTTGAGGCTTCAGGCTTTGATCTAAAAAGAAAGTTACCCAAAAAAACATATTTAAAAGAAAAAAAAACCAAAACCCCAGCAACTTTCTCCTCTTCCCCCTGAAAGCTCTGACTCAAAAGGGAGGATCAGGCTGTTCCAACAAACAACATTAAAGCATAAAAGGGGGATGCAAATTGCAGCTGAGCAGGGGAAAAAATACCAATTTTAAGAACCAGCAACATAAGGTCCACAATCACAACAAAATTTTTGATTTAAAGGCTGATTTTTTTTTTTTTTTTTTTAGATTCAAAGCCATCCAACAAATTCAGAATTTGTTGCTCAGACAAAACTCTACATGACCACCTTGCAGTCTTGCCTAGATGAAGAGTGTAGCAAACTGCTCCACGGGCTAGTCATGCAAACTAGTACTGACTGATTTTCCAGCAGCTGAGGGTATGTCAATAGAGCTGCTCCTCACAGAAAGTAAATCACCTTTCAGAGTGAAAGTTTTAGCCATTATTTTTATGTGGGTATTTTTCTAAGCCATCGTGTTTTAGTTGAGTACCAGACCATCTTGTGCTCTGGCTGAATTCACCAGCCATAGCAAAGAGGGATAACATCACCAGTAAGATTTTCAAATTGTTGTGTTTGCTTCATATTCACAAGAAGAGCAAAGAAAGGCAGAAAATTAACATGGCAATAAACTCTCTCCGCAGAATCTGTGCTGGCAGATGTGTCCTAAATTAGGACCAGATCTCATCCGTACTTATATTTGTGTAAATCCACATAAACTGCACAGAAGTCAAGGGAGCTTGTCTGGATGTAAAGGACATGAACAAATATAACCTCAGTATAATTACAGCATTCCTGAAGAAAGTGCAAGAGAAGAGATCAGTGTAAGTTCCTGTATCTTCATTTAAGCAACAAGGACAATTTTCTTGCTCTGTGTTGCTTGTAGGCAATTCTGTGGTAATTTATAGAAGCCTCTAGAGTCAGTTTGTATTGACTGCTCCGTGAGAACAAAACTTGCCTGTAGCCTTGGCTTTGCAGGCCTATGTGAAGCCCATAAGGATTTGAGAAGGATGGGGCCTGAAGTCACAAAAGGCTGGGAAATGTGTGGAACTTTCCAGGATCTAAAGTCCAAACCTTCTTTACATTCTTGTCTGGAGACATAATGAACACAACTGTCCATACCCTGCTGTAGTCCATCTCTCCAGTCCACTGCACAGGCTAAAATGTACAGTCCTTGCAAGCCCAGCTCCATGTTGGTTGTGCATATTAAACACCTTAAAGTGTTTAATTAAAAAGCATGGTGATGACATCTGCCAGTCAAGAGATAATCTAATCCAAAGGGTGAGAAAGATGAGTAAAGCAAAGAATCCATCCTAAAGTATTTGGAAGATCCTCACTAGTTCTTTTGCATAGCTATGTTCTAATTCACTTAACTGCAAGTTCTTGTAATAAAATTCCTCTTAACCTTTGCAACAGTTAATCAACTACAAGTTCTTTTAACAACATTCAAACAGGGTGCCTCATTTTCTAAAATAAAGCAGTTTCTAAAGTTTATGTAAGAGGCAGTTCAAAACTAACTTTCAAACCTCATTCTCTGAAGAGGCAATGGAGAAACATTCCTTGCATTTTGCTCATTCACTTACAAGCTATTATTAGCTTGTGAGTTCCTGCAGATATCCTGGTGGGTGTAGGCCTTAAGGAATGCGCTGAAAGAGGAGTAATGCCTTGTGAATTAATTTTCTAAAAAGCATCCATGAATATGGAAGCAAAAGCAGAGATATTTTTTAAAAGTGCATAAAACAGGCAATCAAGGTTTGGGAGAGTAATGGAAAGCAGGGGCAGTTAAAAGTGGTGAAGGACAGAGTGGCAGCATTACAAAATATTGTGAAAGTTGCCAAGGTGTTATGTCAAACAGTGGAAAAGTTTTCTCTTCTGTCCGGTCAGCATTCTTCAGGCACGGTTCCCTGACGGGAACTACAGCCACCTCTGCAGCTCAGTCTCCTGTACCAACTGTTCTGAAGAGGTTCACGGCAAGGGAAGCAGCTCTCATGCTGCTGTTGGGGTAGGAACATTTGACCATTTGAGAGTGGCACTGAACATGTTTATTCAAAGAGGTTATCAGTCAGCTACTATAGACTTCAGAAGGGCTTGTCCTGGTGACTGGTATTAGTAATACAATGTCACAAGGCAGTGTCTGGAAATCTGAGCCATGGAGCTTTTCATTTAATGGTATATGGAATATACCATATCAATTGGTATATGGAATATACCAATTCCATATTCTTAATGGAATAACTCTCAGTCACTATGGCACTATATCAAAAGGCTGCAGGAATTATTTTCAGGGTCTTTTTTCCTTCGTTCCTAACGAAGTCCCTTTGTGTGTACTCATTATGACTGTGCAGAAGAGCTTTGCAAACCACTCTGTTCCAAAGGGACTGGTGTGATGGAAATAACCTCCACCCTCCATTCCCTCAGCACAGGAACACTTGTGTGCTGAGTGTGGAAGTCCCAGCTGTGCATGGGTTGGAGCATCATGACTCACTGAGCCATTTATCTCCGTACATTAGAGATTTTTCATGTGTCTATATGGAAATAAAAAGGCTCAGAAAAATGAGAACTTCAAACTTTGTCATCTGGTTGCAATTAATTTTGTGCAAACCTGAAAGGTGAAGCAGTGAAAACATCAGGATGGGGAAAAATATCTTTCTGCTTAAGAAATCGGGGCCACACCATTGCTTATTATAAATTGGCCTAGCTCCATTGAGGTACATTTCTTACGGACACAAGAATGAGTGCTTCTTGCATTCCCCTCAGAAATCACGTTTAAGATCTTATCACTGCAGTAAGCTCCAAACAACTGCAGAACATCTGAAGCTGAGAGAAGCCAGAGGTTAAAATGAAAGGCTGTTTGTTACACAGAAATTACTGTTTTCTTTGCTGAGGAAATGCCTACAGTTACCTGCCTGAATTTTAATCTCATACTGTTAATAACCACTAAATAATTCTTTTTATGAAAGCCCCGGGCTTACATGATAGTCTAGATGTCTCTAATAAAAGCAAAGACCATTTGCTGCTGCCTCAGAACTGCTCCTTGTGAAGGATCATTTGTGCCAGGCAAGTCAACAGAGACTGGACTCACATATCTTCACTTAGAAAGTGGTAGTATTTTCCTACTTCAGTGAATCCAGTGTTGGTTGAAGGGCTTGTTCTATATATCGGTTACAATTAGGAGTCATTCTGCTGCAGAAGAGGAAGAATTATCTTTGGTAGTTCAGAGAGGTTGGATATTTGTGTGTTTTAGCTATGACCAAAGTAACATTTTTTGGTGAAGAACTAAGCAAAGATGACAGGGGATGGAGATAATCTTCTTGTTAATCTTGTCCTGGTTACATTCCCTAGCCTGCAGTTTCTGTTAACTGGGTCTGTGCAGAGGTAACTTGACTGTGCTGGCCTGATGTGGGTCAGTGCAATGACCCTTTCCCTGGCTGATGTGAGGAATCAGGCCTCCCTAAGTGGTGAGTGCAATCCCTCACCTTTGACCTCAGGTTGCTCTTTGTATATTTATGTAATGGAGCCCTTTACATTTATTTTTGCTAGGTAGATAAAATACAGCTTTCTGGCTTTGCAAGCAAGAGGAAATTTTATGACAAAATGTTATTAATATTCAAGGACTGGGATGGATATCTGTAATAGCTGGAGAGTAAGATCTTTCCTCACAAAGATTTTTGTAGGGCTTGGAATACCTTCCTGAATCTACAGTCCTGAAATATCACTTCATAAAGGCAGTTTAATATCTTTGGGACTCAGATGAACTTTGGTGCAATAGCTGCAGTTTTATATGAATGTGAAATACAACACAATGGGGCTCCTGTACTGAGCAGTGTGACAAATTCTATTGCAGTCAGACTGGAGCAAAAGTTTTTTTACAAAATGATTAATTAGGTCCATAGTGTTGTAATTACAAGTGGAAAAAGCTTTCTGTAAGGACTTCCTTTACTCACTGAATTGTAATACACTGTCTAATTCATTGTTTCCAGAAGAAAAAAAAGTATATGCTGGCTTTGACTTTAGTATTCACATTGTAGCCAATATGCTTTATGCTAAAGTCTGATAGATGCTGTTTGAAGTTAACAACCAGATACAAACCCTACACCAGAACCACCCCCTGAAAACAAAGCATGTGAATCAGATATTGTTGAATCTAGATCCTTATTCTTCAGCCAATATCACGGAAACGCCCTGTTCATTTGACTTCCAAGAGGTGTGAAAGGACTCACTAGAAAATTCTGATATGCAAGTCCATGGTATCCATATCTATGGTGTAGATTCTGCAGGAAGATGGAGTCATCTGTATGTGTGGATACCAAATGCCCACCTGCTGCTAGTCAACATTTACGTTCTAAGCAACATCCCTATTTCTGGTTACTTAAGCTCATTTTGTGAGTTTGGCAATGTAATCCTGTTTAGAATTTGCATATGGGTTCCTACAAATAGAGTTGAAATGGCTCAGTTGCTCTTCAGTATTCAAAGGACTATGTGTAGTGACTTCTTGTTCAACTCTGATTTGAACAAAAGCCATGCATTGAGTTACCTCTCTATGTCAGTGAGCAGCATCAAGAGATTGATTCTTTAGAGTTTTTTCTCATGGTCTGATAACATGATAGACAGCAACTTCTCATGCACAAGTGCAGTTGGAATATGCCTAGAAGAAGAGATTTGGGGAAGAAAAGGCATCCAGGGGTACTAAATTACTGCAATTCACCATTGCTCTGGAAAAGGGAGAGAAAGGCTTGGCCCAGCTGTGTTTGTATGGTTTGGAGTTTAACATAACATTTATACTGCTTCAGTTTACAATAGACTCAGATGCCTCAGTGTTTTTCTACGGCTTCTCTGAGATCATGTGCATGGTGGATATCCTAGCAGTAAACAGTTTTGGTCAATGATTCAAGGCAGAAGAAAAGTCAATCTGATGCTATAGAAGGCATTTGCAAAAATACATTCCAGATTTTTTTTTTCACATTTAGAAAATATTGTTTCACTTCAGAAACAATATAAGAAATAAAGGACAGTGTTTCTCCTAACTCATATGTTCCTGGTGTTCTAAGCTTTCAGCTAATATCAGTGGCAAATATAAGTTAATAAGTATTAATAATAATAAACCGGCAGTACTCAGTGTAAACAGCTGGTGGAAGAGGGATGCAGTAGAGAAAAACAATATTAGAATTTCAGCTGAGCTGGTGTTTCTTTGCAGTCAAATAGGTTTAAACCTAGGGTTTAAACTTTTACCTGAAAAAGTAAACCCAAATGTATTTGTCATAAAGAGATTCTATTAAAATAGTAAGCATTGCTGTGGCCTCTGTCTAAACAGAGGTATCTGGTGTAATGACTTGACTGGAGTGTTGCAATAGTAAAGAAAGCCCCTGTCTCAACTCTCACGGTTCCTAGTCCAGCATCTGAAGTACTGAGCTGATTCCATCGTAAGCTTATTTCAAGGAACTTCATTTTTAGATATTTTTACTTACAATGGCAGCCAGAAACTTATCTTTTGTTATATAAAGCTATTTAAACATTCTCTTTCTCCTCTCAATGCACTTGTAGTGGGACTCAGTGAAAGGCATTTTGTTGAAATCTGTTTTCTAAACAGCTTCAGTTCCAGTCTTATCCTTGTCTCCAGCCCACCCACCACTGCAGTGCACTTGGCTCAGCTCTCAGTTGGTAATTTCTGCCTTAAGAAAGAGTTTTGTGATTAGGACCTTGGATGAGGATCCAAAAGATTATACATAGTTAGTGGCATCCTCTGAAAAAAACTATTTAATCTGTTTTTTCAGCTGCCCACTTTTAAAAGAGGAATACAAATTAATATATAATGTATGTAAAGCTCTCCACTTTTAGTGTTGTCTGGTCAAACTGTACATGTTTTGGGAAAGATTATTAACTGCATTCAGGTATTGGTTGTTTTAGCCTTTAAAAGAAGAATTGTGCAATACAGTTCACTGGTCAGTTTTGGGCTGACGTAGAATACAACCCTTAAACTCACTTGCAGTTTCCAAGCATTCATCCACAGAACGTTTGTAAAGAAAACCCTCACTATATAGTGTGCCGTATGTACGAACTGTTGAAATAAATAATTTAAATGCATTTGGCTTCCAAGAGTGAATTTCATATGAACACAGACTAAAAAAATATTCCTGCTCTGCAGAGACCCAGCTGTGCTTTTTTATATACACATAGCATTTTGGTGCATGATGGGGCTTAATTCTTGAGAGGTTTGGTTTCAGTATCACTGCATACCAAGAGATCAGACTCTGAAACTCAAGGTTTAGGTTGTGTATCTCTGGATATGCATATCCTCACAGACCAGCTATTGAGGAGCAGACCAGAGAAGCAGACAGCAAGGTGTTCCAAATGGCTGGGCTCAGGGAGCTGTGGTTGGCATTGTGAGGCCCTGCTGGAGGTCAGTCACTAATGGTGTACCCCTAAGGTTATTGTAGGATTAGTACTAACAGCTGCATTACTGACCTCAGTGATGGACCAGAGAGCACTTCCAGCAACTTTGCAGGAGATAACAAACCTGGGAGGAGTGGCTGATATACCAGATAGTTGGGCTGCCACCCACAGGCACCTGAACATGGTGGTGAATGGACCAACAGGCATCTCATTAAGATGAACAAAGGGAAGTCAAAGTTCTGCACCTGGAAGGAATAACCTTATATACCAGTACACAATGGGGCCAGTTGGCTGGAAAACAGCTGTGCAGGAGAGGAGCTGGACTACTGTGGACAAAAGGTTACCCAAGAGCCAGCAGTGGGCTCTGCAGCCAAGGCAGCCAACAGCTTTTAGAGCTGCATGCAGGTCATGGCCAGCAGTCAAGGGAGCCGATCCTTACCTTCTGCTCAGCCCTGGGAGGCCACAACTGGACTGCTGTGTCCAGTTCTGGGTTCCCCGCAATGAGAGAAACATGGACATACTGCCATGAGTTCAGGGAAGGGCAACTAAGATCATTAAAAGTTTGGAGCATCTGGCATGAGATAAGAGGCTGAGAGGGATGCAGTTTTTTAGCCTTGAAAAGGGAAAGCTCAAGGACATCCTGATCAATGCATGTAAATACCTGATGGGATGAAGCCTATAACAAGAAGATAGCCAAAGGAAGAAGCATGTGGAAAGATGGGACCAAATGGACTTACTGGGCTCTCCACATAGAAGTGCCCATCAGCATTATAAACAATCATCTCACTAAGAAAAAAAGTCTTTCTCTAAAACCCATTTAAATGATTTTAAATGCTTTTTCAGGAAGGCTGCAATGCAGCATGATGTGGATTTAGTTGTACATATGCTGAAGACAGGACAGTCAAAAAAGTCAGGATTAGAAAATTCCCATGTGAAACTCTGTGACCCAAAACTGCTGTAATCTAGACCAGAGACCAAGCAGAATACCTGATTCACAAGTTCAGGAGTAGAGCATGGACAGTTTTGTTTGAGTACACATCTTTGCTCAGCATCGTCCCTCATGTGAAGACAATAATGAAGTCAGATCCTCTGTGCTGCTTTTGGTGCTAAACCAGAAACAGCTGACTTCAGCACCTCAATTGCTCTGCTGGTTTTGGGATTAATAGCAAACAATCATACACAATGCCTGCTAAAGCTTATCTGTTGGGGTGGCTCAGCCCACTCATGCGCTGAGATCATTAAATGCCACTCAAGCCAGGGCCATCCATTGGGTGGATTTCCCCGCCCAAGACAGTGGGTCAGAGGGCAGATCATGGGACGGCTCAGAGGTCTAAGCCGCATTCACCTGGGTGGTTCCCGGGCCCAAGTTACCTCCCCCTGTTCTGGAAATTTGTCTTCCGCTCAGTTGTTCATTGCTTCCCTCTTGTGAATCCTGCCTCCTTGTCTCCCTTATTGGTTCTTGTTAAATTGTATCCTCCCCCTTGGCTGTACCCCATTGGTTGCTTCCCTTTTCCCTGCCTTGTTCCACTCCCCTATAAAAAGGCATGCACAACCCTCCTTGGGGCCCTTCTGGTCCCTGGACCCTCCGGCAATAAACCTGTTGGAACCCATACCAGAGGCCCCTGTCTGTTCCTTTACCTCCGGGTTGACACAAGCCCAGACATCGGCTGCCTGTCGTGCATCCGAGGAGGAGGAAGCAGAACGCGCATCCTGCTTGCGTCCTGCCTTTCCACCAAAGGCGTTCTTTTAGGACATCGTGGAGGTGACACTGCATTCCCTCTGACCGAGGGCACGCCAGAGCTCGACCTATTGAGCCAGGCCATGTCACTTATCCCTAGTATATAAGTCCTGAAAATGAGAGTGAAAAGGTACTAAACAGACTGTCAGTAGCAGAAGAGCTTTTCACCCTCTTCCAGTCAGGCTGTAGTTCTTGTTCTACCAAACAAGCCAGAATGTTTCATTGCTGTCTTCTGCATTTTATATTTTTAAGATATTTCCCCCTATGTTTGTTGTTAAACATTCAAGAGAAAGCTGTAGCTTGCTACAAGAAGCCTGTTTGGTAGAGTTAATAAATTTCAGCAGAGGTAATTCGAGAAGTCCAGCATGCCAGGTCATCATAAACATTAAGGAATTATGTGCTCTTTTGGCCTTAAGTATTTTTAAAACTGGAAATTAAATACACTAAATTTTTCTTTCACAGCAGCTAGTATGACAAATGTATTACTTGATGACTGCTAGAGGTAATCACAGGTTATGAGAAAATTGCTGTGATACCCAGCTTCCAATGGAACCACGTGACTGGATGTACATCATCTCCCAGGCCTTTGCAATTCAGTAGAGTAAAATTAGTTAACTTAAACCACGTAACCTGGCCATTTCGTTACACATCTACAGCAGTGTAAGAGCCCATCACACTGCCAGTTATTGTGTGTTATTTGATGAATAGTAGATCATTAAAATGGAGAAATTTGATAATTTACAACTATGTATACATATGGATCACACATCAGTCCCACTGCTAGCCTGAAGTGAAAAACTTGAGCAAGCCTAATTAATTTTCTAATTTAGAAATATATATATACTCTGAGAGAAGGCACAACCACCCCTCCCCCCACCAGGTTCGGGAAAAAAAATAAATTTTCCTCGAAGGAAAGTGAAGAAGATAAAACTATTTATTTAACAAGCACACGGGAAAGGAAAATAATGTTAAATGGTAAAATCTTTCGCTGTAGAGGAAAAACCTGGGAAAGTGTTCGAGTCCTCCCTTTGGTCTCCTCAGAGCTGGGGCTTGGCCCAGGGCCAGGCCCTCTGTGCCCGGTGGAAAGTCCTCCGATGTGCTCTGATGTTACAGCAATCAGGCAGTCCAGTAGAAAAGGGAGAAAATCCGAAATTCCAGAGAAGGAAAAGTTCAGCTCTCAGCCT
>NW_008237265.1:2624723-2628620 GCF_000691975.1 Corvus brachyrhynchos
TGTGCTCTGATGTTACAGCAATCAGGCAGTCCAGTAGAAAAGGGAGAAAATCCGAAATTCCAGAGAAGGAAAAGTTCAGCTCTCAGCCTCTCTCCAG
Source organism: Corvus brachyrhynchos (assembly GCF_000691975.1). Classification (NCBI taxonomy): domain Eukaryota; kingdom Metazoa; phylum Chordata; class Aves; order Passeriformes; family Corvidae; genus Corvus; species Corvus brachyrhynchos. Next base: position 2,624,821 of record NW_008237265.1, read on the forward strand.
AGAGCAAGGAACTGGAAAAAAAACTGGCCAAAAACTGACTGGAAAAGCTGCCAGCCGGGTGCTTCCTCACTCCCCCCTGCCCCAGCTGGAAAAAAAAAAACCTGCTATCTTTATGTGACCTTGAACAAGTTTCAAACTGCTTTGAGAAAGTTTTGCTCAGTTTTTTCTTCCCCCTCTCAGGCTCAGTTCAGAGGCATAGAAAGGCCAATAATTAATTTCTGGGCATAGGCAGCGATATGGGATACACATCATAAGGTCACCCCAAGACACCTCTAGCTTAAAAAAGATTATATTTAGCTTAGCACTCATCCAACCTGTTAACTTCCTACCACAGCTCTGCTGTTGTAGTGCCCTATCTAGTAGTGGCAAGACCTGGGCACCTACAAAAAACCCCAAAGAAAATCTATAAACTTGTACTTGGATCTCAACCAAGCAAAGCTTAATGTCTGTCCTGATGCTTATCTCACATGACTTTTATTTATCCTTTTGTTTACCTACCAGAGGGTTGCATTTCAGTTCCTGTTACTGACACACTTTTTGCTCTACTTTCCACTAATCTCAGTTCTTTCATTAAGAACTGCATATCCCAAGGATGATTGATCATTATAGGTTTTATTCTACCAAACTTTCTGTACGTGCATAGGTAGCTCATATAGGCCTGAAGTCTCCTCTGCAGTCAGTTCTAAGTGCAATGGATGCATAGGGCACAACACAGATACCTTGTGAGAGCCACGCAGCAGCTCAGGTATTTGCAGTGTTACACACTTATAGTCCTGCTTGGGCAAAGCAGTTTTGTACTAAAAAATTACTGGTGAAGCTGACACTTGACATGCCAGAATTTGGAGAATCTTTGTAACGAAGGTCTAATATTATCAGGCATGGCTTTCTATATTAAACACTGAAGTACTTCATGAATCAGAGCAGCAAAAAATACAATTTAAAATAAAGAATCCATCTTGTTTTCTAACAAGTCAATGCCACCATCCAACTGTATAAGCATTTAACAATACACATCTGTCATCCAGGGGGATAACATCATAAATCCAATATGATAAATAGGAATGCCACTTACAAAGCCAAAATGAGCTGAAGTCAATGAAGCTACATAGATTTATACCAAGTGTGGTATCTGTAGTCTCCTCCAAGAAGTAATCCCTCTTAATTGACTATAGTCTTGAGTGTTCTGCAAATCACGAGAGGGAAAGACAAAGGCAAGGGGAAGGCAGAGCTGTATTTGCTTTAAAGAGAAAGGCTTGATGACATGACACAGCACATATGTGAGGGAGCCAGATTTCTCAGCATGCGTAATAGATTTCCATGAGAACTGATGTCTGCCAGAAAATGAACCTCCTTCCATCCAAGAATACAGCATATTTAGCACCAGGTATATAATAAAAAGCAAGTAAAACCTTTCTGAAATAAAGCTTTACTTCTCTGGCCCAGGCCTTTCCTTGGGGAAGGGGAGAAAACACAAAGATGAGAAACAAAGCAAAAAAGCTAAATGATATCAACAACAAAACAAGACAAAGCTCTCCATGACCAATGTGAAAAGAAAGATGGCAAATACCACAGATCAAACAGGTTTTCCTCCACCTATATGTCAACAAGTTCCCTTACAAGTTCCTAAGCACAGGGCCTTGTTCCTGGAACAATAAGTGGAAAGCAGAGGAGCAGCAAAGCCCTCCTAAGCAACATGCCTGTGGCTAGCCCTGCACTTCCTTGTGTCCCTTTTCACCATTAGGAAGCAGAAAGTGGGAAATGCTGTGGAAATGTGACCCATGCCTGTCAGTGGTGAATAAAACCAGAGCTGCTTTAGGAAGCATTTTACTTAGGAGTTGCTGAGATGGTAAAGGAGAACAAACAAATGAAGAAAGTCAAAATGACAATCCAAACAGAAGTACTGAGTTATGGAAAATATTCCATCTTGCAGTAAAGCAAGTTGCAAGTGCATTGATAGCTAAGGACAGGAGTTTGGAATTACATAATCTTTTAGCTTGAAACCACAATCAGAATAGATATGAAAACCTTAAAAGTCATTGGAAATTTTATTCTCTCTGCAGTATTCCCAAATGATGTACGTCATCCAGAAATATTGCCTGCTTCTTTTGTCCATGCCCATGGCAGGGGATTGGAACTAGATGATCTCTAAGGTCCCTTCTAAACCAAACCATTATGTGATTCTGGGACTCCTAGGTGCCCCATGGCCATGCTCTTTGCTCTCTCTCTGCCTGTGCTCACCTCTCACTCAGCACTCATTCACCAGAATCACAGAATCACAAGAATTAACAAGATTGGAAAAGACCTTTGAGATCATCAAGTCCAACCTATGACCTAACACCCCCTTGTCAACCAGACCATGGCACTGAGTGCCACATCCAGTCTTTTCTTAGACACCTCCAGGGATAGTGACTTCACCACCTCCCTGGACAGCCCATTCCAAGGCCCAATCACCCCTTCTGTGAAGAACTTCTTCCTAACATCCAGCCTAAACCTTCCCTCACACAGCTTAAGACTCCGTCCTCTTGTCCTGTCGCTGTTTGCTTGGGAGAAGAGTCTGACCCCCACCTGGCTACAGCCTCCTTTCAGGGAGTTGTAGAGAGTGATAAGGTCTGTCCTGAGCCTCCTCTTCTACAAGCTGAGCCCCCCCAGCTCCCTCAGTCGCTCCTCATAGGGCTTGTGTTCTAGACCCTTCCCCAGCCTTGTTGCCCTTCTCTGGACACGTTCAAGCATCTAAACATCCTTCCTGTTGGGGTCCCCCCCCCTGCCATGGAGGCCTGGGAGAGGGGCCCTGGGGGGGAGACACGGGGTTTCCCTGCCCCTGCTCAGCTTCATTCCCCATTGGTTGGTTTGGGTTCCCTGAGAACGCCAAGGACCCTCGGGTCCCGTGACTGCAGAGTTCCTGAGCTGAGCCCCGGCCATGGGGCTGGAGAAATAAACATCTCTGAAACATCTACCACGAATCTGTCCATATATACTTCATTTCCACAGGACTCCTGGTTTGAAATATACTTGTTACAGTAATCCCCGATGCAACAAAAGCCTCCACGCTACTGCCTCTGCCGAAACACGCCTGGCCTCTGCACTTTCTCTCTCAGCGCTAGGTAGCAGCACATTCGGTCTGCCTTGTAGCCTGAATCTTAACGGAAAGCTTCTCAGCTACGTCTCGCACAGAGAACAGGTTTAGGTCAACGAGCTTACCCAGAGCTTGCCCCCGATGCGTGGAAACTTGGATTTGCAGCACATTCCAGGGGTACTCTTCTTTCCTTTACAGCCTGCACAGCGCCGGCAGATTGCCATGCTCTCTGCCGCCTTCTTTTCGCTTCCAAGTACCACCACGCACCTTGCAGCCTTGCAGAGAGAAGATGCGGATAGACGTCTCACCCAGAAGAAGGTGCCAGGACGAAAAGGTGTTCCTCCTTTCCGCTCGACGTCGCCTGCATTGTGGTGCTGTTGAAAGTCTTGGCCAGCGAAAGGCAAATCCAGCAAGTGTTTCTCTCCTGAAGCATTTGGCTGGGTGAGAGCTACACGGACAGTTTGGACTCGGTGAAACAGCAAGAAAATGCTTGTCCGCCGAGCTGAAGGAAACTCCCTGCACAGCACACTGTGGCTGCGTGCAGTGTTCACGCTGAAGAGCGGCAAAGCTCTAAGCCATGGCCGGGCTTCACTTCTGTCCAGAGCACAGAAGGCGAAGAACCAAGCAGCTGGGCACCGGGCTCATGCACTCAGGGGAGCCAATTTCAAATGTCCAGCCAAGAGCTGCTTCACAAGCAGCTGCAGCTCAGAACACTCTGGCTGGCTCC
>NW_008237265.1:2629898-2630748 GCF_000691975.1 Corvus brachyrhynchos
GGAACCCCCCGCACCAGACCACGGTGGCTGGGTGCAGTGTTCACGCTGAAGAGCGGCAAAGCTCCAAGCCATGGCCGGGCTTCACTTCTGTCCAGAGCACAGAAGGCGAAGAACCAAGCAGCTGGGCACCGGGCTCATGTACTCAGGGGAGCCAATTTCAAATGTCCAGCCAAGAGCTGCTTCACAAGCAGCTGCAGTGGAGAATGCTCAGGCTGCTTCAGAAAGTAAGGCGCAGCCCTTGCACTCCTGGACACAAGCTGGCCAGAAGGAGGCGTCCAGAAAAAAGGCGTTCTTCAAGTACCCCTCTCCCGCAAGTAGCCTTGAAACTGAGCACAACACACTGCACCTCGGGAGCTTCTTTCTCAGAGAGATGTGCCCTCACATGATGCACTCTCGCAGTTCCGTTGCCCACTTGCAGCAGCTGCTACCAGACAAAAAGGCTCCAGAAGTAAAAGCCATTGCTGGGCTGCACTTTCCCCTGGCCTCACGTAAAGTGACAGAAACTGTCCGCTGCACTCTGTATTTCTATTCTCTGCCGCATCTACCACTGTCATCTCTGCATCTCGAAGCATACACCTGGGCAAAATTCTTTCCAGGGAAAGCTGGAAGAGAAATAGGTAGCAGCACAAGTAGCCGCAAGTTGAAATTTCTGTTTTCAAGTGAATCCGCAAACAAGCGAGTGACAGCAACGCTTCCTCTTGCAGCCTGTGCGATGCACACCCCAGCTCAGTGCTCTGCCTTCATTCTTACGCTCTTCGTAGCAGGTGGCGCTTTTCATTCTGCCGGAGTCGAACCGTCGTCTACTTCTCGCACAGAGAGCACGGTGCCGGCAGCGGAAAGTCCCGAGAAA
>NW_008237265.1:2631242-2631895 GCF_000691975.1 Corvus brachyrhynchos
ACAGCTCCAAGCCATCGCTGGGCTTCAGTTCTGTCCAGAGCACAGAAGGCGAAGAACGAAGCAGCCGGGCACCGGGCTCATGCACTCAGTGCACCGAATTGCATAAGTTCAGCACAAAGCTGCTTCACAAGCACATGCAGCTGAGAACGCTCCGGCAGCTTCAGAGAGTAAGGCGCTGTCCTTGCACTCCACCACACAAGCTGGCCAGAAACAGTTTCTTACACTCGCAGTGTAAGAGAGTCCACGCAGCTTGAGCGCGCGCAGAAGGACCCGTCCAGAAAGAAGGCGTTCTCCAAGTACCCCTTCTCTAAGCAGCCTTGAAACTGAGCACAGCACACTGCTGCTAGGCAGCTTCTTTCTCCGAGAGACGCGCCCTCCTCACATGATGCACTCTCGCAGCTCCCTTGCCCACTTGCAGCAGCTGCTACCAGACAAAAAGGCTCCAGGTCTAACAACCACTGCTGGGCTGAACCTTCCCCTTGCCTCACGTCAAGCACCAGAAACTGTCCTCTGCACTCTGTTTTTCCCTTCTCCACTGCATCTACCACTGTCATCTCTGCATCTCCAAGCATGAAGCTAGCAGAATTGGTTCCAGGGAATACTGGAAGAGAAATAGGTAGCAGCACAAGTAGCCGCAAGTTGAACTTTCTGCT
>NW_008237265.1:2632443-2640175 GCF_000691975.1 Corvus brachyrhynchos
GACTTCCTAAACTGAGGGGCCCAGAACTGGACACAGCACTCAAGGTGTGGCCTCAGCAGTGCCAAGTATGGGGGAAGAATGACTTCCGTGGTCCTGCTGGCCACGTTATTCCTGATACAGGCCAGGATGCCATTGGCCTTCTTGGCCACCTAGGCACACTGCTGGCTCACGGTCAGTCAGCTTTCAAGCAGTACCCCCAGGTCCCCTTCTGCCTGGGCACTGTCCAGCCACTCTGTCCCCAGCCTGTAGCACTCCAGGGGGTTGTTGTGGCAAAAGTGCAGGACCTGGCACTTGGACTTGATAAACCTCATATCGCTGGATTTGGCCCATCTATCCAGCCTGTCCAGGTCCCTCCTCCAATCCCTCCTACCCTCCAGGAGATTGACACTGGCCCCCAACTCAGTGTCATCTGCAAATTTGCTAATGGTGGTCTGAATCCCCTCATCCAGATCATCAGTAAAGATGTTAAACAGGACTGGCACCAGCACCTATCCCTGGGGGACACCACTGGTGGCTGGCTGCCAGCTGGATGTGGTACCATTCACCACCACTCTCTGGGCCCAGCCATGCAGCCAGTTCTTAACCCAGTGAAAAGTGCACCTGTCCAAGCCATGGGCTGCCAGCTTTTCCGGGAGTGTGCCGTGGGAGACAGTGTCAAAGTCTCTGTTGAAGTCCAGGTAGACAACATCCACAGCCTTCCCTGGATCCACAGGCAAGTTACCTGGTCACCTGACCCTCCTAAAGCCATGCTGGCTGGGTCTGATCCCTCAGCCATCCTGTAGGAGCTGTGTGACTGCACTCAAGATGACCTGTCCCATAATCTTGCCAGGCTGAGAGGCCCATAGTTTCCTGGATCCTCCTTTTGGCCCTTTTTATGGATGGACATCGCACTGACCAGCTTTCAGTCATCTGGCACCTCCCCAGTGAGCCAGGACTGATGGTAAATGATGGAGAGTGATTTGGCAAGCTCTTCCACCATCTCCCTCATCACCCTAGTGATCATCATCACCTAGATGATCCAGGTGGCTGCACCTTCCTGCTCATCCTGTCTGCGTGAACTGCCCTGCTCTGCCGTGCCACACCTGGGCCATATCCTTACTGTGTCCATCTTTCCTGGACCCCTTTGTTTTTAAGGGGTGTCTCCCAAGGTACTCTCTGAATCAGTCTCTTGAATAGGCCAAAGTCTGTCCCCCAGAAGTCCAGTGTGAAAGTTTTGTTGATGCCCCTCCTTGTTTCACTGAGTATTGAGAACTCTATTATTTTATGGTCACTCTACCCCAGACAGTCTCCAACCACTACATGTCCCAGCAGCCCTTCTCTGTTTGTAAACAGCAGGTCTAGCAGAGCCCCACCCCTGGTAGGCTGGCTCACCAGCTGTGACAAGAAGTTGTCCTCCGTACACTCCAAGAACCTCCTGGAATGCCTCTTCTCCACTGTGTTGAGCTCCCAGCAGATGTCTGGCAAGTCTTCTACAAGAACAAGGGCTGGTGATCTTGAAACATCCTCCAGCTGCTTATAGAAAAATTCATCCACCTCTTCATCCTGGTTGGGTGGTCTATGACAGACTCTCACCAGGATGTCAGCCTTGTTGGCCTTCTGCAGTTCTTACCCATAGGCACTTGACCTTATTGTCATTAATCTCAAGTTCTAGAGCACCAAGAGCCTCCCTAATATAAAGAGCCACCCCTCCACCTCTTCTCCCTCTCCTGTCTCTTCTGAAGAGCTTGTAGCCATCTACTGCAGTGCTCCAGCTATGTGAGTCATCCCATCATGTTTCTGCGATGGCGATTACATCATTGCTTTGCTGCAGTACCATGGCTTCCAGCTCCTCTTGTTTGTTACCCATGCTGCATGCATTAGCGTACATGCACTTCATCTGGGCTGCTGATTTCACTCCTGACTCGGGCCTACCACCCTTCGGCTCATCTCTGGAGTGCCTGGTTTCATCCCCTTTCCCCTTCAAACCTAGTTTAAAGCCCTCTGTGAATGAACCCTGCCAACTCATGGGCTAGAATCCTTTTGCCCTCGTTAAATACATGGAGCTCATCTAACTCTAGTGGGCCTGGTGCTGTAAAAGTTGCCATGATTAAAAAACTCCCACAATTCCACTGTTGGCACCAGCCCTTAAGCCATTCATTAATAATGTGGGTTTTCTTGTTCCTTTCATAATTAATCTCTACTGAAGGGACTGAGAACAGAACATCACCTGAACTTCTGTCCCATCAACCAATTGACCCAGAGCCTTGAAGTCCTTTTTAATTACCCTGGTGGCCTTCTTGTCAGCCTCATCACTACCAGCCTGGACAACCAGCAGGATAATAATGGATAATAATCAGAGGGCTGAATTAGTTCAGGGAGTCTCCTGGTGGTATCCCATACCTGGGCCCCAGGGAGGCAGCAGATTTCCCTGTGGGATGGGTCCGGTCAACATATAGAGCCCTTTGTTAAGGGAGACACCTACTACAACTACCCTTCCTTTCTGCTGAATACTTGAAGTTGTGATCCATCTGACAGATGAAGGGCAACTGGGAGACTCTCCAGACAGATTTTTTTCTTTAGTGTCATCTGCCTGACTTTCTGGGTCCAGGGCCTCATACCTATTCTGTAAGGGCACCTGGGAAGGTGATGGGGGTCAGGAGGGAATTTTATTACCTCCTCAAGTAGAGATCCATTTTCATTTCCCATCATCTACTAGGTCTCCTTTTGCTGAGCTTCTCTGAGGGTTGGAAGGGTGTAACTCCACCAGTTTCTTTCTGTTTTGCTCTCCCTAATTCTTTAGCATATCCCCTTCTTCCTTAAGCTCTGCCACTAGGCAGAGCAGATCGTTCATCTGCTCACACTACATGCAGGTGTCTTTTGCACTGTCCTCTGGTACTAACATCAGGCTTTGACCCTCCCTGCAGCCGACAGGACAGCTGCGTCCTTGTGGGAGGTTCTGTTTGGGTTAGCACACTCTTGCTGGCAGCAGCAGCAATGGCTTTTCGTCATTTGTAAACCATTGCTGGAAAAAACCAAAAACACCCTACAACCACCCAAAAGATCCCAGCCACCTTGCACACAACCCACCACCAGAAGGGTGGCTGCACCTTCCTGCTCATCCTCTCTGCGTGAACTGCCCTGCTCTGCCGTGCCACACCTGGGCCATATCCTTACTGCCAGGCCACACCCTCACTGCCCTGCCATGCCCCTGTTTGTTGCTCTCCGGGGTCGCTCACGCTTCCTTGAGCCTCTTTGAATCGCCTGCAAATTTCCAGCTGGCACTGCAAATCTGAGACACTGCTGTGTCAAAAGTGACACAGCAGGAGAGCTCTGGAAGTAGAGCAAGGACAACATCAAAGCTTCTTTTCAAGTCCTCAGTTTTGAGATAGGATTAATTTTACATAGAGTAATTTGTGAAACAGATAATAAAAAAAAAGGTGCTCTGGAGAAAAATCTAGGGCTAAGTGCATTAAAAGCTCACTGATGTCAGCCTGTAGTACAAATGGTGATGGTGACAGGAGGGAATGGATTACAAAGTGTAACACTGGTAGGTAGAATAAAGAACTACTGGCTACAAATGATGTTCTAATGAATTTGTAAGCACAGGGAATTTAAACTATGTTGCTATTTTTAATAGAATAAATTGCTAGTGATGAGTAAGTGCTTTATGTGTGCTATTTATCATTTCGTTGATCCAGACCCCACCCCACACTTGATCTTACCACAAACTAAACTACAGTCAACTTTGACCAGTTTGTTTGAGCAAAAGCTAAGGAATGGGGGTGTATGTTTTGCTGTCCATCCTATAGAAAGGCTTTCTTTGTACCAAAGAATACACATTAAAACATATTCAAAGTAATATTATATCCTAAGACAGTATGCAATAACATAAATTGTTATTTCAACATCTAAATAATTTCCTGGAATTATGCTATACTAATTATTTGGTTACATTACAGATCATGATTTAATGTCAAGCCAAAGTGCTTGGCAATGTTGCTCTAATGAATTGCATTATATTATCTGTAAACAGAATTGAACTTGTTCTGAGTCTCTATAATTTTTTTTGTGCAGTCCAGTTTAATGTGTATCTTAGTTGGCCTAGTTCCCCTTACAGTTGCCCAAGGAATCTTGCATTGGGTGTGTCTGTGACATTGTAGGGATGCTGGTCACTGACACTGCTACAGGAATGTACCCTGCTCTGGTCCAGTGATCTGAGCAGCAGTCTGAAAATCAGGATTTGGGGAGAAACTCCTTGATGTTGGTTGGCTGATAAGTAATATAGTTTCAAGACAGTCTCTGCTTACAGTTCCCTCAGTGTAAGGGTGAATTCAACATTGCCAGGAATATAAACATACATTCTGTGAAGCTGTATATCAGAATTTGACCTTTTGCTTCCACATGTCACTCTGCTGGGAAATGGCCCTAGTTTGATACTCTTCTGTCTTATAGGCATTCAGGGAGCTAAAACTAATGAAGTATTTCATGTTGGAATTTATGTTGTAACTGTAGAATAGACTAGTGTCTCCCAGAAAAAATCACATACTTTTTTTCGAAAGTATCTTCTTTGATTGAAGAGGTGACACGTGATCCAAAGCCTGCTAAAATGAAATCCTGCATGTTTAAAAAGATTAGAGTCTAAAAGGATCTGAAATAAATGTACTATAAATGCAAACTGTAATTCATCTTACTAACATTATGAAAAGCCTCATCTAGAGGAAAAATTGTCTGAAGAAGGATAGAGTTTTGGTTTTGTACAGCATGTAAGCCACACTGTCCCTTTCTAAAGCATTTTTTCACACAGTGAAATATTTATGAGCAAAGTTAACATCTCCATTAACATTTACTACTCTTTTTCCCCTCTTGCAGCAAAATACTAGATAATGGATGAATTGATAGTTTGATGGCTGAAGGCACTTGGTTAGTGATAGCAATCTCTCACCTACATACAGCATTTTCTCATCCAGCTGGAACTGGGCAGTAAAGCCAGCTTTCTTTACACGCCAGTTCAGAGCACTTGAAAATGGTTATAGTGATTTAAAGAGAATGGTTTCTGTCAGTCCTAATTTACGAGCATATTTGCTTATTTGTTCATACTTCAACGTGACCTGCAAGAACAGAGTTCTGCTACCTGACTGCATAGTTCCTTTCAGTCTTCCACCTTTTTGACTGAGATCTAAAGTAATTGAAACCTGGGCCGCTAAACGTATATAATCTTAATGGAATACAATAATTATATTTGTAGCATAAGTTAAATGGGTAAAATATTTGCCTCACATGTAAGGCCAGAGATTTTTTTAATCTGCCTTTACTATAATTCTGTTTGGACATTGAATGGTAATCAGATGAGCCTTTAATTATAGGATGCAAGTCTTTCTGGAATGAAATAGTCTTTATGACATAGACATATGGCACAGAACACAAATACCCTTTAAGTAACATGGAGGAAAAAGCACATATTGAATAAAATAAACCACACATCTCCATTCTGTATATCTTAGGTTGCTGCAATTAGTATTTCTCTTTTTATTATATTTCAGCTGGTCATAGCAATCCCATGAGAGATGCTGTCCTCATTATACAAGTCTCTAAGGAAGCACTGAAGAATACTCTTCACCCTGAAAAGCTTGCAGCATAAATGTGTGAGAAAGAAGAGAGACATGCACAGAGTGTAGTTGCTGCCAACAAGAATGTAATTTTTTGTAATGCTTTTGTTCCACTAGTGACATTACCTGAAAAGCCCTGGATGTGACAAAGTGAGAGTTGTTTTCAAATTATTCCTTAGATATATAGTTCGCTTTATGTATCAATTTCTGAACAGTTTGACCTAAGATCTTCCTTCCCTGTGGTACTATGGTCTATGTCTCTGGGGGAACTATGCAGGCAGCATGCAGTCCAACTCCATGCCTGTCCTTCCATGTGGTCCAACTCTGTAAGGACCCACAGGAAGATATGGTATTTTCTCCTTTTCCCCAGAATTACTTTCACCATACACAGTGACTATGTGGTCACACCTAATATTAAAGTGGTATTTGTGGAAACAAAGCACTTGTGGCTTCTTAGTGCTCCTTACAGAGTTTTAAGCATAATACATTTAAGAGATGTGGAGCAAGAACATGGAGGGGAGTTGTTTTCAGATAACAAATATCTGGTTAAGAACTGGGAAATGGAGCACTAAAAAACATAAATCAGAAGATACTGACAAACCAGGGTTAGGTCAGCATTGCCTGATCACTGTACTTAAGTGTCCTGTAATTCTGTCCCTAAGTGTAACCCTGAGATAAGACTGTATTACTAATTGATAGTCTGCTGTAAGCTACTGTATCTGTCCAGCAGTTTGTACAATATGATTTATTTCCACTGAAGTCAATTAAGTCTTTCCATGTCTGTTTGGTGAGACCTATGTGAATATCTTTCAAGATACCCTATCAGGAGAAAAAGTTATTGCGCTTACTCAGGATCAAAGAGAAGAGAGAAGTGCATCACACACATACTCACCAGGTCAGGAAGCTGAAACTAAAAATTGTTTACTGACAAAGAAGCACTTTGTGAGCAGGATGTCCACAACATTAGCAGCACTAACTATTCTAGAAAGGGAGGAGTAAAAAATTATCTAGTGAAGAAGAAATATAAAGAACATTGTTACTACCCAAGAATGAACCTTTTTTACTTTGGCTTATCTAGCATGAGATGCCAACCGGTCCTGTATTTGCACTATTAAATTGCCATGCTGTTGCCGAGTCCAGGATAAAGGAAGCTGAAATTTTATAGTGGCCCGTGGAAAAATGTCTGGGAAATCAGGCTGTGGGAGGAGCTTTAGCACATAGAAGCTGTTAACTGCGACGCATGAGCCATTTTGCTTTGGGTTTCTTGGAGGGATCAGGGGCTCGCTTGGAGGGTCAGCTTGGCCCTCCTCCCCCCCACCTTTTACTCTCTGTGGTCTTGTTTCCTTGTCTGTACCTGTTCTGCCCTGCTTTGCTGTGTTTGCGCTTCATTTTTGTCTGAGAAATCTATCAAAAAGAATCCTCCCCAACTCCTTTTACAGCGGGGCAGGACAGGGACTTTCGCTCCCCACCTCTGCTTGCCCATTAGGAGCAAGAGGGGTTGCAGCACACAGAGGCTGTGGGCACCTCACTGCTTTTTCTAGTCTCACATGCTTTCACACCAGAGGAATTTGCCCTGTTTCTGACTCCAGACATCATGTCAGGGCACAGCACAGGCCAGCAGCTCCCTCAGGCCAGAAGCCAAGGAGGTGCCACAGCCAGGCAGGGGCCACCTCACAGCCCTAGGCAAGAGAGGCAGGGATGAGTACAGGGGAAGCACAGGGTCGAGATGATGAAGCAGGTCCACCAACAAGAAAAGAAAACAATCCACAGGTCGGGATCTGGTCCGATAATGGCAACCAGAGTCAGACAGACTCCAGTGATCACCAGGCAGTTCCATGGTTATACAGCAGGCATGTGTTCAAGCCAGAAACTCAACTCACAGGTCCAAATCAACAGGGTCCATTACTAGACAAGGGCCTGGAACACATTCAGCTTCAAAAAAATGTCTGGAGGGTAAGAACTTGGGTATCTTTGAGGCACACCAAGGACATCCTATGTTGTAGGATCGTAGAATCCCGTGAGTTGGAAGCGACTCACACAACTCCTGGCCCTGCACAGGACAGCCCAAGGCTCCCACCATGACAGGTGCATTCCAGTGATGTTGGGTAGGCAGTGTCAGGAAAAATGTAATAGTTCTGTCATTTCAT
>NW_008237265.1:2640240-2640684 GCF_000691975.1 Corvus brachyrhynchos
GCTTATGACAGGGAATGCACACTGCTGATAAAATTGCAGGTGATACTAAACCTGGAAAAAATATGTATAATGATAGAGTAAGGCAAGTAGAGCAACACACAAGCTGACCTTGAGAGTAGTAAAATGCATAGTCAGCTGCAATAAATATTGCCCATCTAAACAAGGGAGGCAAACCTTGTCTGAGGGCAGGAAAACTGGGATCTCAAGTTCAGTCCTTGGAGAAGGACTGAACTGACCCCAAGGAGAAAACTGCCATTGGGATATTGAGATAAAATTCCATTTGTGAGTGGAAATTGGAAGATATTTTTACTAAAATATTTCTACAACATGATGATTACTGGAAGTAATGTTGGCATAAAATTCCATAAATTTATTATGACAAAGATTTGAATTTATCCAAAAGTACTGCATGAAGAAAAAACTTGGTTACAGTGTGTGAGAGCC
>NW_008237265.1:2640925-2646925 GCF_000691975.1 Corvus brachyrhynchos
TATGAGAAAGACAAGAAGAAGCGAGGAAGGAAAATGAAGCCTGGCAAAAGCAAAGACAGAAAAAGCCTTGTCCATGAAAAACTGAGAGTAACTCTTAAAATATATACATAAACTATCTAAACAGTCCATGACAAATGATGCACTAAGGAGTCATTGGTGGATTTAAATCATTATTGGTTAATTGAAAAGTAAAAACTAGAAGTCACACAGATAATGCACAGATGGTTCAAAAACCATGTTCCATGACATGTAGGCACAAGACCAAATCATTTAATCTTTCCTTTTGGATTGGAATTACATGTTGTATGGCAGCAGGAGCAGGGCAGTGAGCCTCCCCTGTGCCAGGCACTGCTGAGGCACCTCCAGTCCTGGGGTTGGTTCTGGGCCCCTTACTTAAAGAAAGACATTGAGGGGCTGGAACATGTCCAGGGAAGGGAACAGAGCTGGGGAAGGGTCTGGAGGACCAGGAGCAGATGAGGGAGCTGGGGGGGGCTCACCCTGGAGAAAAGGAGGCTCAGGGGGACCTTCTCACTCTCTACAATTGCTTGAAGGGAGGGTGCAGTCAGGTGGGGGTTGGGCTCTGCTCCCAGGGAACAAGGGACAAGATAAGAGGCAACAGCCTCAGGTTGCATATGGGGAGATTCAGTGGGACATTAGGAAAAATTTCTTCACTTAACCAGTCATTGGACATTGGAATGGGCTGCCCAGGGAACCTGTGTAGTCACCATTCCTGCAAGTGTTCAAAAATGTAGATGTGGTACTTAGGGACATGATTTAGTAGTGAACATGGCATTGTTTGTAAACAATTTGAATGGCCTTGGCAGCTATCATCTGGGAACAATCCTCAAATGTATAGAAATATGGAGGACAAATCCCAATTTTAGCCCCAGGCATCTGGAGGAGGCAGCCAGTTCTTTTCCACAGGAAGGGAAGCCTGACACCTCAGTGTCTTGGGAGCAGCTGAGAGGCAGCCCATGGCAGGGCAGAGCCAGTCAGAGCTGTCTGTCCTGGCAGCTTTTGTCTGGGAGCAATCCTTGGATGTATTGAATTTTGGAGGTGGAATGCAAATTTCAGTCATGGGCTCCTAGACAAGGACAACAGTTCTTTACCATAGGAAGGAAAGCATGTAGCCCTAATGTTTCGGGTGCAGCTGAGAGCTGGCTAAGGGGAGGTCAAGGCCATCCAGACCTGTCTGCTCTGGCAGCTAACATGCAGGAGCAATCCTTGGACGTGCTGACTTTTGGAGGAGGAACTGAAAATTCAACCATTGATTCCTGAAACAGAATGACCGTTCTTGTTGGTAGGAAGGGAAGCACGTAGTCCCATTGTTTCAGGTAGAAAATGAGAGGCAGCACAGGGGAGGTCAAGGCAAGCCAGACTCATCTGTCCTGGCACCTTTCATCTGGAAGCAATCCTTGGATATACAGAATTTTGGAAGAGGAATCCAAAGCAGCCATGGTCTTTTGGACTACAATGAGAGTTCTTTTCCATATGAAGGAAAGCACACAGCACCAGTGTTTCAGGTGCAGATAACAGATGACCCAGGACAGGTAAAATCCAGAAATACCTGTCTCATCTCTTAGTCTTTAGATGGATTGATTGTAACAACTTTCTCACCTGGCAGTTTTGTGAGTTACATTTTTGTCAGATGCTTCCAGTTTTGGATCTGGACTCTTTGAGTTTGATAGAACTTATTAGCACATATAATTGGGAAGGAGTTCGAATGTGGTGGAAATAGGAGTTTGCGCACAGAACAGGAAGGTCAGCAAAACCTTTCTGTCCTGACATGTTTTTTGAGGACCGTGACTAGACGCCTCTCTCCACTTTTGGAGCCACATTTAGGGGTTTTTAGCGTGTGCACAGCACTGTCTCGTGGAGCTGTTGAGTGGCCACAGTGGGAACGTCCACTTGATGGCGGTGTGTACTTGACAAAGATGCAAGTGCACCATGGTTAGCGCCAAACCATCAAAGGTGAAGATCCTAAGTCCGTTTCTCTCGACGAAAATATGCCAGAATAGAAAGAATTCAATGACTTTCCCTTCCATTTGAAAACATGTATTCGCAGTTACTTTTTCTTGCAGCCTGTCAACTGCACACACAAGTGTGGTGCAGTGCACTTTCAGGCTCAGCTACATGTAGCATCACACAGTTTCAGTCTCTGCAGAGTCCGAAATGTCCATCTACTTCTTGCTGAGAAAAATGCATCGGTATTGAATCAGTCCAGCAAACTGCTTCTGTCAAAACATGCTGATGCTATGCACTTTCCTTCTCAGCTACTTGTACCATCATATTCTGTCACTCTTGCAGTCTGAATCTAAACCAAAAAGTTTCCATCTGCATCTCACATAGATAAATATGCCAGTGTATTGGGTTTGCAAGGCCAAGCTTTGGTAGCTGGGGGATTATAGGGGTGGATTTTGTGAGAAGTTGCTGGAAGCTTCCTCCATGTCCGGCAGAGCCAATCCCTGGCAGCTCCAAAGATGGACGTGCCACTGGTCAAGGCTGGGCCAATTAGAAATGGTGGTAACGACTCTGTGATAGCATATTTAACAAGAAAGAAAAACTAAAGGTCATTGTGCAGTTGTAATTGTGGCCAGAGAAGAGTGGGGTGAGAATGTGAGAGAAACAACTCTGCAGGCACCAAGGTCAGTGAAGAAGGAGGAGGAGGTGTTCCAGGCACCAAAACTGGGATTCCTCTGCAGCCCATGGTGCAGCCCATGGTGAGGCAGCTGTGCCCCTGCAGCCCATGGAGATCCATGAGAGATGCAGAGATCCACCTGCAGCCCGTAGAGGAGACCCATGCCAGAGCAGGGGGATGCCTGAGGAGTCTGTGACCCTATGGGAGGCCTGGGGAGAGAGGGGCCCATGGTGGAGCAGCCTGTCCCTGAAAGACTGTACCCCACAGTAGGGTGAGCCACGCTGCAGCAGTTTGAAGGGGACTTTCATCCACAGGATGAACTCACATTGCAGCAGCTTGCAGGGATCTGTTGCTCGTGAGATGGACTCACGCTGGAGAAGTTCATGGAGAACTGTCTCCTGTGGGAGGGACCCCACAGTGCAGCAGGGGATGACTCCTTTCCCTGAGTAGCAGGAGAAACAGTGGGTGATGAACTGACCTTAACTCCCATTCCCTGTCTCCTTGTGCTGCTGGGGTAGGAGGTAAAGCTGGGAAGGATGGAGGAGTGGGAGGAAGGTGTTTTTAAGGTTTTATTTTACTTCTCATTAGCATGCTCTGATTTTGTTAGTAATAAATTTAAGTTGTATCTCTAATTTTGAGCCTGTTTTGCCTGTGAAGGTATTTGATGAGCATTCTCTCCTGGTCCTTATCTCAACTCACGAACCCTTCATTATATTTTCTCTTCCCAGTCTAGCTGTGGAAGGGAGTGAGAGAGAAGTTTTGGTGGGTGCCTGGCATCCAGCCAGGGTCAATCCACTATACAGAACAAAATGTTTTCTCAGATCTTGCCCCTTACATTTGGAAACCTGTATTTGATGCACAATCAAATGGCAGTTTTCTTCCCTTTACAACCTGTGACCTTCACACACACCATGGTGCTTTCTGCACAGCTTTCTCAGCTGTGTACCAATACTTTCAGTCTTGTAGAGTCTGACACACTTCTCTCACAGAAAAATGTGCCAGCACACACAGTTGCTCAATTTCCCCTTAGCTTTGCAGCCTTTCATGAACACACCACACATTGGGGCTATGTACCTTCTTTCTCAGCTGTTTGTACCATCACATTTTTCACTGTCAGATCCCAGTTTCAAACCATAAAACATCCAGCAGGTGCTCCCATTGAAAAAGAGGTACTACAACAAAAAACCTGCTTTGGCCTTCCCCTGCTGCGATAAACAACACCAAGCACACCACTGCTTTACACTTTCCTTCTCAGCTACTTGTACAATCACACTCTTGCAGTCTGAATCTAAGCTGTAAAGTTTACAGCTAAAACTCACACAGATAAAAGTGCCAGGACAGAGAGGTTACTCACCTTGCCCCTTAGCTTGAGAACCTTTTATTCACATCACAATAAAGTGACAGTTACTTTTTCTTTGCAGCTAGTGGAATTGCTCTTACACTATGTTGCTCTGCACTTTCCTACTCATCCATGTGCACCACCAGCACTTTCAGTTAAGCAGAGACCAACATGTTCACGTAACTCTGAACAAAAAATTGTGTCAAGATAGAAGCAATAGCAGGATAATTCTTTCTCAAGGCAGCAATCCACACACATACCACACGCTGGGGCTATGCACCTTCCTCCTCAGCTATAGGTACTGTCTCGTTTTTTCACTCTCACAGAGCCCAGTTTCAAACCTTAAAACATTCGGCTGCTGCTCCCATAGGAATGGTCTAAGAATGTGCAGAGCTGGCCTGAACATTCCCCTGAGAGCCTATAAACCACCCCAAACAAACTGCTGTTATGCATTTTTCTTCTCAGCAATCACATCATGTTCAATTGTGCAGAGTTTAAAGCTAAACTGAATTATTTCCTATTAGACCTCTATTAGGAAAATGTGCCAGCACAGAAAGCTTTCGCTGATCTTACCCCTTACAATAGAGAACTTGTCCATTTGGACTGCATTCAGGGGACAGTCATGCTCCTCTTGCAGCCTGAACTGTGCACAGCCCATGATGTTCTGCATATTCATTGTCACCTCTAAGTACCATCTCACACTTTCAGTCTGGCAGAGTTTAAAGTGTCAGTGTCTCACAGACAAATGTGCCAGGACAAAAGCCCTTACTGGGTTACTCCTTCTCATGGCAGTCTTTCACCGCACATTTGGGGCTAGGTATGTTCCTTTTGGGCTATATATACTGTCACATTTCTTCACTCTCACAGAGCCCAGTTACAAACCTTAAAGCCTCCAGCAGCTGCTCCCATACAACAAGGCTAAGAACAGAAGCTCACTGATGGCATTCACCTTTCCCTTTTTGTAGTGTGTATTCTGCATTCACCCCAATGTGCTCTTCACTTTTTCTTCAGCTATGTGTACCATAATACACTTTCGCAGAGTCCAAAGTGTTCAGCTACCTGTTGCTCAGAAAAATGTGTCAGGACAGAAGCAGTTGCTGGATTCTTCCTTCTATCTCCAAGCCTTTCAACAAGCCACCGCAAGCCAAACCTGTGCAAGTCTGAAAGTGCATTGAAGTGCAGGCCATCATGGTGTACGTGCAGTTCACAGGTTGTAGGGGGAAAGTGAATGGCATGTGATTGTGGTGCAAAACAAGTTTTCAAAATGTCAGGAGGAAGAAGGTCAGTGCAAGCTGTAGCTGAGTACTCTTCAATTTAGATTCAGACATCAGGAGTGTCAGAATGTGATAGTACATCGAGCTGAGAAGGAAAGTTCATAGCAACAGCGTGTTTGCTGTGGTTTTATCCTGGGGTAACCCAAAATGTTGCTGTGTTCCATATGTATCTGAGCCCAAAAATTGTTCCTGTCTCTTTAAGACCCTGCAGCCAGGAAGCTCGGGGGAGGCAGAGGGCTACCGCGGGCACTTTTAAAATCGGTGCTCTCAGGCAGTTCGGCCCTTTTTTCTACGTGCTGTTGGCTTTGCTGGCTGCTTGGTCTTTACTTAAGCAGAGGCTTTTTTCCCTTTTTGGATTCTCTTTTCTTTTTTTTTTTTTGTTTTGTTTCAGTGAGACTGCAGTTAGCAGTTTTGAGCTGTCTTAGGGCGAATTGCACAGCTGCCTGCCTGTTGCCGCAGGTGGCCCCGCTCCAAAGAGCCAGCTCAGGTCGATTGGCCCCCTGCTCCAGGAGAGAACACTAGGGAAGCAGAGGTTCTCCTTTCCTGGCAGTTTTCCCCGGAGGCAGGAGCTCTGCTTCGAAGGTGGCTGTTTCGGTTTGCAACGTAGCCACACATAATGATTGAATTTTGCAATTAGAAACTGTTTCAAAGTGAACTTTGCAAACTCTGCCAACAGCCAGAAAAAAAGCGAGCGAGTTCCTGGGGCCAGGCCGCCCTGTGCCAGTGCCCACAGACTGGCCCTTTCCCCC
>NW_008237265.1:2647003-2653820 GCF_000691975.1 Corvus brachyrhynchos
GGCTGGTGAGTGTCCATCTGCCTCTGGAACTGCTCTGTGGGCTCCTGCCTTCCTGGTAGGGGTTGCCACCATCTTGTCTCTTTGTTTCCGTGGGGTTCGTGAGATTTGGCAATTTTATGCCTACCAGTTATTTACTGTTATTTTTTACCTGATGCTGTCGCGCTTGTTAGTAAACTGTTATTTTTTCATTTATGTCTGCTCATATTTAATTCCTTATTGTTGGAAAAGGATTGGTGGAAGTCAAGGGGAGGTTACCGATTTCAGAGCGCCTAGCTCTTTAAAATGGCTCAACCAAGACAGGTTTCTATGTTTCAAGTAGAAGGTTAAGGTAGGAGCTGGGCTTTTGTTCTAGGACCTTTTGTATGGGATCAGCTCCTGGATGTGTAAATGTTTGAAACTTGGATTTGTGAGATCAAAACCCATAACGTTTCATGTAGCTTTAAAAGGAAGGTGCATAGCCTCAGGGTATGTTGTGTAGTTGAAAGGCTTCGAGGAGAAGGGCTAAGCCAGCAACTGGTTTTGTCCTGGCGAATTTTTTTTTTTTTTTTTTTTTTTTTTTTTTTTTTTTTTTTTTTGCGAAAGTCCATTAGGCTCTTCGGACATTGCGAAGCTGACAGTACGTGATGGTATTTAAGTCTGAGAAGCAGTGTGCAGAGCACCATAGTGTGACTGCAGCTTACATGCTGAAAAGACAAGAGGACTGTCACATGACTGTGGTACAAATACAAGTTTCCAAATACAGGAGGGAAGGTGAGAGGAAGATTTTTGTCCTGGGGCACATACCCCCAGCGATTCAGGTGCAGATGAGACATGGCCAGGGGAAGACAAGGCCAGCAAGCCTCCTCTGTCCTGGCCACTTTTATCTGGGAGCAATCCTTGGATGTACTGAATTTTGGAGGTGGAATGCAAATTTAGGCCATTGGCTCCTGGACCAGAATGAGAACTCTTTTCCATAGGAAGGAAAGCATGTAGACCCAGTGTTACAACTGCAGATGAGGCAGCCCAGGGGAAGTCAAGGCCATCCAGACCCATTTGTCCTGGCGTGTTTTGTCAGGGAGCAGTTCTTGGATATATTAAATTTTAGAGGTCCAATCTGAACATCAGCCATCAGCTTTTGGATGTAAAGACAGCTCTTGTCCATAGGAAGGAAAGTACGTAGCCCCACTGTTTCTGGTGCAGATGTGAGGTGGCCCACAGGAGGTCAAGGCCAGCCAGACTTGTTTGTCCTGGATGCTTTTGTCTGGGAGCAACCTTGGATGTATTGAATTTTGGAGGTAGATTCTAAATTTCCTCCATGGGCTGCTGGAAAAGAGTGACAGTCCTTTTCCATAGGAAGGAAAGCACATAGCCCCAGTGTTTCAGGTGCAGATGTCTCCACAGGGAGGAAAGCCTTCCACCCCAGTGTCTTGGGGGCTGCAGGGAGGCAGCCCCTGGGAGGCCAAGGCCAGCCAGAGCTGTCAGTCCTGGCAGCTTTCGTCTGAGAGCAATCCTTAGACATCTGCAATTTTAGGAGGCAGAATCCCACTTTTTAGCAGGGGTTCCTGGCTGCAAAGGACAGCTCTCTTCCACAGGAAGGAAAGCCCAGCACCTCAGTGTCTCAAGGCAGCTGAGAGGCTGCCCCCTAAGAGGACATGGCCAGCCAGACCTGTCAGTCCTGGCAGCTTTTGCCTGGGAGCAATGGAAAATGGAGATTCTCCATGAATCGATACCCCTAATAGCATGGAAAAGGCAGGTTTTCCTTTAACTGATATCCTTAAAATTGCAGGTGAAGGGGTATCCTCCCCAGTTTAAATACAGTCAATAATGGAAAAGTAGTTTTTTCCCTTAGTTTAACCCCCTTTTCTCCTCATAATTCCCCTTTTTCTGGGGGCACTGGGGAGAAACTGGTAGAGAATGGGGGTATTGGGGAGGGACTGGGGTCACTGGGGAGGGACTGACAAGAAGAAATGGAAAGGGGAAAGGAGAAAAATCTCCCCTGTGACCCCACACACTGCCCCACCTGCTCTGGTGCTGCCCTTTGCTCATCCCTCAGTACCATTTTTGAGCAATGCTCCATGCCAGGTGCATCCAGATTCTCCCCTACCCCCTGCAAGATGCTCTAACCATTGTTCTTTGAGAGACCGCCCTCACCTGATCCTGAAACCTGAAAGGTTTTCCCCTTTCCCCAGCAGCCCTATGCACAGGTGTGCCCACCAGCAAGCAGCCCCCAGCAGAATCCACCCTCTCCTGATCCTCACTGCTCACCCAGAACTGAGATGGAGTGGAATTTAGTCCTGGATTCCTAACAAACTATTTTAGCAGTTTAATGAGATAGTCTATAAATTCATAGCCATACAAATAAATTTAATTAAAAGTGAGATTGTGTCTATGAGATTTAAAAAATTACCAATATTCTTTTTGTAGAACTGAAACAGCTATTTGTTATTTTTAGGTATTAGTGCAACATTTTAATGAGGTTTGATATGAGATTTTTGTATGTTGCAGATTTACAAATTTGGGGTGTGATTTCCTTATTACCTTTGTGGATTCATTGAGCAGTTAATACCTTATAGACTTGAGATAGCATAATAAGTGTAAGAACCTGTGAGGGATTAATGACAAAATAAAACTTGTATGACTTTACAAAAGTATTAATCCAGAGAAGCAATGAAAGAGATTGAGATAGCTTGAATGATAAAGAATATTACAACTTTTTGTGAATTAAGGCACCATTCAGTATTTGAGAACCATTTGCCAACTATATCCAGGAGGACTCTTGTGGTATATAAATGCATAACCCAATAATATCTTTTTAATTAAAAGTGCAGAATCCTTCTGCTGAGATTCTAAACGTTAAAAAAGAACAGCAGCCCATCTGTAGCGACACACTTTTTAGAGTGTGATCTGTAGTTCACAAGACAGAGCTGAAGACATCTGCATAACACCATGCACATGTAAAATCCTTTTGCTACCTGTCAACGTCCTCTGCCTGTGTAATGCAAAACAATGTTCCTGTCTCTCACTAGGCTCAGCAAAACACTTTTTTGGCTGTTAGGTTCCTGATGGGAACAAGGTTTTCTTTCACTTTTAAATTTCTCAAAATAAATTTAATATTTTTTACTGTATTTCAGCCAATTCTAACTATGTGTGACTATATAAAGGACTCCAAGCATGCAGAGACATTGTGCTCATTCTTTCTGTGTGCCAGGAAGGAGTACCTGGGCTGTTTGTGGCCTTCTTGTCCCTGCCCTGCAACATCTGAATAGAGCATCAGGCTTCCAATGGCTTTGCTAAACTGGGGAGCTCAGCTCAGTGAATGGTCAGTAGGATGACAGGAGCATCCCTTCTCCTGGTTTGCAGTGGGGAGTGGAACAGGTCTGGTGCCAAGGAAACTGCCTCCTTCTGAGAAGCATGGGTGTGATGATTTAGTTGTTACTGAGCTCAAATTTGATGTCATGATCTGAAAGAAAGGCTAATTTTTACACTTTTAAGTATCTCAGGGTAGAATTTTTATATGAAATAAGGCTGGAAAAATTAGGTCTTTTTCATGCAAAAGCTGATTATATTGATACTCTGTAGAGCTGCTGTGCCATGTAAGCTATCACTTCATTGTGCACGTAATACAAATTCACTTGACTGTGTATGCTTTACAGAGGTCTTATCACTGTGACTTTTAATCTTTCATATTTATGGCATTGTGAAAAAGCAACAATGATGTCTAAATCTGTGTAAAAATTATCAAACCATAGAGTGTAGGAAGTCAGATGAATTTCCCCTGTATATATTTTGCATAGCTGTTTTATGTATTACAGTGCACAACTTATCAGAACTGCTTGCTCACATGCTGTAGCCATTTACGCTACAGCTAATTAATGTAGGCTATGACTGCACTTCCCTTGAGTTGTTTGGTTAAGAGCTCTCTAGAAAAAAATAAATAAAGTAAAATCTTTTATAGCATCAACAATATTTTTTCCCGTACATAGGTCCAATGTTTACATTTCATGCTGCTAAGTTAGATCTTTATCTTTTTTTATCTGTAAGAAGGAAAATAAGGTAAGTGCAAAAATGTGTGACAAGTGGTCATAAATACAAATGTGTTGACCTCTTTAAAAAATGCGACACATGCCTAAAAGTTTCCATAAAACAGTGGTCCTGAATCTTCCCAACAGCAAAGTGTCTGTAACTTCAGACCCTTCTGTGGTAAGCTGCAACTGGGAGGCTTCATTTGGGAAGCCCTACAAAGGTGAAAGCACTAAGTCTATGTTTACATGGGGAGATAAAGCCTTACGTGTTGTCCGTGTATATACACTGTATTTAACAATGTATCTGTGATAGAACCCCTGATCCTCAAAGCAAGCCCTTATTCTGAAGAATAAGAAATTGGAAGTTGTGTGAGAAATTGTTTTCAGAAGAAAATATCCGTCACTTGGCTGCTGGTAAGATCTGACACCTAAAAAGGCAGCTGAGCAGCGATGGGTATGGGATTCAAGGTTAACAGAGCACAGACCTCTGTCAGGCTTCAGAGAAAAACTGAAAAATGAAGAGCAACCAGACAGTTCTTTTCTGATAATAGTAGATTCCTGTGACATGGAACTTCCAAAAACATGAGAATTGGCAATTTATTATGCTATGCTGCAGCTCACATAGAATTACAGGGACCTGACACAAATTGCAGATGGTAGTGATGGATCCAACTTGCTTTTCTTTTTACCTTTACTGCTGAGAAAAGTTAGCGATACCAAAAATTGTTCCTCCCGCCAAGGAGGTAAGTTATTCTTTCTTGTATTTCTACCCATAATAATTCCCCAGATTGTAGAGGTGCAGATCCTCTTATGGAGGTACTGGTTATATAAGCTGTGCCTGGGCCCATCTGCATTTCACTATCTATGAACCTGTAAAATCTACCAGGTTATGTGTTTAACTTCTGCTAATAAACTTACCTGTGCAGAGTTCCAGGGAATTCCATCAGTCTTCTGAATAGTATTTCATTGTGACACAGCTTTGTTGTTTGTTGAGGTCTTTGCCAAGATTCATTAACAGTAGTGCATGCTGGAGATTTATTTGGCTGTGGCATAAATTCCTGGTGCAAACCGATTCTTCACCAGTCTCTTCCTGAAGTGCTGATGGTGATTCAGGATGACAGCCTTCCCTTCTGTCCTTCCCCACAGATCTGGATCTTATAGAAGCCAATGATGTAAAGCGTGCACAGTAATCCCACTCTGCCAGACCAGCTCCACCTGTGAAATACTTGGGGCAAAGAGAGATGGAGTACACAGAGGCCAGGAAACTGATACTAGACAGCAAGAGCCCTGAAGCAAAGCAGGAGAAACCCATTCTAGAGAGACCAACAAAGATTTCCCAGCTGGAAGACAACAGACAGCCCAATAATGTGACTAGACAGGCTGGATGATCCAAAGGGTCTTTTTCAACCTGAATGATTCTGTTCTCTTCTTTGTATCTCTCTGGTTTTGCCCTTTAAGCAACTGACATTGAAAGGCAGACTGAGGGTCAGAGTTTCATAATTTTAATATTGCATTTCTAGGATTCTCCTTTCAATTTGCGAGCTTGAGAAGTGCAAGACAAAGCCAATTTGTGTCAGCTTCTGCCTCCCAAACCTTGTAAGTTGTAGCTGTTATACCTGAGAGAATACTGAATGACTGTTTGTCCTCAACTGGTTTTCAACGTTTGATTCATCTGTGTAGGGTAGAAGAAACAGTTTTATCTTCTCTGTTTAACATGCAAATAAGTGCCTACATGTGTGCATCCTATGGAAGGAAATCCAAGAGGAAGGTGGGGGTTGTATATGAAAATAGAGAACACTGCTTTTTTTGTACTTTTTTTTTTTTTTTTTGCAGAGTGCTGTGTGTTAATGGAAACAGTAAGAAAAATTGCTGCCTGGGAGAGACAGCAATTAACTACCACACAAACAACCTTCTGATATCAAATTGCTAAGTCCATCTACACTCAAAATACAAAGACTGAGGACTACACGAGGAAGATGAATAACTTATTTTCTGGCTCATATTTTTCATGCAAGTAACATGTCTGCCCAGCAAAGCCACAAGAACACCAAAAGCACTGGGGACAAACAAACTGGAGATGCTGTGGCCTTATGTGTTAGAATAAGAAACTTCCCTAACAGAACAGAAAGTCTGCTTCCCAAAATAGTTGGGGTTTGTTAACAGGCCAAAACTTGTGCCCATACCACAGCCTTCCATGTGCCTCAATGAGCATGTAAAAATTATCTATTCATCTCTGAGAAACTGATGACACTCTTGCTAAAATTAATTTAGTATCTTAAAAATGTATCTACAATGTAAGCTCCATCTGTGCTCACAGGGTGTTCTGATCCTTTCACTTTTGTTTCTTTAGCAATTATGTCAGTAGCTTATGTAGAAAAATAACATAACAAATAGTTAACTAGCCAAGCCACAAACATTATCTCTTTCTGCTTCATAATAAGAGCTAATTCCAGCAGTAGTTACTAATTTTCACTCAACTTACTGATTCTTTTTATGGATTTTCCTTTTTGTTTTTCTGTAAATGCTGCCGGCTTCACCTGCTGGAATCAAAGAAGGGTAGGCAGCATCATATGGCATGTCAGATTATTAAAGCCTTCAAGCAATCTTGAAAAAAATTAACGATAAAAACCCCCATCACTTTACAAAACCTGTGTTCTTCTCAAGCAACTTAAAAAATAAAAGTAGTAGCTGAAATGTCAATTAAAAAAAATTCCTAAATTTTGGGATTAATGACGTCACTCTTGGTGAAAATTTACCAAAACCAGAAGAATTTATACAAAAGGAACAAATTGTAATGTACATTTACAATTCACAAA
>NW_008237265.1:2653848-2692027 GCF_000691975.1 Corvus brachyrhynchos
GAAATTGAACTTCTGGAATGGTGTGTAACAACTTTTTACCTGTACAGTAATGAGAGAGAGTGGAAACTAAGAATATTGTGCTGAAAAGAAATTTAAAAGTGGAGGAGGAAATTCTTGTCTAAAAGGTAGGGGGTTACGTGTGTGAGAATGTGCCTATCAGAGAAGAAATGATATGTAGAATCTGGTAAAAGACTATGGGAAATTACCATACAGCTATGATCTCCAAAAAATAATCTCAGCCCACCTAAACAAATTTGATATGTCATCACTGAAAATAATTTTTTGTGAACTGTTTATTAATATATGCTGCAGCCACATACATATATATATATTTTATTTATATATATATATACACACACATACATATTATATATATGTATATGTTATAAAATTGACTTTTGTTCACAGGTCTCTTCTGAAAAGCTACTGAGGTATGAAGTGTCAAACATGTCCCTCTGCAATTACCTGAATAAGACACTTTAAAAACTGCTAGGATTGAGTTCTGAATAAGCAGCTGCTGCTTGAAATCCACACTAATACAAAAACACTTAAACTTGCTTTATGCAGTTATTCATGTGTTAGGATTAGGTAACGTTGATCCTTGATTTTCCTGTGGGAATTGACAGTTCTATTTGTTGGAAGATGCACTGGAGAAGTCTTTTATCAGACATTCTCAAACCAAGCCAGTACCAAATTTGGTGTTCTTATGGGTGATATGAGGTAATGATAACTCCAAGAAATCATCGTCTTTTACTGAAGAAATGTGCTGTGACTACAGAGACATAAGAGAGTCCCACCTTTTACATGTAGTAAATGTAATGCTTTACCTGGTAAATTTCATTGGAAAAATTACTCCAATGGCAGTTTAGTCTTAATGTAATTACTGTAACTTGCATGAGTGTGGAGGATGCACAAGGTCTAGTGGTTGGAACATGAGACCAGACAATGCCTCATCCTGCTTGTTATGTGAACCTGTGAAGTTGTTTTTACAACCTTTACAATTTAGGTATCCCTGCCAAGTGAGAGTAAGGCTGTTTATGTACAGCTAAACAAAAGTACTGACTTGCTGTAGAAAACCTGTGCTGGGTGTATTGCCTTACCTGTCTCTTGTTTTCCCCCATTCTTGCAGCACAATGAAATCTTCCAGAAAGGAACAAAATCTACATTGCTAATTTCAGTGATTAATGTTTTTATACACATACACATGCTCACACACACACAGAGGAATTCTT
This sequence comes from Corvus brachyrhynchos, assembly GCF_000691975.1. Taxonomy (NCBI): domain Eukaryota; kingdom Metazoa; phylum Chordata; class Aves; order Passeriformes; family Corvidae; genus Corvus; species Corvus brachyrhynchos. The sequence goes on from NW_008237265.1 coordinate 2,655,081, forward strand.
ATAAAGTATAATTCTCATAGTTGTTATCATCTCAACTCACATGTAATCTTCTGAAGCTCAATATAAGGCTGTTTTAAAATGTGATACAGAAATGTTTCAAAGGAAAAGAACAAATTTCAGCCTGAGTACCACTGGAGGAAGAAAAGGAGGTAAAGGGTCATACTCTGCTTTTCTGTTGAGACAGAATAGAAATATATCAAGGAAGTAAAGTTCAAGAAAAAGAGGTGGCAGCATATGGCACTTGGCAGAGGCTCTTGCCCCTGTCCAGCGGGATTCAGAAGCCAAGCAGATGGTAACTTCAGCAGAGGCCGCCAGGGCAACAAGGATGAGGTGTGGTGCTGGCTCTGCCTTGCTCGGCCTAGTGGGTCTACAGACTTTTTATGCTGTGAATTCTTGTACTTTATATTGTTTCAACATTTTTGTCACACTATGAGAGATGTGCTGAGTAACACTGGAAACTCTGGGATTGAAACAAAGCAGGCAATGACATCTAAGCAAAAAGGCAGTATGGAGCACCATGAGAATCTGAGGCACATGCACCTGAGTCAGCATTCTGCATCCCACATCACCAGTAAGACCAGGAGGATGATGAGACGGGACTGCTAAGCAAGTAAAACTTCTAATAAGAAATCATCAAAGCAAAGTTTCTTATCTCCCTTACAATTTTTTTTTTCACATCAGGTGCAGCCAGAGGATATATTTACATAGTTCTTTTGCATTCCAAGTAGCCTGAAAACACAAACATTAATAGCTGCACTGATATTCTGCAAGTTCATTATATACAGCATCAAAGAACTGCAAAAGGTTTTTAAACAAATCTGATGTTTGGTTGGTTATATAGTATTATTTGTGCAAATTGAATGGTTGGGAGAGAAGCATTCATGGAGGAACATTGATTTTACACATATGTGCTTCACATTCCTTTAGATCCATTAGGCATTTCTTGCACGAAGAAAATCTAAACCTTGCATGTTATGGTGGAGATACTGAGCATGTCCTTCCACAGTGGAAGGCTCTATTTTGCTGTCATCCTTCTATTATTTTAAAATAAGCATATATAACTAGCTCTAATAGTTGCATCTGTATCCCATGGGCTTGGATGATATTCAACATGCTCTTTAATGAATACTCGATTTTTTTGCGATGATTGTGTTGGATGGATACAGGCTTCTGCTTTTGTCAGTGGAGTTTTATGAAAGGAAATTAGATTTTACTAATACGATGGTCAAGCACGTACAAGTGATAAAGTTTTTATTTTCTGCTCTCTGATGTTTACATGCAAGAATCTCGGAAGTGTGAATAACAAGAATATTTTATACATGCTTGCAGCCACCTGGAAAAATACTTCATCCTGATATCTCAGGTTTCAAAATAGATTTTTTCCATTATTATCAGTTTTACAGGTCATGTTGATAACTAAAATATCAAACTGAAACACTGCCAACACATTTGAAAATATATATATATCTTTTTTTAATGATGGCTATTCTGGTACCTTAGCTCTATATCAGTTTTATATGGAAAGAGGGATATAAAAATTGAATGGTGGGATAATGCCATTTGACATTTACAGTGATATTTTACCTATTTCTCTCAGTCATAGAAACTGAAATGGGGAGTAATTTTTAATGTATAATCTTAAAAACATTGCTAGAGTGGACACAAATGTCAGATCCTAGAATCATCCCTACACATTATCCCCTTTTGGATGGAAAAAGAAAATAAAAAAGAAAATAAAAAAGGAATTGAAAATTGACACTATATGTGATAGTAGAATCAAAACTAGTTCCTGTGGGTTGTTAAGAACATAAAAAAAGAACAATGTGCACAATTGGAGAGAACTTATAGCAGATTTAATGATAAACTGAAATTAGATTTGAAAATAGTAATCATAAAGGCAGCTACTCTTTTCTGTTTCAAATGCTGAAGCAGTGTGTCATGCAGGAAGGAATGCTGTGTATCTGGGGAAGGCAGACATTAAAAATAATCTGATCCTACTACTATCAAGTAGGATCAGTTCCCAAGGAGAGAAGAAGCTCATCTACCAATTTCTGAACTTTTAAAAAACAGAATAAAAAATAAGCATTATAAAAGTGACTCTGATGGAGGTCTGAAGTGGGGTTTAAGAATTAAAGTACTCATCTTTGCAGTGTTATGTAATAAGAACCATAGGTCATTTCAGACCCCACTTCTTTAAATTTCACCTATGCAGTACTGTGGAAACCTATGTTGCAATACTGAACAGTTGTGTAAGTATGTTAATACTGGTAATGCAATTAAATTCTGAGGGAAAACATAAGCTACCTGAACACTAAAAGTTTTTCCACAATACAGGAACCATATATAGGAATCTAGTATAGAAAGTGGTAGAAGTCTCCACTAGGAAAACTAGGAAGTAGAAGGACATCCTCAGGCCCTGACCATTTCCAGCTTCTGTGAGTTTAAACCAAGGTTGCAAAGAACATCTACCATTTTAGCTCCTAGTGCCATCTTTTGCTTCTAATCAGGACACTGACAACTCCAACAACGTTCGCATTTCTAGTGTAACAGTTAGGAGACCAAAAGACGGCAATTGCTGATAGAAAATTTTCTGTGCTATAGAATCCCAGACTGGTTTGGGTTGAAAGGACCATAAAGCTCATCCAGTCCACCTACTGCCATGGGCAGGGACACCAACTAGACCAGGTTGCTCCAAGCCCTGTCCAACCTGGCCTGAAACACTTCCAATTTACACTTCTTTTGCAATTCTTAGTAAGGCTCTTGCTAAGTTAAAGGTGAAATTTGTAAATATCTTAGTCTTCTGTGTTTGTACAATCTCAAAGGTCTGTGACTATGGCAAGAAAACCCTGTTTCAGCAATTAATAGCTGTTTGTAATATAATATTATTTAACCACTGATCCTTGATAAGCATTAAGCTTGTTTTGGTGGAAAAGTCTAAATAATAGAGATTGTTTCTTTAATAAAATGGATGGAAATAACACTTTTATTTACCACCACCACATTTTTTGTAAAGGAAATGCTATTTCATATTTATGTAAATGAAATGTTATTTTTTCTAAAAAAAAAATTATTTTTCCAAAACCGAAAAGGTCTCAAAGAAATGACTGGGTAATCTAACTTAAATTTGTCTGCGTGGTGTTAGGACTCTTCATCAATATTGTCAAGATGTTAAATAATTTGAAGTTTTATTAATGGTGATTATTGCATTTTAATGTCTTCTCAGGATATATATAAGTTTTATGTTGTCACAAGCAAGGTTTTGGGATGTTTCTATTTTCTTTATGGTTACCACAGCAGATGGAAAAGGTTCCTCCCTGAACTGAGTTTTGGAGCTCACACAGGATTTCATATGACTATGAAATCAGATCTGTTACTGTACCAAAGGAAGAGGATGTAGTAATAACAAGCAATGTGTAAAGCATGATTGTGCAGAAGAAGGGGATGACAGAGGAGCTGAGGTGGCAGCTGGAAAGTTTTCTCCAGCTGTAGGTGAAGAAGGCAAGGCATAAGTGGTTAAACTGACAGAACAGAAGAGAAGATTTCATGTCCAGGAAACAAATAAAGGGTTTAGTAAATTATTTGATTCCAACTGTTACAATCCACTTTAATCACAGAGGACCAAGTGAGCTGTCCGTGGTTGATGAATCCTGAGGTTTGAAATATTCCCCAAAACATGGTTAAAACTAAACAAGGTTAAATTTTGATATCAAAAAATTATTATTTTTTTTTTTATTTAACAGTAAAAGAGGCAAAGAGAAAGAGAAAAAAAGAAAGAAAGAAATAGAAAAAGAGGTGGCGGGGGAAGGGAGAGTGACAGAGACAGATTAAAGAGAAACATATCATCACTCTGTGAGTCCCAATGTCTCGTTGCTTCGCTTCATCTGGTCTTCTTAGTGGTGAGGGTCCCCCTCTAAAAAGTATAGAATCAAATGGATTAATATACATTTGAGCAGGTGGGAATGCCTAGGTGCCTCCCCTGGGGAGGGCAAGTTTGACACTGTGTCTTGCAAGGCTCTGGGTCAGTTGCATCATTCTGCATCATGTGCAGTGCTCTGGTGCAGGCCCTGGAGACCCCTTTGATGGGCCATGACACATCTTCTGCTGCCCCTCATGTGGTTGTCCCATAAATGTGGCTTTCCTGGGGTGGGAGGCCCTGCAGCTGGGTCAGTCTGAGCAACGGAGGATGGGTGTTCACTGCCTCTGATCAGAGGCTATGCCACACACCCAAAACCTCTCCTCCCCACTTTGGTGTGGGGGTCTGTGAAAGCCTGGCAGTGGATAAGCCTGTTGCTATAGCCTCCATTTCAAAGGTACTGGGCTTAATCCTCCTGTGGAAGTATTCCTCTTCCCTATTCCAGACCTGAGAATAGTGCCACTTTGACTCATCTCAAATCAACTTGCAGTCCAGGGACTCAGTCAGGAGGCCCATTCAGGGTTTAGTGGTCTTCCGTGCAGCTTTTATGATACAGTTATTCTATAATAGGCAAAAGTCCTTCAAAAAACGTTTAAACCATAAACCGTAACAGTCTCCAACACCAATCCAGGACCCTGACTGGAATAACATGTGAGTTTTGTTATATCTTTGATCCCCCTAAGGCAACCAGACTGTTATGTTGTAGAACTTTCACTGAATGGCACTTTCCCGTGGTACATCCTGACATTCCCCCTTTCTGTGGGTGTGTCTATACCATTGTAATAAGGCCTTTCAGATTCACGGGGTGGAGAACATCCTGATTTACTTGTTTGGATGGTTCCCAGCCTCAGTGGGAATTCTGGATTTGATATTATACCCTGTTCTTATAATATTGTTGTCATTGTGTGTGTGTGCGTGTACATATATACATATATAAAAAATGGTGTGGTACCTAACACAACAAACAAGAATACTAACCATTCCAGACATACATAAGTTGAAATGATAACAGTTTTTCTTTCCAGAATCGATACCTAATTCAATATTATGCTGTTTAATATTTTTAACTAAATTCGAACTGATTTTTATAATAATTTTGTATATGAAAGTATAATGTATATTTGTAATATAGCTAACACTTTTTCAAACTATAGAAGGGAAGATAAAATAGTGAAACCTAGGAGACTGACTGATGTATCTGAACATACTTAAGGATAATGTACACCTATGCAGTGGATGCTTGAATAGCATGGAGGCACAAGTACCTGCTTTATCACTTCCTGAGGTAAAGGTGGTTGACTGCTGTCATGGGGTGGAGCGTAGCAGGATGCTGTGCCCTGGAATGTGGTAAAGCAACTCAAACAACACCCTGTTTGCAAGGCCATCAGTGGTAGACAGGAGGGGAATCATGTGCTGGTTTTTGGTGTTGAATTATGCTGAAACCTGTCTGGCTCACCAACCCCAAATCAGCCTCCTGGTAGTGAGACAAAGATTTGGCAGATAAGCTGCTAAACTGACCTGGAGGCATATGACTGGCAGTCAACCCCTTTACACTGTCAAACTCCCATCCACTTTCTGTAAGGTAGATCCTTCAAACTTATTCCTTCTTTGAGGATGACTCCCTTGGGTTTTGGGGACAGCCATCAAGGATACGCCTCGAGGTTAAGAGAAAGAGATTTGCCCACAGTTGTGGGTATGGGTGAATTACATCAATCTCTAAAAATTTTTCTTCTTGCTAGCTTTAATTTAATTGCTTTAATATTGCTTTGATATAGTGCACTATCTTATCTCATACCATAATAGTAGTTTTAGCTTTTATACTGTAGTAAATAATCTTGACTGAGTTCTTTTTGTCTAATTTTTATTGTTTCATATTTAGCATAATAAATAATCAACTTTTATATAAATATATCTGATTTGAAATCATTAAAATGTGCGGAACAAAGTTCTAAAACTTAAACTATTTACGAAGTCTGGGGCTAGGACTGGATCCTGGTCTCTCTCTGAGAAGGAGTTTAGAAAGCGAGGGGGTCCTTTTCTGCACCTCATGACTCAACAGGAGGGCTTTTTGAATAAACTTTGTCTGAAGTTCCCTCTCCACCCGTGACAATGTCTGTAAGGACTATGGGGTCAGTATGGGCTGTGGGGGCTGTGAAGGGTGTGAGCTCTGTTAGGGCTATAGGGTCTGCGAGCGTATGGAGTCTATGAGTCCTATGGGGGCTGTTAGGTCTTTGAAGGTTATGAGTGCTCCAGCTGTGAAGAGCAAGCCCTGAGTTCCCTTGAGGTTACACAAGAGCAGGAAGGGAATATCTGGCATGGCCACGGCACAGTGGTGACACCCAAAGGCAAGTGAGGTGCCAAGCCAGGCTCCGGCTTACAGGAGCACCCCCAGTTTAAGGGGACTGAGAGGTCTCTGTGGGCTGTGGAGGCTGTAAAGGGCTGAATGGGCTGTGAGGGTTATACTGTCTCCCAGGGCTGTGACAGCCAAGAAATGAACATTTGTTTTTGTATATAATGAATTATTAGTAAGTGGGGAGTTTTTCACATAACTCACTGTAGAGGAATTCCTTGCGGAACAGGGGCATAGGATACCCCAGGAGAGCTTGGGCATCCCAGGGCTGTTGCAGAAGTACCCCTGACGGGGCCTCAGGCTGAAGATAGGCTTGCAAGGCACTTGCTAGCTGGCAGCGTTGAACAGCCTTGGGAAAAGGTATACACTGGTCAGCTCCCCTGCTGCTTAGAGGCTTTCTCACGGGAAAGGGGCGTGAACTTTGAAAAAGTATAATTTGGTGAAGGTAAACAATAAAACTGGAGCATGATGCTCAAATTGTATCAGTGTTCGTGTCGTGACTCTGGCTGGTTCCCCTGCACCCAGGACCCCCCACTGCTAAAACTCACCAGCTTTATCTGGAGAAGGTGGATGACTACATGAGATACAAAGAAGTGAAGCCCAAGTACCTGCTGTGACAATCATGTCTCTGAGCAGTCTAAGCATCGAAAGAAAGAAGTCAATCAAAAGAATCCCACTGCTGAACTATACTGAGGAAGGGAAACTGTATTGATTTAATCTAGAAAATATGTAAAGCATGGCCTAGGAGTAATAGGAATGGAAGAATTTTGATTTTGAATTAAGAATTCATTATCTTGAGAATTTATTTCCAGTAGGAATGACTAGAGGTAGCGTAGTTTGAGGAAGACTCAAACTTCATTCCAATCCAGCTTCTTGAATGCTTTGTCTAGAGCTTGCTTGAGGAGTCCATCCAGCAGCTGCTCAAACCATTTCCACAACAGGCAATGCCAGAGGAAATTCATAATGGCTGTATTGGTTTTGCAAAGAGCCACACACAGCTTGGTTGCCTCTGGATGTTTAGTTATGGGCATGGGTGCTTTGCACATCAGAAAAAATTCACATATATTCATCTTCTGTAGCCTAAGCAGTTGTAGTTTTTGACTGGCACTTTAGCTCATGGAACTGTATCCAGTTTTACAACTCAAAATTGTGTGTAATATGGTTGATTTGCAGGTCATGGTGAATTTGTGGTCATTATTGTATTACTTTGCATCTTCTTTCTTTGTGATTAAAAAGACCAAGTATTTTCTTCTTATTTGTGATTGGTTTTTTTTTCCACCCTCCTAGTTTTCTTCCTCTTCTGCTTTATTTTTAGCCCTTTGTTTTCACATGTTCTTACTCAGCCCTGACACTTTCCAAGCTGTTTCTCCCAGAAGTCACATGATAATGTGAAGCATCTAGGTTAGGACAAAACATACATTTTACTGCTATTTCGCCTAATAAAATGATCAGAAGTTATTTCAGAAAGATGCAAAAGGGTTGTTCAACTATGTCTGAAGAATTGTAGTCCTATTTCTGCTGTGGAGAAATCTTTTAATAGCAAAACACAGAAGAAACTAACAGAAGTGAATACAGTGTCCAGATTTTTCCCCATGACAAAAAAATCTATTAATGCAAGTCAAGCTTGGTTGATTTAGGGAAATGTACTGGAGGACAAACAGATAATGTAGAATGAAGGCTACTTGGTTTATGTTTGGTAGTATTGTGCAATACCACAGGGATATCACTCATGGGTTTGAACCCTCAGAATGAATACATAAATGAGGACATAGTTGAAAATATTGGTCAAAACATAATAGCTAGTGCTTTTCATGTCTCAAAAAAAATAACATATATACCTCTTAAAATACCTCTAATAGCTTCTAGAACAGGTAGGCATGTGCCACAGCATGTTATGATTTCAGGTGAGTGAAGAATAGGTGTTGAGGAATTGAACAACAAACTAAAACATCACACCTCTAATGACTACTCAAAGGTTAATTGGGCTGGATACCAATGAACATGAAATATTTCTCCATGGTAATGGCATATTCAGGAGATTCAGTGCATTTCTATAAAATATCAGTCAGTTCAAAAGTTAAACCCAGATGCCAGTCACAGGAAGAGCTCAAAGATATTCCTGTATACACAGTACGTGTTCTCATGTACAAAAACCTGTAAGCAGCTATGGGATATTTTGAAAAGGGATATTTCTAATATTTTACGTATGAAGAGACTGTTTTGTCAGCCTGCAAATTTTATTCTTTTCCCCCCCTCTCATGGCTACAAACTGCACAGTGAAAATGCAGCAAGTATTGGGAGGTGAAAGATACAAAGCAATCGTTAACTAGCTGGTTTAGAGAGAAAGTCTTGCTGTTGACATGGTTTTTGTAATTTTTTCAATGGGCTTTTCCCAGTTCTTTCAGGCTGGTCCAGTAAAGCCAGACTAAATACCTAAGGAGACTCATGGTGTGAGTTCTTAACCACAATGAGCTAGCTACAAAAACTAGCAGAGAGGTCACATGCCTAGATTTCTAGAAAAATGCAAATAAAAAGATTTTGTTATTGGTATGTAAGAAATACCTTATGTGTGTTGTGGTAGTTAGTCTGGATATCGAAGGGTAAATCGCTGCAAATTCTCAACACACAAGTGATTGACAAAAAAGAGAGAAACAAAAATAGAAATCAAATTATGTATGTCAACCAGATCTTGATCAGCTCCACTGGATGCATCTTCTGAATTGGCTCATCCTCAGGCTGTGACGACTTCATGGCTGAGAACATGCTTGAAATGATTAGTAATCTGCCATTTAAATTTAAAGACAGTTGATTTAATCAGGCTGAGTATTAACCAGTTTTGTCCCCATTTTAGCTACTTCGAATCTCAGTAATGGAACATCCCAGCCCTTTCATGTCTTGTTATGGAGACACATATTTCTGGCACATCTGGATGATTGAGGTGTTGTTCAAAACAGCTGTTTTCTGTCAGCTTCTCTGAAATAATTCAGGGAGGGTTTTTTTGCCTTGTTTTCATGCCTGAGTCAGCATTTGGTAATTGTTCTCTGTGTGTGCCTTGCCAAGTTGTTCTTGTCCTCTACTCTCTGAAGTGGGTGATGAAGTGCTCTGTCACTGCAGGAAGGTGTTTCTACCACAGACGCTGCCCTTGTCTCTTAATTCTCACACTGCAATGTCAAGAGCAGTGATGAGTTTGGTTTGTAAGGAGATTTCAGCCATTTTGCTTGCACACCTTTGCCTGGTAAGTGTTTTCCTGAGCAGAATCTTGCTTGTGACTTTGCGTATAGCCATTTGCCAGTAAGTTCCTCTGACAAGGCCTGAGAGAATACGCCTATAGACAGGTTACTCTTTGGGGATAGTCTCATCTCAAGCACTTGTAAAGCTATGAAGCAGCTCATTGTTTTATGCAGCTCATAAAGGTTCACGGTGGAAATCAGAATACCTCTCAAAATAGCTCTAACAGCTTCTAGAACAGGTAAGCATGGGCCACATGTTTCAGCAGCTCCCATAAACAGCCCATTCTCGAAGTTTTTCGGTGCACTGTAACTCTACACTGACTACTTCTACCCTGTTTCTGAACTTTGTGAGATCAGCCTTGTTGATGCCACAAGGAGGGACAGGAGGGTATTACATGGTCTTCTAAGCCTTGCTGCCTCCTTTCTCCTTTCTGAAGCAACACAATTGTCAAAGTAAAAAGACCTCTCCCAAGGAGGAAGAGTCCTGTGATACCTGCTTGTCCTCTAGTGCCTTCTCTGTGCATCCTGTGCTCTGCACAGGGTAGTAACAGGCTCTCCAGCAGCAGGCAGAGGGTGAGGTGGGAATTGTAACTGGGGAGTCACAGGCCTACATAAAGGCTGAACATTTCCTGTAAAATTGTTGTTTGTGGAGAAGTGTTTGTTTGGTGTATTTTTTGTTTAAGTCCTTTTCTTTTGACAAGTTACAGAGCTGCTTCGATCATCTGTGTTCAGGGCTAATGGCAAGTCATTTTTCGCCAAAACACTTCCCAAGGTATTTTTATGAGCAGCTCTAATTTTCATACTGGATAAGGAATTTGGCTGAGCTTGCTGTGTGAATTACATATATACACTTTCTAGAAGGACATGAGGAAAAATTTGTATCTTGCTGGATGTTTGGAGCTGTAGAGTATATCACTGACTCCAGGAAGGGAAAATGGGACGTAGCTGGAGGTGGGCTAACTCTCACAGATGTGTTTAATACTTCCAGTAACTTTCAGCAGATCTGGGTCTGACATTCTGAGTTTAACAAGTATTTTTTAAGTTTTCCCAATCTGCTTCTGCTAATTTAAAATAAAAAAGAAATTGTAAGAATTTTAATTTATTTTCATTTTTTTAAACAGAGAGGATAGAGTGCTAGAAAAGGGCTGTAACCTTCTGTCATGGTTTAATCCCAGTCAGCAGCTCAGCCCCAAGCAGCCACTTGCTCACCCTCCTCCAGTGGGATGGAGGAGAGAATTGGAAGGGTCAAAGTGAGAATCTGGTGGGTTGAGATAAAGACAGTTTGACAGGAAAAGCAAAAGCCATGCACACAAGCAAAGCCAAACAGGGGATTCATCCTCCACTTCCCATGGGCAGGCAGGTGCTCAGCCATCCCAGGGAAGCCGGACTCCATGATACACAACTGTGACTTGGGAAGGCAAACACAATCACTCCAAATGTCTCCCTCCATCTCCCTCCAGCTCTATATGCTAAACACGACACCATATAGTCTAGGATGTGCCTGTGACCAGCTGGGAAAAGCTGTCCCAGCCATGTTCCCTCCCATGTCCTTGTGTCCCCCAGTCCCTTGCTGGTAGAGTGGGAGAGGAGCAGGAAAGGCCTTGGCTCTGTGTGTGCCCTGCTCAGCACTAACTAAAACATCTCTGTGTTATGAGGACTGTTCCAGCACAAATCTAAAACACAGCCACTACCAGCTAGTGGGAAGAAATTTAACTCTACCCCAGCCCAAACCTGCAAACCCCTTCTCATTTCCTCCTAGGAGAGGAGTCATGCTGCTCCACACACACTATTCCTTCTTTGAAGTAGGCACTGTCCCAGTGAGAGTGCTTACCCTTTTCTGTTGCTTACCCTTTTCTGTAATAGCAAGAAGTTTGGCTTGGACAAAGTCATACAAACTGGATTATTTGAGACTAGGAACCTCAAATGCAGTGGTTGTCAAGTTCAGTCATAAGCTCACAGACTATCCCGGTAGGAACAAAGAAGGAAGGAGGAACACAGTAAGATAGACACTGTGGCAAGCATCCTGCTAAAATAATGGGTTATCTCTTGGCAGGCTTGGAAAGGCTGCAAAAGCTGCTGGGGAATTCAGTGTTAAGAATCCTTCAGTTTAAAACCAAACTAAAGTAGGTGTGAGGCCTGTAGAAAGCTGGGTGCAACAGTGGAAGTTATGGGGTGGCAAAACTGTACAAATGTTGTTTCAAGACTGTTGGAGGAAACTACCATGAGTGTTAAGGGCTGATAAAAGCCATAGGCAGGTGACAATAAAGTTGTATATTATAAGGCAAGCAAGACTCAGTAGGACTAGCATTAATTACAGCGCCCAGAGCAAAGTGTTCTCAATGCAGAAGGCAGGTACCAGCCGATGAGGCCTGCATGGAACACTGGCCATGGCACAGGCCAAAAAAACTGTGCAGTGGCAAGGTCATTGCTCAGGGGTGCAGATGTCTTCAGATCCTGACTGCCAGCACTGCCTAGAGGATCATCTCACACTGGAGCTCCACAAACATTCCAGGCTGGCCTGCACCAGTGCTGTAGCTTGGAAAGGTGTTTGCACTCTCCATGATGCTGCTGCAGTCCCTACATTCCTGTTACCTCTTGGGACTGCGCAAGCAGCTGTGAAGGGGAACAGCCAATCGCTTCATGTTAAAGTCAGCCCCCTGGAAACAGACAGCTGTAATTAATCCAGAGAATTTCACTGAAGTTTCACTGCAGAAGATCTCCAGGAATGTTTGAGCATATACAAATGCTGATGGGAAAGCAGAACTCATTCATGTGGGGTAATTTTGAGATTACATTAAAAAAAAGAACATAATTCCTCAAAGCTCGAACATTTTACAGAGAGCAAAAAAGTTAACAAAGAAGCATAACAAAAGGAGTGTAAAGCTGAACCAAAGAATAACTTTGGAGATGGTTAGACCAGTCCAAGTAATAGGTAATTGGCCTGGGATCTTTGTTGTGTTCATACCAAGGAATCCTTAACAATTGCAACATTTTTCTGGAAAAACAAATCTGAGGTGTGATGAGTGAAGGCAGAGAAAGCTCTTTAAAAGAAGAGGTGCAAGCTGAACCTAGCATCCAAGTCCCAAAAATGCCTCTAGAAAAAGAAGCAGTAAACCCCCCTGTAAATAATATATTGGGGAAAAAATTGGGAGAAACAAGCAAATATGCTAGTCAACATTATCACAGAAACTGAAAAGGCTTCTAAAAACCACAATGTAAATCACTTAATTAAGAAAAGCAAAATTCTGACTGGCAAGTTTATATCAACTGGATGACCCGTTACAAATAAACAGAAGACAAATTTAGAAACAGAAAAAAGCAAGCCTGTGGACAAATCATGCTTAAGAGATGGAATACTAGCAAGCAGCATGGAAAACCAGCGATGCTGTCATAGCCGGAACCCGAATCATTCCACATCACAAACAGAGCTGTGAAAAAGCTTTATACCATGTAAAACCAGTGCAGTTTCAGGCAAAGAGGAAAAGCTCTAAAAGAAACCAGTCACAAAAATCTGGATTTGGTGAGGTTCTTAGTAAAATCACCAAACAAGGTTAAAACCTCTATGAGACGGGAAGCTTTCTCATCAATGTGAAAGCAGGACTTTATTCAAAATGCCAAGGATGACCTAAGCATATGCACAAACTATCAAGGCTTTGGGGTCCCTTCAGTCTTCTCCAAAGACAGAATCAACTTAAACTGAATTAATGAACTAAGGCAAAAGTAAAGAAAGATCAAGATATAGTTCTTTCCAGAAAATCAAGGGCCCACCAGATTTTTAGCCTAAGAATAGTCATCAAAGAGATCATTGAGTAGCAAAGGCCAACAAATTTCACGTATTTAAAAAAAGCTTTTGACAGGCTTTAGTATCAAAGCCATCTTGAAGTATTATGAAATCCAAGAAAAATAATAGGCATGAGAACTCTTCTAGCAAGGGATAGTTTTATATTTTAAGTAAACATAGCTTCAATGAACAGTTTAACAGAGCTGAGTGTCAAATGAAAAAATCTTGTTTCACCGTTATGTCACTGCCTGCTTCATTATGAGAAGGAATAATGAGAATTATATGAGAAAGTATTTATCATTTGTCTTATATAGCACCAGATATCTTAGTAACAGCAAGCTTGATTTGGATTTTGCAAATGATACTGTGACCACCCTACCAACACAATTATAAAATACCTTCTCCAATATGAACCAAAAAGCTTTAATAATTAGCAATTACCAAAGTCTAGGGAGAGCTCACCAATTTGCAGTTCAAATTGTCTGCATGATATCAGCCAGAGTAATAAAGGTGATACCAGAAGAGGTTTAATTAGGCAACACAACAAGAGCTTTCCCCAGTTTAAACACTTACAGCTTATCACTGCTTGGACTTGCAGGCATATTAAAGGCTGTATCCAGTCAGAGCTCTATCTGCTGATAAATCCTGTTAATCCCTGGGCAACGCTTAGGGTATGTACATTGTATCCTGAATTATGAACTTGTATTTCATGTTCACCACAGTGAAATAATATATGTACAGGCTTGAGGAACACATTCCATCTCAAGAGTCATCCATTGATTAAGTAATCTGAGCTAAATGAAACGGAGAAAGGGCTAGAGGAGGACCTGGGAGGCAAAGTAGTTTTGCATCTGATTACCTTAGGAATGTCCTTTAATTTGGTGAGCAAATAATTATTTATTTGCTTAATAATGCCTTCTATACACACTGCCATAGGTAAGTCTACAATATACATTAAAAGCAAGATGTTAGCTGTTCCCTTGATATTTCCATGAACTTACAAACATGACTGTTGAGACTATGTGAAGGAGAGGTTAAACCCCCAGGAGGAGCTAAACATGCTTGGACTCCTCCATGCAAATAGCATGGGTGACAGGGGGTTGGATTAAGTACAGCATTGGGCCTCACATTTAAGTGTCAGACTCATGGTACTCCCCACTTACTCTGATTTTAACACGTACTGAATGTGGACTAGTATTTTTCTAGGTCAACATTACTATGTGATGAGTGTAGACTTCAGTTTTGCAGTGGTAGAAATTAAGCAAAAAACTTGATTTCATCTTTCAAGAAAGGTTTACCCCTTGTTTCTCCCTGGAATACAAACTCAGAACGGCTTCTTCTAATCCTGCTTGCTATCCAAGATGAAGTCAGCCAGTTCATGAAGAGGGAATCAGTTCTGTGGGATCCATGGAACTGGTTAATCACTGTCAGTCAGTGAGCTAGAAATGCAAAAGTATACATTTTAAAACTTTCTGTTCAACACTAACACAGACTCAGAAAACAGTTGAACTGTCAGGGACCTCTGGAAATCATCTTATCCAATCCTTCTGTTCAAGACAGGTTACCTGGAGCTGGTTACCCAGGACTGTACCCATTTGGTTATTTTAATGTCTCCAAGGATGGAGATTCCACAACTCTTCTGGGCAACCTGTGCCAGTGCTCAGTCACCCACACAGCAAAAAAACATTTCCTGATGTTCAGAGGGACCCTCCACTGTGTTTCAGTGTGTACCCATGGCCTCTGCTGGGCACTGGGCACTGCCGAAAAGATCCTGCTTCCATCCTCTTTTCACTCGCCCTTCGGGTATTTGAACACATCAGTGAGATCCCCCAAGCCATCTCTTCTCTAGGATGAACAGTTCCAGCTCTCAGCCTTTCCACACATGTGAGGAGATCTGGTCTTTTCATCAGCCTGGCCCTTCATTGAACTCTGTCCATTATGTTCATGTCTCTCTTGTACTGAGGAGCCTGGAACCGGACACAGCGCTCCAGGTGTGGACTCACCAGCACTGAGAAAGGGGCACGACTAAGGATCACTGCCCTCTACCTGCTGGCTATATTCGGTCTAATGCAGTCCAGGATGCCACTGGCCTTCTTTGCAGGAAGTGCACACTGCAGGCTCATGTTCAGCCTGATGTTCAGAGGGACACACAGGGGGTCCTGGTCTGAAAGGACCTCCCCCCCTCAGCTGCTTTGAGCATATACTAGTGCCTGGATTGTCCCTCCCCAGGGGTAGAACTTTGCATTTTTTTTGAACTTCCTGAGGTTCCTGTCAGCCCATTTCTCCAGCCTGTCAAGGTCCCTCTGGAAGGCAGCATGAGACTGGTGCATCAGCCACTCCTGCCAGCTTGGTGTCATCTGTAAATTTACCAAGAGACCACTCTTCCCCCATCCCGAGCATTAATGGGGATGTTAAACAGAGAGACACTAGATTTACTGTTGTACTGAATGTATTACTTCCTGAGGTTCCTGTCAGCCCGTTTCTCCAGCCTGTCAAGGTCCCTCTGGAAGGCAGCATGAGACTGGTGCATCAGCCACTCCTGCCAGCTTGGTGTCATCTGTAAATTTACCAAGAGACCACTCTTCCCCCATCCCGAGCATTAATGGGGATGTTAAACAGAGAGACACTAGATTTACTGTTGTACTGAATGTATTCTTTTATTTGTCAAATTTCTAACTATAGTCTACTTTTATAAAATCAAAACAAAGTAAATATTTGAAAATGCCATCTTTATAATGGATTGCTTTTGATAAGCATTAGAAGACTAAGAACTAATTCCCTGAATTGTGGGGTAGCTGTATTTTCCATTAATATAAGTGAGACCTCATGACTGCTTAAAACTGCGCTTCTTATGGATACTAAACAGCTCTTTCTCTTTAAAATTCAGGTGTCCTTTATGCCATTTCATGCTCTCTGTTCAGCTGACAATTGAACAGACCTATTATAGATTCATATTTTTAGGATGTGACTCACAATTATTTTAAAAAATCGTTATTCAGGTAATGCAACAATGTATTCTAGAGATTCTGCAATTAGAGAAAACTGCTGCCACTGAAGTGTCATTTGAATAGCTCTGTACTGGTGTCTTTCACTTTAGTTCATTGATCCTTAGGCTGTGTACTTCAGGAGTCTCAGATAGGGATTCTGACTTGCAAGCAACTTTCTAAAATACATCATCAATGTCATTCTTACTTTGTGATAAAGGAGAAAAAGCTGTGAAGAACAGGGGAAAATAACCTATTTTTTTCTTGTGTTCATGGCAAACAAATACTGCAGCTAATAATATTGCTGACTCAGGGTCAGCTGCAAGCTGCATTAAATAAGATGAGATTTTGTGAAGTGGTTGATTGTTTTTCTCCTAATTAATTGGGATGATTTCTGGCCTCTGGCACTTGACAATAACTGATTCACACATGCATTTCAGTTTTGGAGAAGATAAATCCCCATTCCTCTAACACCAACCTGCTTTATCTGCAACACTGCTTTGGCTTTGAGTATGTACCTCCATAGAAATTGATAGCATCCCTAATTAATTGTGGAATTAATTTTAAATGGTAAAACCCCCCTCAAAATTAAAACAATGTGTTTTATTCACACTTTCATTTAAAATGGAAATAAAAGCAAGAACAATGGACTTGGAATATGCATAGCTTTAGGCTTTGGTCGTGCCTAAGGCTGCCTTCCCATGTCTATTTATATCCTAGGTTTCCAATTTTTCTTGAATGTCAATGAAGCTTCTAAGTCAACCACAAAAACCCCATATTTTTAGAGGACCTCTCCTGAGGTCCTGCCTTAGGCATCTCAGAGATCTCTTAAGCTTACCTGAGAATGACTGCCTTGAAGGGTAGAGGGATAACCCATTCAGGAAACCCATTCCTCTTCTCATATTTATCTTTTCGTTTAATAAGTCTTTTGAGTAACAGACTTACTCTGTTATACAAATCACATGATAAATGGAGGGGAGTTTTTATTGTGTACCTTGTTTACTGTCATTTTGGGCAGCACAGCATTTCATTTGCATAGTAAAATGGGATGCCAATTTTAAGAAGCATCCTGTCTCAAGATATCTGCATCCAGGTTTTCAACAATCCATAAATGGGAAGTGGTCTGAAGAGAGATTTTGCCTTTAGCATAAAAGGAGAAGTTCCAGTTCTTCATAGGTCAAAATGCCTCTAGACAAAACAACATTCAACAAGTGACATTTCAGTAATATGGAATTCTAATTTGGGCACTCTGTTGTAAATGGAACTTTTGACTATTCTTTGTTTTTTTCACTTCTTTCTATATATATTTTTTTTCAAACTTGAACAAATTTTTCTGCTTCAAAGTTTGTTTCTTTGTAAACTTTTTTTTGCCAGCAACCCCCAAAACAAACTACCTCAGATGTGGGGAGTGGGGTGATTGGTGGAGGGTAAGAGTCCACTTTTAGTTTAGATTTCAGTGCCTGTAGCAAAAGTAAAAGATCCAAATTTCAGGCCCAAAATTAGGGTCAAATAATGAGTTTATTCTCCATAAACATACTTTTTTTTGTAGTAAAAGGAAACATTTAGCTACATTATACAGGCAGAATGGTTTTAAATTGACTGAGAATATGTTTAGATTAGATGTTAGCAAGAAGTTCTTCCCTGTGTGGATAACACAGGTTGCCCAGAGAAACTGTGGCTGCCCAAACCCTGGAAGTGTTCAAGGCAAGGTTGGACAGGGCCTGGAGCAACCTGGTCTAGTAGAAGGTGTCCCTGCCCACGGCAGGGGGGTGGAACTGGTTCATCTTTAAGATCTCTTCAAACCCAAACCATTCTGTGATTTGTGATTTTTATAAAGCGGCTGTTCCCTGCTGGTATCATTCCTAGAAAGGGGTCAGTAAGATTGCCTTACTTGGAATCTGAGGGGATCTATTGTTTTATTGCAGGGTTAGCAACATCCCAGCTTGTCTGCAGCACAGAAGAATGTTCCTGCCTGCTAACCTTTGTCAGTCACTGAAGACTTCCCAGAGCTGTAATTTGTTGAGCTCTGGCCAACTCTGAGCTGAGATCATTTAGAGTTCTACTTCCAGCACTTCAGCCTGTGTTTTCACTCGCAGAATCCTCATGGCTTTCTTTCTAAACTGTAATCTTACAGGAACATATTGCATATCTGGATTTTGCACCCTGACAGCAGCTGTATTTTACCAGTAAGCCCCATACTGGGAACACTGTTCATCTTCCTTTAAGAAATATTTGAGATTTTGTTAATGCTAAAAAATGTTTTTGGAAAGGTTTTGTTGAAAGACATTTTTCACATGTGAAGTATTCTAATTTGCAATTATTATTTGAGTACCTTTTAATTGCTCTGTTTATTTCTCTGCTATGTGAAATTCCTTCATTTAGGGAATGTTTGGAAAGCTTCTGAACTCTGTTGGTGAGGAATATGTAATGAGAAACCAAAGGGAAAAGAGGCCTTGTGCAAGAGTGATTCACAGCTTGTCTCTTCCCTGTCCAAACAAAATTGTAACACCAGCATCTACTGATCACAGTATAAAATAATTTCTTTTGAAATCACTCTTCCATGTCAGATTTCTCTTCTGATGTAATACATAAGCAGTGTTACCCCTAATGAGAAGTGCTGCACCTGGCAGCAAGATCTGAGCCTGAGCTTAACGGCAGGAGAAAATTACTTTTGATATAGAGCAACCTTTCCAAGCATACTGCTGGCTGCAGTAAATTGAGATTCCTAACCTGCATTGATTAGAATCGGTCTGAAAGATTCATGCTTAAAAAAAAACAAAAACAGAGGAAAAAAAAAGAAGACTGTCCCTGCCCCCTGCCATGACAGGGGGGTTGAAACTAGATGATCTTTAAGGTCCCTTCCAACTCAAACAAATCTGTAATACCATTCTATAAGGTACTGTAAGGATAATGAAACCTTTCTTTCCTGTTAGGACCCCTGTTGTGTTCAGGACAACTTGTCATCTGTTATAGCTTATTTTAAAGCTAGTTAAGGAGTTTCTTAAGAAGAAATGCAATAGAAGGGATTGAAATGTAAATACAGGGCTGGATTGCAGTTTTGATGTGTGTGCTGTCAGTGGTAGGCAGGAACAGAGCAGTGGTAAGATAGAAAGAGCTGAATATTTAGCCATGAAATGCTGTGAGTACAGCACAGTTGACCATTTCTGCATTCCAGTCCACCTCCTCTTAGGCTTTGGCTTCATAAGAAACCTTTGTAGAATACACAAAGATCTATGCATCAAATGCACCATTCTGCACAAATTTTTTTCTCAACATAGTATGTGTCCCTTCTACAGTTTAAAAAAATTTCTTCGGGATTAGACTAGGTTTACTAAATGACCCTGCAAAAAACCACTGTTGTGTCATGAAAATGCAAGCAGGTGAAACAAATTATCACCAATCTGCCTTGTTGCATACACATGGACAAAAGAAAAGAACCTCAGGGCAAATGCTGAGTTTAATTCTGAAATCCTCAAATTAAATTTAGCAACAAGAAGTTTCTGGAGCCTAAAGAACTTTTAGTGTTTGGCCCCAAATGAATAGCTTGGCCTGAAGCATTTCTCACAGACTTAAATATGTGCTTTTGAAAATAAAATCCTAGTGGGCATGCCAAAATGTAACTTCAGGGTTCAAACTCTACTTTGCTATTGGCAAATATGCTGATAAATGCCTGTAATATTGCATTTCTCCCTTCTGTAGAGCTACCAGTTCTCTCACAGTCTAACCAGGGAATGCATGGGGTGGTGTATCTCCATCTCTTTTCCTAGATCTGAGCACATACACACTGTCTGCCCCCATGTATTGCCACACGAGTGATTCCCAAGCTCAGAGGGAATGCAGTGTCCCTGCTGCACCACACACGCCCTGCATGGATCTCAATTCCCAGCTGCTCTCAGTGCCATGACACAAGTCTGGACAGGTTGGAAGTGGAGGGGTTAATGCTAACGCCTTTGTCAATCCTTTAATAGTCACTTTAGGCTTCATAAATTCAAATTCCCCTTTGTGCTGGGCCAAGGGAGAAAGATAGGGTGATGCATCTTTAAGTAGTGAGGATGAGATCACCTCCTTTTTATAGAAACTGAAATCATCCAAAGGCTGCACAGCAGCAGGCTGAGCATGTTTCTCAAGCTGCATAAAAAACAGCACTATCTGGGAATTTCTTTCCAAATAGAAAGGGAGCACATATCCAGCTCCCTCTTATCTTGAAATATGACTCTTAGACACTGCTTTTATTTCTTGGCAAGAATTGAGGGATTTGACTGGTTTTTTGTTATTACTTCTCCAGTCATTTAACTCCATCTTTACAGTTGTGAAAGTGAAAACAAGATCCTTCATTTTCCACTGGATGTGATGAGAAATCATTATAACACTCTGAATCTCATCTAGAGAGGAATAATCTGATGCTGTGATAGAGCAATTAATAGTTATAAAGATAAAGCAATAAATCCCACATAAAAAATTATCCTGTCCTAATACTGTGCATTATCATACAGGCTCTTCTGAGAAAGAGTGAATATTGTTCATAAAATAGACTTTGCCCACCATGCAAGCACACACAAAAACTCCTGTACACACACAGACAGCCATGCAGTCTGAATCATTAGTAGGTTGAACACAGCCAGGCAAAGGCCAGAACCAGGATTCCTGCAGGAGTGATTACAACATCACAGGGCATGTTTGCAGCCATGGTATGTCCCCTATAAAACCCCCAAGAACATACTCTAGAGTCCAGCAGGTACATCCACAAATCAGAGCAGTGCCTACATTTAACCACATATTGTGCAAGATGAGTGACATCACTTTGTTCTGACTGTTCTGTATCTTGCATTGCTTACATAAGTCACACTACCATCAGCTTTTCTTGTGTTTCCTGGTTTTAGGAGTGCTCCTCATGCTAGTTCAAAGGACAGGGTTCAAAGAGGATTTTAACACCTGGTGTAAGCAGGACAGGAGGGGGTTGAAGGTCTGAAAGTTTTCACTCGTGAATTAAAGGGGTGAGGAGATGAATCACTGCAGTTAAGTGCCTTAGGTCTGGACCCCATCTCTCTCAGTCACAGGTTCCCTGAGCCACAAAGAGCCATGGAGGGTGACAACTATAAGGAAGCATTTCTCTTGGTCATTAATGAACCAGGACTATAACAACAAGAAAGCACAGCACAACAATATGTACTGGGCTGCTGAGACCTCACACAGACCAGAAGGAATCTGTGCAGCTCCCTAGTCACATCCATTTCAGGCCCAAACTGCTCCCTGCTTAGAGGCCCCATTCCTGTGTCCATTCACCTGTGCCCTGTGAATGAGTAGACAGTGGGACAAGCTGCCCTGGGAGACCTGGCTGTCCTGGGCCCTCTGCAGCATGGCTGGCTCCATGCCAGCATGGAGCAAAGGGCTTCCTGCACAGAATGCAGCAGCCTGTGGGAAAGCAGAATTACACCACTTCACTAATTGGAAAGTGCTTTACAAGTCAAGTCCTGCATTATCTTTTGGGGGAAATGTAAAGCAAAGAAGTGGCTGAGAAAAATGAGCTCACCTGTTTTTTGAAATCTCTCTGTGTGTGTACAAATGTGGACTCCACAGCTGATGTTATTTTGATTTATTAATGTATTTGTTGTGTTTTACTGTGGTACAGACAGACCTCTGCAGCACAGTGTTACAGTGCGATGGGTCCTGCTGGGAATGACATAGATCAGAGAACCACAAAATGAAAAATGTGATTACAATAGAATGCAAATTTCATTTCAGAAATAATGTGTTGTTCTATAGCTGTCCTTTCAGGTTTCACTTCCATAAGCCTCTTAGAAATTAAGCTGTGAAATTGCACTCACCTTCATTAACAGCCAAAACCCAAGTACACTGCATGCCATGAAAAGCAGATAGTGTATGACTATCTAATATATCTATACAAGGTATTTATATTAAAGATTTATGATATTTGCTAACACATGGCCAAATCCTTAGCACTTTAGGCTTGCACAGCTCCATTGGTACATAGCCAATATATCCCAGGTCGGAACACAGCCTTCAAAACCTTTACTCATTTGATTGTTGAAAGGCTGAGGACAGAAAGTGTCACAAAAAATTTTACACTCATCTGAAATATCTGCCTGATAAAGCAAGAACTATATTTTTTGTGATTTGTCCAGGCACAAAAAGCCCAGACTTGTTTCAGCTGAGTTTTTCTCCTGGAAGATATTTAGTAGATGCATACCTAGTTTCTAAACCAGAGATATTCTTTCAAGTTAGTTCTCTACATAACCCTAAATTAACTGAATAATAAAAAGGGATCTGAATATTTAGAAGGTTTTTATATCTTTTCACTGACTTTTCCTGAAAATCAGTCATTCTATGAGTGCATTACAACTTTAATGAAATAATTTCAAAGACATGGTGGCATTACATTTTTTGCTGACCAGGTAAGATACTGACTTAAAACAAATGTAAATAAAAAGAAGGTCTCACCACTGAAAAAGTGTAATACCTCTAAAATTAAAAGCTCTGGCTTTTTTGTTAAGGTTCATTTTGTTGCACAGACAGAAATTAAAAAGAACAACACAAAATCAAAGACTAGCATGACTGGTTTTCTGCCTTAATTGTGGTAGGCCAGTGGTAGCTGAACTGTTGCAGAGCCATGTGCTGTAATTCCAGCCATGCTTGGAGTACGCTGTGCCTGTCAGTAGGCACTCTGCTGCTCTGGCTGCTTATCATAACAGGGATATCAGAGCAGGAAGAAGCACTTCCTGTGCTGCCCACAGGCTGGGCTTAGAATATCCTGCAAAGATGTGAGGCAAATGCTGAGCTGTCCCTGGAAGGCAGCCACATCTGGAAGCTGGATAGTGAGGAGAGTGGAAGAGCTGGCATTCCTATTTCAGCGTCAATGCCAAGACAGCACATTAACTTCAGCTTGCTCTGATTTTTACAGAATAGGAGAAGATTAAAACTCTCGTTTTAGAATGTACTTGCCCACATAATAACTTTGGCCGAGTCCTGATCTCAGTTCTTGGTGATGTTGTAAATTCTGTGTTTATAAGCAGCTAATATGACAAAATGTGCAGAGCCATTGTTCTCTTCAGCAAAATAAATGCTGTCCAAGTCTGGGCAGATTTCAGTTGCACAGGTTGAGCTACATTTCCCAGTGAAATGCAAGCAGAGCAGCTTCCAGCTGAACGTAAGTTCGGCTGAACTTGCCTGGGTAGAGTTTCCTGTAATGCCATCAAATCTGAACCAGTTTACTTCAAGGTACTTTTGGTATTTCTACCTGTTACACACTGTAGACATAGGGAATTCGTGGAGCTAGAATTATTAAGCCAGATTCAGCGCTGTTCTTATGCAGTTACTTGACCAGTGCAGAACAAATATTGCAGCCATTTTTATTTGTTGCTATTTTTTGTCAGCCTTTCTTAACAAAAAACATGCACAGAGATGAAAAATTGTGCTGTAATTTATTTCAGTTGTTTGGAAACCACAAACTATTATATGTTTATCTCTCAACATACGGGAAATCACTGTCTCCCAAATAGCCAAAATTCAGAGTTGTAGGTTTATTTCTGTTTGACTCAAATATTGATGTCATAAGGAATGTATATTTCTTTTAAGGAATTTTTTTTATTCATAAAAATGCATCTAAAGATCTGAAAGGAACAATAGTTGACTATTTCTTTGATCAAGAAGAACATCAAATGTGCCTCTCCATGTATTCTCATGCTCTTATCAATACTTCCCCAAGCTTCCTGCCGACTTCCATAGGGTGTTTTATATAGACTCTGCTATAAAGTATCCTAACATTTTCTACAATCCACCCAACCTGTCTTCAGCAGAGCTTTCACTACACTCAACTGTCTACCATGAGGAAGGAAATATTTTTCTTTTGTTTGGCCTCTTATTATATCCGTTCAATTTGATTAGATTTGCTATAATCTTCATGTTAAGATTCACCTAATGGCAACTATTAGCAATCCTCTGATTTATTTCATAATTCTAATGACATACTTGAGTGCATTATAGTATAGAGACTAAGAAAAAACATATCTACTATACCATCCCACTGAAGAACTGAAAATAAAATCACCTGATATTTTTGCACACAAGTTATTTACTTTTGTGCAGGAAGGGACTTATGTCTATGAATCGATGGAATTCTCAGTCAGCCAAAAATTTAACCAGACTTTCAATAATGCTGAAGACCATTAAGCAATGACCAACATTTTTCAGAGTTCAGCAACCACAGCTAACATGATACTTAGCATAATTTTTTCAAAAGAAATAATTTGAAAAGAAATATTTTTGAACCCTGACCTATCTGCAGGCATTTAATTTTTTAAAACATCCTGGCCAAACAATGCCACGGATGTCTGTAGTGGTGTGAACTTCATGTACAAACCACAGTCAGTCAGAGACTTGATTTTTATCTAAGTTTAGGAAGTTGATTGTCCTACCTAATTCTTACTTCTCCTTCTTCACTTCATATTTCCACAGGAACATACTGAACAGGCACAGAAATCCCATAAGTCTTTGTAGATAAAGAAATTAAGGGGAGAATAAGCCCTAAACTGTCATAGCCCAGATACAGAATTTTGGGTGTTTCTCCTGGGTGTTGAACCATCTTGGTTTGCTTTTTTGGATCAAGTTTGCTTTTCTCCTTCAATAGCTTTGGGCAGCCTTTTATGATCCTACTAAGAATCAAAAAATAAAACAAGGAACCAGAGTCAAAACTTCAGACCTTCAGAGTTTAAGACAAGTATTTCATGATAAGTTTATTTTTCTTGATACGAGCCAAACATTTGAATTTGGAAGCACAGGAGGATTTTTGCTCACCTTCAGGAGTCATGTTGTTGTATTGCATATAACCTCTAGCCCTTTTCATGGGGAAACCAAGAAACCAGTGTCCTTAAACAACTCTAAAGTGTGTTTGCACGTAAGGGTTGTGCCTAAGAGGCTCTATCACTGTCACTAACAAAGGACTTTGGGTGGGAACTGTGAAGGACACAAAAGGGGCTGTTTTACTTTTCTTTGGTCAGAACCAGGTGAACTCTAGTAGCTGCCATTTTTTCCTGTATGAGGTAAAAATAAGTGACTGCTCTTCGAAGGGATTTCTGCCACTTTTTTCCTAATTACTGTCATCTTGTTGACAGGTTCAAATCACTTGAATTCCCTGATTTCATATTTGCAAAGTCAACAAGATCTATCCCTTGAACTTTCAGGATCTTCAGCATGTTCAATCCTGCGTTTAAAACACTGAAGCATGTAATTGAAGACACTGCAAAATCTGTTAAGGGTCCATCATTCTACTTTGGCCAAGTTGATTTGATGACCATTTCTATCTACAGAACTTCACGTGCTCAGAAGCTGTTATTTAATTTTGCCTTTAAAAGTAGTTCTATGACTGGTTTGATTTCTTAAATATAGTAGATACTATAGATTAAAGATGGCACAAAAAATTAATTCCATTATCACACTGCTTCTTGAACATAACCGCACTGGAATTATCAGTACTTTCTCTTCTCTCAAATATTAAGTGCTAAGGAGTGGGCCAACACGGGAAACCTGTCGAGTCATGTATCATGAATTGCTCCTGAATACCTGTGGCACTTCAATGCCATTACCATCACAAGTGCTGTGCTCATTTCTTCCCTTTCTGAAGTCTTCCTCATTACAGCCATGGATACTAATAAATGATTCATAGCTCACAGCACATCTATCTACTGCTTTGGAAACATCATTAATGTGATCCATTCTTGGCTCTAGAAATGGAGTGAAACATTTGGATGGAGTTGCCAAATATTGTTAGTGTCACTTGTCCTTTTGACTGGATCGTAAAGACCTAATGTAAGGGAAAGCTATTTTTTTTAACCTTTAAACAGTGCAGTTCCATTTCACATTCTTATCGGCAATGGAAGAAGCCAAGTTCTACTCTACTACTGGACTGAGGAGCCAAATTATTTTCTGTCACTGGATTTGTCCTTTCAAATTAAGATACAGATATATTAGAAGTATGGAAAAGCTGCAGGGCTCAGTACTAGGGCCAGATTAATTAATATTTTATTGATGATCTGGATGTCCAGATCAAGTGCACCCTTAATAAATTTGTGGATGACACAAAGTTAGCTGGGAGTGTAGATCTGCTGGAGAGCAAGAAGGCTCTGCAGAGGGACCTGGACAGGCTGGATCCATGGACTGAGGCAAATGGACTGAGGGTCAACAGGGCCAAGTCAACAGGGTCAACAGCAACCCCAGGCAATGCCACAGTTCAGAACCAGTCTCTGGTGTACTTGGTTTGCTTGTAAAGATACAGTAAAAACATTTCAAAGTTCAGCAGCCTGAGCTGTAAACAGGGTTCCTTTTCCTCACAGGTTGCAGGATTCATTTAGGTTTGACAGAAAGGTTGGAGAATGGGAAAAAAAGGAAAAAAGAAACAAAGTAAGGAATGAGGCTTGCAACCAGCTATATGGAAAGCAGATTTTTATGATGGTGAAATGTCAGGTGACATTAAAGTTAATGTTAAAGTTCCAAGTTAAAGAAAAGACCTAACAGTTTGTGATGCTTTTGTTATAACAATTTCTTTATCTGACTGCTGTCATATGTGATTTTTAAAAGACTTCTGACATCTGATTTCTAAAGCTTTGTTCATAAGCAATAACTACAGTGTTTAATCTCTTCAGGACAAGGACTCTCTTCTTTTGTCCATGCATAGTAATTAGACCTAGCACAATTTAGAACCTCTAGATAGTGCGTGTGTGGGATACTGTAGTATTCAAAGCTAAATGCATGGCATTTTTCCTTTAGTTTAATTGGAAAAGATTACCCTTATTTTTTTCATACTGCCAAACAAAAGAATATGGTCTTCCCAAGTATAATTTTCCCTTTCTACCTCCTGCAAAGCCTTACAGGTGTATTTCCCCTGAACATGCATTACAAGCAAGCCTTTGGAACAAAGCATGACATCAAACTGGCTCGTCAAGAGAAACTCTGTCAGCTGTCCATGACACTGCTGAATGAAAGCATTTGTCAGAGCTAACACACAGCCAAACATCCATGGACAGACAGGGAAGCGCTCGCTAATTACCTCCCAAGTCTTCCTATTTACTTGATTGTGCCTGGCTCAGAGATACAGTGTGTGAAACCCCTGCTCTGCAGGGACTTGGTGCTTTCATGTAGAGATGCTAGATCTTCCTTACAGGAAGTTGCTTTTGTCTCTTAATGTTTCCATAAAGAACTGGTAAGATGCAGGAAATAATTCTGTGACTTTGGCATCTGATGTTCATGAAGCTTCAACAGTCCCGGTAAGCAGGTAGGAGTAGGTGTATGTATTGGTGTGCACTTCAGCTCAGAGCAGACATGGCAGCACCCCTTGGCTTCCTTACATGGAACACTGACTAGGGAAAGGATTTTCCTACGACCACACTTTGGGTGGATTGACAGAGACAGCTGTGAAGAAGGAAGAGATGTTTGCAATACAGGATTTCTTTTGGCCTTAGCGACCAAATTCATGTTTCAAGAGTGAAAAGTTTCTGCCTAAATTCATGGAATCAATTAATCCTCAGTGTTCTATAAGCCATTTGAACTGTGAAATTCAAATTGATGTTCTTCAGCTTATTTATTGTAAGTATGCTAAGAACAGCCTTTCTTCAGTGGACAGACACATCCCACCTCCTGAAGCTCCTTAGTTGCCTCTTTTTCATTGAACTGCATGAAGAAAGGAAATCTCATAGCCTTCTGCCTGAGATAAGCACATAATAAGCTCCCTAAATCTAACAGATGTCTCTACATTTTAAGCTGATCTGGGGAGCACTTTTTATAGTCTATATTCTAAAATATTTGGATAAGGAAGAACAGCACTACATGAAAGAGTACTGTGCCTGAGTATACCCAGAAATTGACTGGCTTAAGACTTCATCTCTTCCTGCTCTGCCTGCACCAGTGTGATCAACATCCCCCAGGACAGTGTGGGAATGTGCAACCAGCCAGGGAACCACCTGCCGCTAACAGGAAGAGCATTGAACACCTCAAGCCTCCAAATGTCTTACTTTTTCCTCCTGGTGGGACCCAAATGCCTTACAGCACAGAGTAAGCTTGTCTACAAGCAGTACAGAAACTTCTAACACACACAAGCCCTCTAAAGTACCATTTGGGGAATTCTTTAGGCATTGTTAAAGGATGCCACAAGCCCAGTTAAGATTTACACATATATAAATTGTCTTTAACAGGAGACAGTGTCAAAATACAGAAACACAACACTCTTCCAAGCCTTCTGGAAATATCCGGGCCTTACCGGGATTTAAATCTGATTTATCTATTTTTTATGTTTCATCTTGTCAGGATGAACTTGCTCAATTTTAGTAAATATATGTTCATTGTCAGAGACACAGTTGATTTAGATACAAGACATATTTTCCAGGCATTTCTGTGCATCAAACACTGTGTAATACACAAAAAGTTGCAATGTGTGACTGTCAAGATATATGGTCTGAAACTTAGGAGTTAAGTGTTTGTAATTCAACTAGATAAGAAAAAGTTTTATTTGAAGTGATCATAAATTGTTGTGAACTCATTAGATGGGTACCTGTTTAATACATACTGGTATAATTCCTATCTTTTTTTGCAAGAATAGCAGATCACATGATTTATAAAAGCATTTGTTGAAGGTGTAATAATCACTTTGGGCACTAATAAATGCTTTATACACCACAAAATAATTGAGACCATTTTCATAGTTTAAGCTACCCTAGCTAGTTGCATTTACTCAGTTCACCACTGGTGAAAAAGGAAGATCTCGAGACAACTGACTGAGCCGCATAACGCAGTACTTGTGCTCGAGGCACGAGCTCTGGCGTGCCCCAGGTCAGAGAGAGTCCAGCTGCGTTACTTCTGTGCATCACTGGAGCGATTTCAGCATCAGGAAAAGAGCTGCTGGCTGAGCTAGCTAGCTGGCTTCTTTGCAGAGGGAACACCGCAGGAGCCAATGGGATCGGCTCACGTTAGCTTGGAGACAAAGGAAGAGAGAGGCTGTTCTGGTCTGGCTCCTAACAGGTTTATTGTTAGAAGTTTCACAACCCAAACAAGCTCAGAAGGGATAGAATGCGATGGGATCCTCCCCTGAGGCTTGTCCTCAATTTTATAGGGAATTTGAAAACCGCGGTGAAAGGGGAAAACAACCAATGAGTTACAAGCCAGGGGGAGGATACAATTTAACAAGAACCACTGGGGGAAACCAAGAGGCAGGAGTTATAACAGAGAGCCAATGAACAACCGAGTAACCGAGAATTTCCCCGAACCAGGGAAGGCAGCTTGTACCCGGGCACCGCCCAGGGGGGGTGCGGCTTAGGCTTCTGAGCCGCCCTTCGACCCACCCTCTGAGTCTGCCTCTTCGGGAAACTCGATCCAGGGGATGGGCTGGGATTGATTGGCATCACGCTGCCCCAGCCCCGCAGTGGGATGGGTCACAGCAACAGCTTAATGCCTCAGATAGTGTGCAGAAAGGCTGGCACCTCACCCTGAGCTAGTGTGCAGAAAAGTGCATGTAATCATGACTCAGATCCTCCAAACCAATGCACCATAAAATTTAGAGAACCATCTTCAGAATAAAATTCCTGTTTCACAGGCTTCCTCTCTCCCTACCTCTGATCAAACAAGGTTATTGTGTTTCGACTTGAGAGAAAAAGGCAACATTTCACATACTTTCATTTAAACATAAATAGTACTTTAAGCCTTCAACTTCTTTTGTTTGCTTTACAACTTGAACACAACTTCTCTTCTTGCGCATGCAAATGAGTTGATGCTTTTGTAAGATACATTTATTGTCTATATTCTACAGAGGCAGAAAAAAAATATTGAGTTAATTAAAAAAACCCTTCAAGATGAACTCCTGACCTTTTTGACACCCACCGACCTCTTCCTTTTACGTGATTGAGTCAGTAAGGCTAAATTCCACTCAAAATCATCCTGCAAATAGTTGGGTTTTTTTTAATGTTAAAAGCATTTCTCTAGTGGAAAACTTGATTTCCCTAATTCATGTATTTATTATATATATTGGTATGAGCAACAAAATATTTTGAAAAGGTGAAAAAGTATTTTTATTATATGAGAGAGCACGTTAGAGCAGCGTTCAACGAGGTAATCTGTAGAGAAAAATCTTTGTTCTAGACGTAAATTGTTGAAGATCACAGAATCACAGACTGGTTTGACTTGGAAGGACCTTAAAGCTCATCTTGTTTCAATCCCCTGCCATGGGCAGGGACACCTTCCACTAGAACAGGCTGCTCAGAGCTCCAAAGATTACCTGAATTGTCTTGAGTGTAGTTGACCTACTGAATGTTTAAGTAAATATGAATCTAAAAAACCTGCCACACTGAGTCCTTTATCTGGAGCAGCTGCTTGAGTCATCTATTAGAGCAACCCAGATAAGAGCAGATCTTGTGGAAAGAGCAATTTCTTTTGCTCTCTGCTCACAGATTCTTTCTTATCTTGCCTGTTATTAAAAATATTAACTGATGTTCATTAATACTGAAATACTAACATAATTATACAATATAGTGTAATATAGCACTAAAACCAGTAAAATAAAATCACACTAGTTCCAAAATTTTTAACTTTTCCAACACCCTTTTGGTTACGTATTTCTAAAATACCTAGATAATTCTATTGTTGAGACATTTCTAAAAAAATAAAATCTACATCATTACTAGTTGCATTCATAGAATGGTTACTCAGATTTTATTTTGCCCCTATACTTCCAGAGGTGTACACACTAATTCAGGAGCTAAGAAAAACTAATTTCCAAATTATAACATAATTATTTAGAAATTACCTCTGAAAAGTCAGTTTATTTTTAGAAAGTTATCACATAACTTTTCCCAAAAGAATTAAGGATGTAATCACTACATTCTTTATAAACTTTGCATTATTTGATCACTTCTCTGGAGAAGTGGGTTTTTTATACCCTCTTTTACTGCCTGTTGAGATTGAATTTTCTCTTTAAGGCAGACTGAAACCTGTTCTTTGTGGTTACAAACAGGTCTTGCACTAGCCTTGAGCACCACCTGAAGTGGATGGCAAACACACACTTTCCCGGCAGCAGCCTCTCAGTGTGACACAAGGTCACCTCCCAGCCCTGGCTCACCTCACTGAGCCCCTGTGGCCTCACCACCCAATTCTCTTCCACCAGATTTGTCCTCTCAAAGGACACAGGTAATACTTAGGCAGATTTACACTTTCACAGTTCTGAAATCCTGTGTCCAAGAGGTGGTGAATATTTCTTTAGCAATTGCTACCTATGAATTCAAAGCCTGGAACACACAGAGGCTGAAGAGTGCAGGCACATAAAGGTGAGACACAGGTAAGGTAACATGTCAAGGAATTAAGCAATATACTGCCATCAAGTAAGAGTCCTGTGGAAAGCAATGCTGTGTCACTCTCTGGGACAGACTTCTCAGCAGATACTTGGCCTGTGCAAGCTCCTGATTACCTCTGCTCTCTGAGGTGACTTCCAGCCAGTTCAGTTTTTTCAGCAGAATCCCATGCCTTGAATGGAAAACCCTACCTAGCCTGACAGGGACTTCTTTCCTGCAAGGAACTTGCTTTTGTCAAGGGACTGCTCCATTTCCTCTTATCCAAGAGCTTAGCTATATGAAAAAAACAGTTCCTGCAGGGATTTCAGATTTGCTGAGCTGGTGAAGAGCTTGGGATGGGTTCATAAGTGGCTTATGGGTACAAGTACAAATACAGCTCAGGAAAAACAATGAAACATGGATTCTGTGTTAGTGGCTTATAAATCTCAGAAGTCTGTTATCACAAAGTCTATGATTCCTATGTCACTCCTATTGAGATATTTATTCTCTCAGGAACAGCGCAGGAACAACCTGGGATAAAAGTCTCAAATGCAGAAGGCTCAGTGGTTTTGGCTGAAGAGGAGAGGGATCAGACTGGGCTGAAAGCTCTACATGCAAGTTCAGATTTGTTTCTACTCCTACAGTGCAAGGCTGAGCATCTCTGGCTTCCATTCAGTATAACCCATGGCAATTAACAGATGAAAGTAGGAGCAGGGGTAGCAAGAGTGGTACAAAGAAAGGGGGAAGAGCAAAAGAAAACTAAACACACAGAACACCTCTAACTTCAAAATTGCATGACCTTAAATATTCTGCTGTGCATTCAGAGGTCTAACTCCAGAGAATTATTTTAGCTGAAAAAAGATCTTGTAACATTCTGTAGATAAAACCTTCAGTAATTTGTATGTTTAATCTTGGGAGCAAAATCAGGCCCATGTTCGACACGAGGAAGTTCTAGAAGTAGCTTTGAGTTATCTTTCAAGCTGGCCAATTTAAAACAGTTTATAATGGGAGGCCCCAAACTGCCATGTCCTAAGTCAGAATGCCTTGATGCAATTAGGGAGGCAATTAAGTAAAGATTGCAGAATTCCTTTTTGCATATAAACTGCCTGGATGGCCACTGACCCATAGGCATGCCCTCAGCAGAACAGCAGACTGCCAAAGATGGCAATATCCCAATTTAAGACTGGAATAGGATTAGAATTTTAAAATTGCCTAATCTCTTCCTCAAAAAACTGCATTTCATGCCCTGTGATGATCTATAAGCTAGATATAACATTCAGTTGCTATATATAGCTGTTATTAATCTTAATTTCTTTTTATCAGTAAGGGAAGACATGAGAAAAATGGGGGTACTTTGCATGTTTATAATGGATTGAATAGAACTTCCAAAGCTTCAGAGTTACAAAATCTGTTCCTGCAATAGTTTATGCACATAGAGAGCTTGAAGCGCTCAAGTAAGACGCTGGTCTCTGATGGGCTGTAAGTAGCCACACAGATTTGCCAGCATCAGGACTGTTAGGTATGTGTAATCTAGGACTCAGCCAGTAGATGGACACTCAAATGCATTCAATAAGCCCATATTTGCTAACTTGCATGCTCATTTTCACCATTAGATATTCACACCCAGTGTGGTCTTACTAGCACACACTGCAGGCTATCACTATTAGCTACTACTAAAATAAGCATAGTAAGAATATATGAATAACTTATATGACTTTTGCATAGCAAAGATGATTGTTATCAACTAGTGCAAAAGAAACACCCCACAACATTAAGCCAGTTAAATATTTTTAATAGCCTAAGGCTTTTGTATTTACCTTTCTGCTGTATAGAACACACATCCTAAGTTACAAAAATGAATCCAGCCCAGTCTCTGCCCCAAGGCCTATCCCTCTTGTTAATCAATACTTTACATCAGGATGTGAAGTGCATTGTTATATAAGAAAGCACAGGACTCTATCATTAGGGCACTGTGCAGTTTAAAACCTCCCTGGAGAGACACTCCCAGGTTGGCAGGGCCTTTGTGGTCCACAGCTTAGCATAACAGAACCTCAGTGAGGGAACAGGGTAAAACAGAGTTCAGGCCCAAAGGTGCCTCCAGGGTCTGGAGGCAGGTCTGGGGCTAAGCTCAGCAAGGAGCCTGCAGCTCAAGGGCCAGAGGAACAGCAACCACAACTGAACTACACCCAGAGACCACCACATGTTCCAAAGGGCCTCAGGGCTGAGCTTAAACAGGGACCCCAGTCTGGGGGGGGAAAGGAGGCCCCAGGTGAGGGTGATCAGGGCAATTAAGGCTTTTTAGAGCCCTCAGGACCATAACACCCATTACGGTTTGTAAGAGAAGATTTTGTGCACAATTGAGTTCAGTGAGAGTGTGCATGGTCAGATAGTGCTCCTGGTGCCCATTGTAGTGATAACATCATGCTAAGTATCACTGAAGAAGATCTTTAGGACCAATATATAAAGATCAGATACAAAGCCCCCTCTCTGTCAAGACTTTGGCTAGACAGAGTGGTTTCTTGTTTTACAATGTACTGTGGGATCCTTAAAAACCAAAATCAATTAGTATTCTAGGATTCAAACTGATCCTAAGGGTACTTAATCGATAATCTCTTTAAGAAAACAAACTTTATTCCTCTGTTTTCTGGTCAAGTGCTGTGATCTACTAGGAGGTATGTTTGGCTAGGGAAGCCTACAGGAAGGAAAACATCTGCATTTTTTTTCCATGGGCATGTTTTGATAGAAGCCAGAGAAAGTAGAAGGTAGGCTGGGGAGCTAAGAAGGGGCAGGAACTAAGATATATTTCCTTTCCACGGGACTCCTGGTTTGATATATGCATCCCTCTTGTTAATCAATACTTTACATCAGGATGTGAAGTGCATTGTTATATAAGAAAGCACAGGACTCTATCATTAGGGCACTGTGCAGTTTAAAACCTCCCTGGAGAGACACTCCCAGGTTGGCAGGGCCTTTGTGGTCCACAGCTTAGCATAACAGAACCTCAGTGAGGGAACAGGGTAAAACAGAGTTCAGGCCCAAAGGTGCCTCCAGGGTCTGGAGGCAGGTCTGGGGCTAAGCTCAGCAAGGAGCCTGCAGCTCAAGGGCCAGAGGAACAGCAACCACAACTGAACTACACCCAGAGACCACCACATGTTCCAAAGGGCCTCAGGGCTGAGCTTAAATAGGGACAGGGACCCCAGTCTGGGGGGGGAAAGGAGGCCCCAGGTGAGGGTGATCAGGGCAATTAAGGCTTTTTAGAGCCCTCAGGACCATAACACCCATTACGGTTTGTAAGAGAAGATTTTGTGCACAATTGAGTTCAGTGAGAGTGTGCATGGTCAGATAGTGCTCCTGGTGCCCATTGTAGTGATAACATCATGCTAAGTATCACTGAAGAAGATCTTTAGGACCAATATATAAAGATCAGATACAAAGCCCCCTCTCTGTCAAGACTTTGGCTAGACAGAGTGGTTTCTTGTTTTACAATGTACTGTGGGATCCTTAAAAACCAAAATCAATTAGTATTCTAGGATTCAAACTGATCCTAAGGGTACTTAATCGATAATCTCTTTAAGAAAACAAACTTTATTCCTCTGTTTTCTGGTCAAGTGCTGTGATCTACTAGGAGGTATGTTTGGCTAGGGAAGCCTACAGGAAGGAAAACATCTGCATTTTTTTTCCATGGGCATGTTTTGATAGAAGCCAGAGAAAGTAGAAGGTAGGCTGGGGAGCTAAGAAGGGGCAGGAATACCTTTTCATTTTACAAAAGACCTGGATAGGGCAGCAGCAGGTTTCCTTGACTGCTTTTTTAAAGCAGGGTGGCTGGAACTTTACAGATAATGTTCAGGGCACAGCAGAGAGGCTGAACTCCTGGAGACTCTGGAGAAACTGCTGCAGGGTTGTCTACTGGCTGGTGACACAAGTGTTCCCATGTGCCCTCAATGAGACAGTGCTGTTGGGATCCAGCAGCAATCTTCAGGGGAAAGACATCTAATCCTTAATGAATACAGCGTGGCATGAAGGAAGTGAGACTGTTGCTTCTCTGGCAGCAGAGAGAATCATTCCTCCTGACAATGTCGGGAACAACTTGGAGGGTAACAGTACAGGACAGTCTTCTGTTGCTCTTCCCCATGGGGCAAATAATTCATTTACAGGGCTAGCATGTGACTGCAAACCTTCATTCTCTCCAAGGGAAGAGGTGCTTAAGTCCTGAGATTGTATGTCCCTGTTTTCTACTGCTTTGTGAAAGAGCTAGCATTTTACTAGCAAAACGCTACATCAACTTCAAATTTCTCTCCTCTGTACAATTCAGTAGAAGGGCCTTCCACAGAAAATACTCACCTATATTGGTGTCACAGGAAACGAGTGCATGGCTGTAAACTTCATTCAGCAGGTGTCTGATTGTTAGTTTATTGGTGTCAAAAGCTGACATGAAACTGAAATTGGCAACATGGGGTAAATATATGCCATTGTGGAGAATAGACATGCAGTATTTGAAAACTTTTCTTTCTTATTATGCTGTAGCAAAAAGCCCAACTCTCAAATGCTGTCAACTCACATTTGAAGTCCTCTGACCCTTTTGCTTCTTCCCATCACCACTTGCAAGGCCTGCCAAATTTCAAATGGGGCTTCAGAGAAAAGAAGTCTGCCTAGGCCTTTACAGTATTTTTAGGATCTAAGGAGAGCCTAAAGCAATATTATAAAAAAAAAAATGTTGAGCGAATTGTTTGCAGGAGAACTGAGCAGGTGGTGGTATTGCTCTCCAACTGTGGCTTGGAAAATCCTTAATTTTTGAGGAAGTTTTGGCCATTGTTGGAATCTGCTCTGCACAACCACCAGCAGCTGCAGGAGGACATAGGATTCAATCTCTGCAGCACAACCTGGGTTATTCCCTGAGATCACCCATTCATTATTTACACAAGAGATGCTACTGAGGTGACTCAGATCTTGGTAGAGACTTCAGCAGACACCTTAGGTTGGGTTTTGTCCCCACAGGGGGCATATGGGAACAGGAGAGCAAGAAGGAGGCAGCAGCTCATCTATGACATCAGTGGGGTGGGCAGGAGAGATCTGCCTGCAGTAAGAGTAGACAAATCTGTGGGACATAGTGAGAAAGAAGGATAGTGAAGAAGGTGTCCAGAAAGCCTGACCGGAAACAGTCGTTAGATGTCAGGGATGCAGGAAGGGTTTCCCGGGATGCTGGTTGATGTCAGGGATGCAGTATGGATTGTCAGGGATGCAGGATGGGTTTCCCAGGATGCTGGTTGATGTCAGGGATGCAGGATGGGTTGCCCAGGATGACGGTCGGTGGCAGATCCGCCCTGTGGGCGTGTCCGGGCGGATCCCGGCCCTGCTGGTCCCGCCCGGCG
>NW_008237265.1:2692276-2704828 GCF_000691975.1 Corvus brachyrhynchos
GCGGTGGTGCGGGCGGGGCGGGCGGGGCGGCGCACCGGCGCCGGGAGCCCCCGGAGGGAGCGGCAGCTCCGGCCCGACACCGCGCCCGGTTCGCTGTCAACAACACCTGTTGTGTTCCGCCGGCACGGGGAGGGGCCCTCCTGCCTTCCCGAGCCCCCGGGCGCCTCTCGGGCTCATCCCCCTGCTCTATTGTCTGAAACGCCCTTGGAGAAAAATGGTCAGAAGGCACCGCGCACATCAGCCCATATTGTGTTTTTTAAGTGTAAACTACGTATCGTGTGTTTTGGGATGGAAACAGAACCGATTTTTGATGCCTCTTGCCAATGCTCGCTTTTGTGCGGCTCTCAGACGCTCTCTAGAGATTTTGAGCCTGACACCTCCCTTCTCTGTTTAAATGACTTCACACCACTTGCCATGGTCTAGTAAGCACAGAACGTTGTGGCTCTTGCAGGTCAGTTAATTTTTTAAACCGTGGAGGATTTCTGTAGCGCTCTGTCTTGTTTACTTTCATCTTGGTTGATGCAGATTTCACATGGCACGTCTTTATTTAGCTTTTGGCAAAGCTTATGCACTGTAAAACAGAAGTTTCAGGTTGAAATTCAGTCGACTTTAGGCAACAGAATGGTATGGCAACTCCTTAACCAAAATTGTTCACATCAGGAAACTCTTCTCGCCAGGCTAGTGAATAGAAATTACTAATTATTATATGCAGCAGTAGAGATCATGGAAATTGTTCTTCACATCCAGAATTTCTGTCTACCTTATTCAAAGCTTCTGTGTAGCCAGGACTGGACCTGTGTTCTGAGGGGATGAATATCCAGAAGTTCTTGCAGGGGCAGAGCTTGAAATGATGAGAAGTGATGTGCAACACTTGTTTCTTCCATGGTGCCTTTATTAATGACTCCTCCCTCCTCAGCTCATTTATAAGGCCCCAAAAGTCTCCTCCATTTTTGAGTCTTTG
The DNA here is from genome assembly GCF_000691975.1 of Corvus brachyrhynchos. Lineage (NCBI taxonomy): Eukaryota > Metazoa > Chordata > Aves > Passeriformes > Corvidae > Corvus > Corvus brachyrhynchos. The sequence goes on from NW_008237265.1 coordinate 2,693,238, forward strand.
TTAAAAGCTCAGAATAAGTTCTTATTCAGGTCTTACAGGCTGTGAGGTGTGTGGATTGACATGGGGAATCTCTGGTTCTCTGCCTTTATGCATGAGTTTGTCTGCCAGTGCTTGCTGTGGTCTCCCTGGGAAGGAGTGAGTTCTCTGTTCTTTCTTTTTGCTTTGCCACAGAGTGAAATCTTGTGTGAACAAAGAGAAATGATTCTTCGTTTTTTATGCCTTTTTCTAATGGAATTGGCTCTGTGTGCTGTAATGTGGTGTTGAAATGTTACAGGCCCTAATAAAGTAAGTAAAATGTTGTGGCAAAGAAATTGTAAACAAAACGGGAGAAATCCCACAAAATCTAAATGCCTGTGAGACTGCATTCATTGGAAAGCTTCTGTCAGGTCCTATTTGGCCATCTCATGTTTGAATGTGAGATAAATACTCCCAGGGAAGAGAAATACCACCATCACTTTCTTTTGCTGAAATTGGAAAAGGGAAAAACTGTGGTAGCTGGTAAGACCATGCGGATACTTCCTCTCTGCTTGTGTTTGAACACACATCCACAATAACCTATCATGGGAAGTCCTGCTGAGTAGCTTTGGGATAGTCACATGAGGAATAGGACAGTGTACCTCTGTTCTACCAGATGAAGACTTGGAAGGAAAGCTTCAGGAAAGCTGCTTAGCTGGTGGCACTGAGGGGCTGCTCGTGGCTGTAGAGACTTGCTCATGTATGTCTGTTCCTGTGTGGAGATGTGCATTTTGCAGAGTGCTGCGTGTTCCCTGATCCATAACATTGTCATTCCCAGTTAATAAGAGCTATTTCCCCTATGTTGTGATTGTTGCCAGGTTAGTAAATTGTTTAAATACCTCCCTTAGGAAGAATACTGAGCTTTTGGAGTGGTGCTTGGTAGAAACTGTAGATGAACCCAAGCTGTAATTCTGTGGCTTAAATTTATGCGTGTCTGCTCTGTACTAGTGAATGCTGTTGCAAGGCATGCAACACAGCTGGAATAGCCTGGGCTGTTCTGGAGTACGCTGGGCTCTGGCAGCACAGCAGATGTAAAGGGTTTTCCTCAAGTTCAGAAGTCATGAAAGTAGTCACAGTCTTGTCTGGGTTCAAGTGGTTAACACAGAGATTTTGTCTGCCTTTTGTGCCTGGGTGGCACATAACCTGTGGGACTTCAGGACCTGCACACCCACAGCTGGTTTTATATTCACGGTGGGGTTTTTGGTAATGGCCATATCCTTTTGAGCTGTATCAGTAGGTGAAACCTGTTGTTTTTCAGTTCTCTTCAAATCAGCTGGAAAAGACTCCAACAGTGGCTTTTCCCTAGGTGCTGCTAATCCCTCAACAATAAAATGGGACTCAATGGGTCATAACTTGGCCATCCTCTCTCCTTTTGTCTATTTCCTAGAAGTGAGCCCAAGGAGGAAGAAACTGCTGTTTTTGCTGACGCTGAGGTTTGGTGAGAGGAATTGCTTTGTTTCAAGAATGTCACATAAGCATTTGGACAGGCTTTGTTCAAAAGTGTAAATCCCCTTGTATGGTGGGGATTTTCTGTAATGTCCTATTTGTGTAATGTACAAAAGGTAGCACTTCAAAATAATGACTCATGTCATTATTTACCAAGCTGGGAAGGGTGATGTCTCTCCAAGAATTCTTGGCTGGATGTTCGTGTCACCCAGTTGTACAGTACTGCTCTAATGTTGTGCACTAAGCTCCCTCTGAAATGCTGTTGGTTACAACATTTCTGTGGCAAAATATTTCTCCTCCTGAGGGAATGGTAGATGTGCTGTGTGTCTCCTCAGCCAGGCTGCATGTAAGGCTCTGAAGTTACCTTTTGACCAAACCCCTGAACCAGGAATGTTTTATTTTTGGTGGTTCCTGATACTACTGTGTAACATTTTCAGATGCTTAATTTCCTTGTCCTTCTGTCTTTCAGTGAGAATTTGCCCTGCTTTTAGAGTAGTAGAGTGGGTTTGGGTGGAGGTGTGACTTCATTCATACTGGAACTTAGAATGAGTAAGAAAAAGTAAATAGATAGATCCGAATCTCTTGAACTGTGGCTGGTCAGTAATGGAGACATGTAGTGGGTGAAAAATGGAGAAGTCATAGGGATCCTGAAAAGAAGGTGAATGCCCTGTGGAGTGCAGCACATGGAGCTTTAACAAGCAGCTGAAAACTGAGGTGTGTAACGGGAACCTGTTCCAGGTGCCAGCAGAGAGGCCCAATAGTCTTACCTGTCATGAGAGTTTCTTGTGCTTGCTTTCCTGGCAGCCCTGGGGCTGTTCTGGGACTTGAATGGCTGTTAAGGAGACGAGGGTGTACCTGGCATGGGGGCAGCAGAAGCAGGGATGTTCATCCTCAAAACCAGAGGGTTGCCTGGACTTGTTTGTGCAGCAGTGCACAAACCTCGGGGCTCATCATGTGAGAAAAGACTGTGGCATGATACATGGGCCACATTGCCTTGATGAATAAGACCTAGAAAGAATTCTTCAGCCTTTCTGAGAGAAGGGAAGGTGAGGTGGCATACAGTAAATGCTGGTCCCTGTGATGGAAACATAATGTGGGTAAAGGGATGAAGAACAGGGGAAGAAATTTTTGGAAAACAAAAGAGGTTAAAATGAAAAATTAAAAGGAGGGTTAATTTGGATTTGAAATTACTAGATTCAGGCTTTACCTTCTTCATAGTGTAGTAACTTTTACTTAAATTATAATATTCAAGAAGGATATATTTTCATCTGTAACTTTGAAGAAAGTGTATCCACAGAGTAGGTGGAAGTGTCTGCAGAGAATTTCTGCAGCATAGAACTGGTTTGACAGGAGTCACTTTCCAGCAGACACAAAACATTCTTCATTCATGGTTCTTGGAGTTAGTTCAGAGAGTTGTGCAGTCACAGGTGAGAAACTACAAAAGCTGAGAAGCTTTTTTTACTTTTGATCTGTCAATAACAAGAAGGTATGAAAATCACATCTGTCGTAACAAAAACTTGAGGGATGTATACAGCCAAATTCACCAACTATGGGTAATGTGGCCTGTAATGAGTTTGTTTAATTTAGAACAATTTGATTGCAGTTTAAAATACATTTTTTATTACTTTTAACTTGTTATTTACACTATTTCTTTTGCCCTATTTATAAAGTGTTTTGCAGCTAATGAATATGAAATATTCAGTAAAAAATGTATAGTCAAATACTGAAGAGAAAAAAAAAGATACTAATGTAAGAAACTTACAAATATTAAAATAAAAAAGTGTTTATAGAGTAGTTTCCTAATCAGTCAAAAACAAAAATACCCCCCACAACATTGCAACCAGGAAGAATCTATTTCTTTCCAGCAAAAGTTCTAGAAAGTGCAAACACAATGCAAGATCAGAACAGATTATGTAAATCAGAGTTAAAGTAGATACTTTGAAGTCAAAGTGATTTAACCAGTTTACCCTCAGGTAAATACCCTGAGGTATTGAACCTCAGATTTGTAGTTGGAGAAAGATGAGCAAATAGCAAAGAAATTGCAGTGTGAAAGATGATTTTGAAGCTGGTTTGTTTTGTTTTTGTTGTTGTTGTTGTTGCTGGCATTGAAAAAAAGTCTGGAAGAAATTTCTGCAATCAAAAAATGCATGTAGACATTTGATGTGTAGTTGAGCACTTGGATGGTGTAGGAGGAACCACAGGTGGAGCAAACTCTTTGATCTGGTGGCTTTGGCCGGGGGATGGGAATGTGTTTCTGCTTGTCCAAGGGCTTTGTGTTCTGGGATCCCATCCTGTCACTTCTACAGTCGAGAGTGGAAGTGTCCCTGTAGGATCAGGCCATGGAGAATGGCAATCTGTGGCTAAATGCTAGGCCTGCAGCCCTCCAGGGTTAATACCTTTTTCTGTGTGGGGTTTTTATGTTTGGTTTTGTTTGTCTTTTAAAGGCGATTAATTTAAAATTCTGTTTTGATTGTTCCTTAGAACCCTATTCATGCTGATGTCACTAATGGCCTGTCAGGCTTTCCATCACTCACCGGTGTATTCAGGGATTTGTCATGTGGCTGTGAAGGTTAGCTTCTGTCTGGATTGTGGCAGATATTCCATGCCACATCGATAATATAACAGACTATTTTTTATTACAGATTTCACTTCGTTTTTAAACAGCTGGGCTATTAGTTTATTCTTTCATTTTAATAGAGATGAAAGCCTGTGAGATTTTTCATGTCCTGCTTGGGAGTGTGCATGTTCTAATTGTCAAAGTCAGACTGGAGATGCTGAAGTAAAGAGGCAAGATTCTTTTAAAAACTAGAAAAAAACCCAACCCCCCTGCCCCCCCCCCCCCCAAAATCCCTACAAAATCACTTGCAGAACATTGTTGCCCTACCAAAATGAACAATTAAGTTTCTAAGTCATGGCATACTGGTGTTCATTTTTGGATGCTAGCAGAAGTTGCTGGACCACCCCGCCCCCCCCTTTTTTTTTTTTTTTTTTTTTGTGTCCCTCCAGGCAGAATTATGGATCCATAAGCCTGATGGTGGGAACAGTCAGGGTATTTGAGAACACCTATCTCTTATTTATGTAGTACTGTAGCTCTAGTAACCCTAGCTGCTTAGTTTTGTTGTTCTAGTAGTGTACCCTAAATTTTTAGTAAGGTACTAAGCCGTAAATCCATTTGGAAGTCTGAGTTCTGTTTTGGAATTTAAGATGGATGGGAGGTTTGTCTCAGAGATTAGGACACATCTTACCTATAAATTTCAGGATGGATCTTTTAAAGGTTTAACATTCTATCTCTTTGGATTCTTTCCAAGAAATGAAAACTGGAATTTCTTGAAGAATGAAGTGTGTTGGTCTCCCCTCTAACTGTTAGTGTTCAGGGTGCTGATCAACAGAAAAAGCTCAGAGGATGCAGACTCTTCAATAGGTGAAATACACTGTGTCTTATATTCCAGCTGCATTTCTGGAAAACCAAAACCCTGCAGTTAAATAGTTAGTAATGATGGTTGCATCTGCTCATCCTTGTAAACTGTCTCAGTAGGATCAGGTAGCAGCTCACTGACATTTTAAGTATTACCAGGAAGTGAACAATAAGGTAGAAAGAGAAAGTCTGCACAAAATCAGTTCATGGTGTCAGGAGCCCACTGAATAGTGAAGCTGCTTTCTACAGACAGTGTTCAAAAGTATGTGAAAGAAGCTGGTTTTGGTCTGTCTGCAGTCCCTTGGGTTAAACAGTGAATTTCAGGGAATCAAGATTACTCTTTTTTGGGGGCGTGTGATCCTAAAGAGGGTTTTGTTTACCTTTCTCTATGCAGGAGATAAAATGCAGTCAGAATACAGGAACAGCAGATTCAGCATCATGCTGCTGCTGCTGTGGAGTTGTGGTCACCTGGTCACACTGCAGCGGTAGTTCCGTTGGCTGAAGTTAGTCAGGTGCACCAACAGTCCTAAGTAATTTTTTTCCCCTGAATTCTTACTGTTTAAGGCACAAATTATATGTGTGAAGATTTATAGGGTTTTCTGCAATTTCAATGCTTTAAAACTGAAGTTCTTGTTTTTTGAGGTTTTGGTTCATCCTGTCTCTAGACAGTACTATGCAGAAATGGAACTCTGAAAACAGTAGTATTCTTTATCTTCTTACTCTGGGGGTTCCCTAGACATATTTCATTAGGGGCCACAAGTTAAATCCCTTTAGGAGAATGTAGTATTTTGCAGGAAAGTAATGTATTGTGATGTGAAGAGCAATTCATTTTGGAGCCGTATCTGTCCTGCCACAGCAGTGAGGAAACAGCTTCTGGTGCTGGTATTGAGGCTGCATTAGATGTTTCAGAATATTTTTTGCATAATTTTCTTTCCTATGTCAGAAAGCAGAGCAGATGGCAGGCAATCATTAGTCCTTCACATTTGAAGCATTCTGGTTTGTTTCCAGATACAACAGTGTGCTGGATATGCAAAAGTGCATTTGAGGTGACCTGACCTGTTGAAATTTGCTGTGTTTCCTTCTAGAAAATGACATCACTGGGCTTTTTGTCCCTCCTCTTTAGGCAAGAGATGCTCAGTGAGTCAGGCCAAGACTACCCCTAGTTTTGCTGTTTGTGTTGATGAAAATCTTTATGGCTCAATAGTGACCCAGCTCTTCATAAGTTCCCATGCAAAGGCCCCATGTCAGGAATTTCCCTGTGTCCATGCCCAGAGTGATTTCAAGTGTCAGGAATATTGTGTTAGGTGTTGCTCCCATTTTATTGATCTGTTGGTACTGCATTGTGTCGGGTCTTCTGTAGAGTATCAGTGAACACTTGGGTGGGGTTTCCTGTGAGCACATGGAGGTGGAAGATAGATTACTTCTGATTATCTATGTCTGGAAGTAACGCAGGTAGTTTTAACTCTGTTTGCATGTCTAACTGCCAAGCTTTGATAAAAGGTGTGTTGAGAGTTCTTGGTCCTGCCTTGCAGGGCTTTGATCAGCAGAAACTTGAGAAATGGATTAAAATGCCAGTGAAGCTTGAGCTATCTTTCCACTATGAAGAGCTTGATTTAATTGCCTGGAGATTCCGAAACACCGTGCAGATGAGGGAAGTGTTTTGAAATGGATTTATAACATTCTGCTAAGAGCTGCGAAGGATTTCACTAGAAATGTATTCCTCTGTGTTGTTGGAGAGCAGATACAGGAGATCTTGAATGTCTAGCAGTGTTACAGTTCCAATAAGGGATATGTTTACTTACCTGCCTTAAGGGACCCTAAGAGGTGGGTTTCAAATTTCCATAAAACTCAGTGCTCTGCAATAATACACAGGGCGTTCAGTGTGATTGAAATAATTGATCTTGAGGAGATGAGTTTATTGCCTCATGAGGGTCACTCCTGCTTAGTGATTACCTGATCTCATCCTTTCATAAGGAAAGCAGCAAGCTCATGGCAGTACAACTTGGAGATAAAGCTCTATAAACCCAGGTGACATCTGAATAATGATGATGCAGCTTTTTATATACTTTGTAGGAATGTTGAAGTACCTTTTTTTTGTTTGTTTTTAATGAGTAATTTAATTCTGCCTGAATAATGAAGGTCTGAACATGTTTTTCATAACGAGGGTGACTAAACTCTACTCAAAGCATCATTTGAATTGTTAGTAGCCCATATTTTACATTATTAAAGGGAAACTGATTTCATCCTCTTCGATCTTTGAAATTAAAAGCATAGATTATGTTATGCTGAGTTCTTTGCTCTGACTCTGCAGATTCATTCTGGATTGTTCTTCCTTAGTGGTTTTTCCTTTCTTTCAGTTAACAAAGGAACAAAGATTTAAAGATTTGCATTAGATGCTTTAAAAATGTTACAGGACCAGAATAATTCTTATGAGATTTTTTAATTTCTTCTGTTCAACAACTGTCAGGCTAACTCATTTGGTGATAGATATCTAAGTAGTCGTATGTGTCATATTTAATACAATGCATTAATCCTGTGACACAACAGAAATATTTTTGAATGGAAGAATGATACCTTTTGCACTTGTTCCACACTTGAGTGCATCTAGTTGTTCCTAGAAGCCAGTGGGGAAAATGTGGTTGTGAGTCTCAAATGGAAAAGTGGAAAGGCAGGCAAAGTGTAAGATCCCAAGTACGCTGTTTGCCAGTTTTACAGTTTTGCTGTCTTGAATTCATTTCTAAAGTAACATTTCTAGGTGTCTCCAAAATAAAGAGATTAAAAATTTAGACTTGCTGTGTTGAAGCTCACTCTAATATTTTGCTCTGAGGCTGCTGTAGCTGGTGCCAGCAGTGTCAGAGTTGCACTTGGAGCAGGCTAGTGTCCTGTTCCTGGAAGCTGTGCTGTCTTCTGTTCCTTCCTGTGACATGGCCAGGAGCACCACCTGGCCTGTAAATAACATAAATTCTGCTTTTTTAACAAAAATACAAATACAGAATGGTCTGTGATTTTTTGTGTAAAAACTTGGAATTCTGAGTTCTTTTCCAATTTGAGTCATTTTCTACAACTGCCAGAAAAGAAGAAAAGTCCGGGTTCAAATTTTTCACTCTGTATTGTTCTGAATGGGGCAAAAGGGGAAAATCAAGTGTAAACATGTCCTTCCTCTGTCTGTTTTTCTGGTAAGAAACTTTGAAGGGAATCACAAATGTTTCTTCAGCAAAATGCCGTGAAGAATGCAACGAGTGAAAATTTGTACTTTCTTGTCACTGTCTCTGAAACCTGAGGTTGAGGGCATTTCCTAAAATTTACAGAAAACAAAAGGATAGGGGGAAATTGGACTTATTGTGGCTGTATCTAAATCCTTGGTGTGTCTCTTCAAATGCAGGATCTATGCTTCAGTGCTTTAATGATTGAATAGAAGAATATTAAGATTTCTATACTTCTAAACTGTAGTTGCAACATCAAAAGGCAGTGAACTATGTAATCAAAATCTATGGGGAGGATGTTTGTAAGCCCAGTGGTGGGGAAAAGCAGTAAAAGACATTGCCTTGTGGTGCTTGTGCTGAGGAATTTTGTAAGGAAGACCTTCCTTTTTCAGCTCACGTGTTCCCACTTGAGACCTTGTAACTGTCATGAGATAGAAGAAGTGATTTCTCAGTAGATAAAGGTTGTGACTTTCTCTGGTTGTTTATAAACCATTTTTTGTAACTCTTTTTGGCCTGGAGAGAGTGCCTGTTGAGGGTTATTGGTGGGTGGGAGAGACCCAGGGAGGGAAGGAGGGGGAAAGAAGCAGAGCTGAAGTGCCAAACAATAGTCATGTTGCAGGTTGGAGGCAAAAAGCTTGGAAGTGTCTTAACTCTTTAGCCCAGTATTGTGTGGCCTTGGCCAGGTTGCTGTAGTACACCCATGTACAAGCTTTCCAGGTCTGTAGGGATTTGTAGCTGTGCAAGTCTCCCCTTTGGAGAAGACAGTGGGACAGTGATGCTGGTTACCAGTGGAAAGGGATGGCATGTTTTCAGTAGCTAAAATAGTAATGGAAGACTGAACCTCTGTTTATGAAATAGAACAGCAGCTTTGCAGTAGTTGCTCTCCCTTAAGGAGTAGGGTACTGGCTTTAGGGCAGTTTTTTGGGTTCTCTCTGCCTGAAGGTAGTATGTCACATCTGTTACTAAAATTCTGCCTCCCCTCCCCTCCCCTCCCATGACCATTTCCCCAGAGAGCCAGTTTTTTTCTTGTTTCCAGTTGTTTGGTTGTGGACTAAATTAAATTATCGTGCCTTACTTGGGGCTGTCAAGAAACTGTCTCTTTCCTCACATGTACAAGGTGCCTGCAGCATGAAAACCTGTGGTGCTGATAAGGGGATCGATGGTCTCCAAACCTGCACTGCCTGCATGACAGCCTGGGAGTGCTTCCCTTGACCGTTTGATGGTTTCACAGTAAAGTGATCAGCTGTTAGAGGAAACATTTTTCTTCCATGCATGACTGTGATTTGCTTAAAGAGAGTGGCCTGCATTTGCCGTAAGAGGAGATTTTACTAGGATGTAGGTGAGTGGGCAGGCAGTTCACTTTTATTTCTAGCTAAACAGCTATATTTGTTGTCTTAGAAACCTGCATTAACAGTAATGTCAATGCTAAAGGGAGCGATGCCTGATTAGCTGAAATATCTAGTCGCTGGCAAAGACCCTCTGTTGGACAACCCAACTCTGAACAACCTAAACTGGGATTTTTAACGGGCTTTTTTTATTTTTTTAAAGAAATACATCCTTCTTTAGACTGATTGTCTTACGTGTGCATGTTAAGTTGGACACCCAGCTGAAAGATGGCAGTATCAAAGTTGGTTTTTTAAAATCTTGGCTGCAAGATAGATGAAAGTGTTGGTTGTCAACTTCTAGAAGTGAGTGGGGTTTGTGGTGTCGAAGGTAAGTGAAAATTATGGCTTCCAGCATAAAGTTGCCAAGTGCTCACTAAGAAAGATGCTGCTGATGTTTCTAACCAGAAAAGAAACAGAATTTGGAAAATACCAGCCTGTGATAGTAAGTATGGGTAGGAAATAACTCTGCTTCTCTGCAAACTGCTGTTGTGATAACTACTCCTTCCTTCTGCCTTGGCAGCATGTTGCTAACTAGCAGCCTGGGCAAAGATAAGGTACTGGGGGAGATACGTACATGAAATTATCAGTAATAACCACAGTCTTTTGTAGTTTTGTAAGGCTGGAATACTTCAAAAATACAGTTTGCTGGTTTTACCTGATCTACCACAGTAGTAGTATTTATTAAGTGTGAAAACAGAGACTTTGGATGTCATAAATTTACAGAAGTAGCAACCTTTGATTGGAGGGATTGCTTTGGCAGAGAACAAAAATAGCATGTAATTTAGCAGTGAAAAACACACATTTGTACTGTTATAGACAAGTTTCTGCACTCCAGCAGTGCCAGCATGCTTTGTAAGTTGCCAAGTGACCTTTCGAGATTGGATTAAGGTCTTGGAAAGTTTGGGACTGTTGCTGGGTAATCCTGGAAGGAGCAGTAGGAAATGTGTAACCATTTGTTCTTCTTTCACTGGGTTTAAAGTGTCTGCATCCAGTGGGGTTGCCTCCATTGAAGGAGAATGTTTTCACCTGCACTAAATCCTCAGGCCAGCTCTGAAACACAGCAGCTTTTCTGCAGTAGTTTCTTATGAAAGGCATAACAAGGTGATTCCTCTGGTGCTTCCCTAATGAGTAAATAAAATCTGTGGAGGTGATGCTGCAGTCCTTTGTGGAATTGCACATGGTTTGAGAGAAGTTTGGGTGCAGTTTCTAGGGAGCTGAACTACCACATGCTTTAAGAGACTGAAGTACAGCAAAGTAGCTGACGACTGTTGGATGAAAATGGGTTTATTATTTCTGTGCACTGCAATTCAGTAGCATGTAACCATATCCTTTCCATTGTATTGACCCTTGCTAGGACTAGATATTGAAAGTAAACTGCCACCTGTAAAATGCTGTCTTTATTTGGTGTTTCGTACTGACCTGTGATATTTGATGATTTTTCTTTAAATTTATCTTCTAGGGTTACTCTTGTTGGAAAGTATTTCTCATGCTGCTATGGTGCCAATTGAATTTCACTTTTCAAAGTGGAAATCTGTAGATGGTACATAGTAGTGTATGCTTATAAATTATATGGGCTTTGATTAATGGTGAGTGTTAACTGAAATGATGGTTTGCTCAGCATATGATGTAACAGTAAAGAAGAGACCTGCAGGAAGATGTGTGAACTTTAGGAATATATTTTACAAAATTTTTTTCTAGAGGAGATTGTGTTTGTCTTCTCAGCAGTGATGCTGTACAGCAATTTTCTGCTGTGGAAGAAGTGCAGGTAAAAATGGAAATGGAGAATTGAAATAAATGTGTGTCTTGGTTTGAAAGACAGGCGTCTGCTAAGGAAGTCAGAAGCCTCCCTTGGAATGGCAGATGCAACCTGCCCTTCCCTCCGAGTTATTATAATTTTGAAATCAAGGCTTTTAGGCAAAGATGTGGGAAATAGGAATAACAGTTCTTTACTATTATATATCTGTATGTGTATAACCAGTCAAACAAACAGCAATAACTATGGCAGTAACATAAACAATCACAAACCCAGTGCCAGCCTTCTCGGCTGTCGGGCCCTTTCCCCTCGGGTGCAGTTCCGCTCGCAGCCGGCAGGGGCGCTGGCGGCTCCCGGTGAGCAGGGCAGGTGCG
>NW_008237265.1:2705013-2729676 GCF_000691975.1 Corvus brachyrhynchos
GGCGAGGGGGGCCACAGCCTGGCCACCAGCAGGGCAGGGAAGGCAGGCTTGGGATCCCGGGGCTGCTCTGGCAGAAAGAAAAAACGGCCGAAGAACAAGCAGCTTCCCTCTCTCTCCGAACGCTGAGACCGACTGACCACACACCCAGGTGAAACAAAAAAGAGCAGCCAGGTCTTTTGTTCTTCTTAAGCACCTGGCCATTTGTTCCCCTAGCAACATGTATGGGGGAAAAATCCTTTAACAGAAAAAAACCAAAAAAAACCCAGGGGAGCTCCTAAAACCCCAACAATGTGGATGAAAGAAAGTAATCTCTCTCCCACCTTCCACTTCTGAGTAACACAGAAACCATCGCAAGTAAAATAAAGGAGAAAACTGCAGTGCCCAGAGTCCAAACACGGAGACTTCTTGATGCTTTTGTGCAAGTGAACACTTATTTTTCTTCAATATTCTCACTACCTGCATGAAATGAAGTAACAAATAAGCAATACTGGTTTTTTCCAGGATGTGAGGAATCAAAGGGTCCAAATTTGAAGAAGCTCTGAAGCCACAGCCAAACTCTGTGGCCAGTGTTCAATCTCAGGCATGTTCAGTTATACCTTTCTCTGTCACTTTTAGTGAACTTTCAAAATATTGCACAAAAAGTTGTGTGTCCCTTGCATTTTGGCGGCCAGCATTAAGTGCATTCCAGTAATATGTATAAAACTGTAATATGTGACACAGCATGGCTGTTGTGTAAACCTTAGCATGAGTTGCTCTCTTCACGTGTCTTCAGCTTAAATAGTACATGAACTTGTGCTGGACTTCCCCAAAGTCATTCTGTGCTCCTCTCCATGAGAGAAAACAAAGGGAAGAGAAATGTGGTAGAGGTAATCACAGTGGCAGATCATATGTGAAGTTCAGAAAATGGAATTAAAAGCATTCCAGAAGCTGAAGTTTTCTGAAGCAACCACAAGTACATCAGAAAGCAGTTGAGGATGTAGATAAGACATGTTATTGGTATCTAGAACGGTGAGATGAATACTGGGCAGAAAATGTTAGCTTGGTAAGAAAATAGTTAGAGAAAAACCCCGAAGTTGAAAGACGATGCTTGTTAACTCTGGTAGTTGAACCATGTTGTCCCTTCCTCATAAGGTAACAGCTCTTCATGGGAGTTGTTCTACTGGATTTTAGCTGTTTTCTATATAAGGAGGTGCTCAATTAGCCATAGAAAAAGCAGTTTGGTCCTTAAGAGAACCGTTTTGTATTGTGTATTGTTCTCCTTTCATTGTGCATTGCAGATGTGCCTAAAGCCACACTCAGGTTTACTTCTGTGAATGCCTTCTCTCTTGGGTGAAATTCAGTAAAACATAAAATAGCAGAAAAGAATTGTTTGGATTCAGAAACGGCTGTACAAGATCTTAGGAGCAAGGGAGGCAGCTGAGAAACTTGTATTGGTTGACTGCTCTTCAGTGTCAAGGGTATTCCTCAGGTGGCTGGAATTGTTTCCATTGCTGATGCAGTGGGTTTTTATAAATTTAATCTTGGAAAATTAAAGCATATTAAATATTGAGCTTTCCTATGTAAGGTATTGATAACGATGCAGTCAAAGTGAAGAGCTCTGGGATGGATTTTCTTGATGCAAAGCTGTGCAGTTTCACACCTGGTTGTGTTTGAAGTGTTGCCTGTAGAAGCTCTAATGTACCCTCTTCTAGGCCTGGTAATGTGTCCACTTGTGCATGAGCACATTTGAAATCTGCACTGTTGTTCTGCCTGTGCATAAAGGTTCTTCCTTTTAGTTGTGCTACAGTTCTGCAATGAGATGTGAAGAGCAAGGGAAAAGAGGAAGTAGTTTTGTGGAAAGGCATGTTTGTGCCCCAAAACTTGTTGCATTAGAAACTCTGCCACTGGGTTTAGCTGATTAGCAAACATCGTCTTCACAGAGCAGTTGGTATTACCTAGTTTAGGAGCTGTAATTGTTCCCCTGTTCAGTGCAGTCAAAAGAGGATGTCAGGTGTTAGAAGCTGTGAGGGAAGAGATTGAAATCAGTGTTTTGCCACAAAAAATTTCCATGGCATTTGCTCATCTTTAATATTGTAGACTTGAAAAGGTTCAGAGAAGGGCAGTAGAGGTGCTATGGGGATGACTTTTGTACGGGGGATACTTATCTGGTAGGGTAGGACTTGTCAGCCTGGAAATGGGATGCTTCAGGTCCTGTGTGCCACAAGATACTTGTGAAGTAGATGGTGTGACTACAGTGTGTAGGCAGTAATTGCTCACTGTGCCTTTCTGTGAATAAAACCAGTGCTTAAAGTTGGAAATTGGTAGGAAAAAAAACCCCCAAGACTCTAAAATACTCCCAAACCAAATAAAACCACCTCCTGGATGGTAAAAGCTGTGGTATTCATGGTCACAAACAACTGTAGGTTGTGAAAGTCTAGGTGTGTCCAAGGAGATGATGAACAGGTTACTAGAATGGCCATCCAGCACAAGCTGCCATGTTCACTGGTCTCTGGCACAGAAACACTGGGGGCTGTAAATGTACTGAGGAGAAAGGTAATGCCACCCCTGCATCATCCTCTACTCCTCCCTGTCCATCTCCAGGGCCAGCTGTTTAAAGCACAATACTGGAATAAACAACCTTTGGGCTTAACTCACTGTTCTTACATGATGTTTTTGTATTCCTTGGAATTAAAAGGAAAGTGTTCTTCAAGGGATTTCCTCATCAGGAATACCCTGTAGTAGTGTTTTACTATGGGGTGTAATACAGAAAGAATTTGAAATATTTCTTCTTTAATTTCATACTGTGCAGTTTTTGATTATCTGAATTTAGCTACTTTGTGGTATTTCTATGCTGATCATTTAGTAACTCTGTGGAGTTACTGGATGTATAACTTTGATCATTAAACCCAATGTAAGACATTGTGCTGCAGAATAATACTCCGGTGTTAATCCCAAGAAGCTCATAGGAGACAAGAAAAATAAGCTCTTTGTGTCACTATTTAATTAAACAAGGCAGATCAAAGTGATAGCGGGGAGATGGTTTAGGAAGACGTTAAACTGCAGTTCTGTGGTGTCCTGTCCGGACACTCCAAGTGGTAGTTCCAGACACTTGATGATACTTATATTGGTAATTGGTGTCTAAATAGGTTCTTGGTATCTTTCCTATGTTTCCATGGATGCTCTTAGGCTCATCTCTGCTTACACTACTTTAGAGTCGTAATCTACACATATGAGAGCATTTTTGACAAAGAATAGCTTAAAGCATGTTTCTCACTAAGTACAAATGAAATATTTGGAAGGTATTTATTAAACTGATCTGTCTCTGTGACAGGATGACATATGGAATAGTCAGGCAGGGCTGCTAAGTAACTTATTCAGACCAAAAGAGTTGGTAATGGGGGCAGACAACCCTCTTCTGGTGGTTTTTTGATTTGCGTTTTCATGCCTTCTGTACAACCTGGATCATTTGGGAATGTTTCTTTTTGAATTCAATGTCTAAATATGTGAAGGAGCTCCTTCAAAATGTGCAGGTACTATGGTTAGAGCTGTCTGACTCTGCTCTCACTGTTTCATCTCCTTCTGATTAGTCTCTCTTTCTCTGATGCTTTAAGTGTGCAGAAGTAGTGTGCTTCACACCCCTTGCCATCCCCACCCCCCCGCCCCCCTGACTCCCCTTTTTTACTGAGGAAATAATTAAACTTTTGGGCCCTAAAATAAATGTTGAAAAAAACCCTTCAGATACTGAGTTGTTAAGCCCTACTCTCTGTGCTTTGCCCTCCACTTTGTGTTCTCCAGCTGGGGAGGTTTGCAAGGCCAGAACTGCTTTTGGCTGTTTTTTTCTTCCTTAAGGCCTTTCCTAGGTGAGCTTGAAGCATCTCTTATGCATTTTCTTATCTCAAAGTACTGTGTTTTCCTTTGAAAACCAGCTGACACCTTCCTTTTCCTAAACTTTTCCTGCAAATTGTGGAATTGGTAGTCGTGTTTGAGGATTCTCTTCACCCTGAGCTGTCCTCTCCCCATTCCAAAAGTCTATGAGTACCATTGAGGCCAAATTAAGTCTTTAAATGCATGAGCTGTGCATTAAGTGTTTGTAACTTGGACTGGCAGGGCTGTCTGTGCTCACGCACAGAAGTAATGACCAGCAGTCCTTTTAGGTGCTGCATGGTATTATATTAATTAATCTTGCTGTGGTCTGACTTTAATTCTTTGTAGATGCACAGAGAAGAGGCAGTTTCTGTCAGGAGAGGTTAAAACAGTAGGAGCTGCAGGAGAAGGAAGGGAAACATTGTAGGTTTCAGACGTTGTTGTAGGATAGCAAGACTAACTTCATTGACTTTGGTAAAACATGATTTAAATGGAAAAAGCAAAAGTAATTCAAAAGAGACCTCAAATTCAAAAAATGGAAAAAGCAAAAGTAATTCAAAAGAGTAACTCAAAAGAGATGGATGAGCTATAGGAAATACTTCTCTAGTGATAAATTTTTAAATAAGATAATTATGGTAACCTCTTAAAAAACATGCTCTAGAAGTGAGCATAATAGGTAGTTACACCTGGTAAGAGTCATGTATAATTAGGTGCCTGGACTATATGGGCTTCTGTACAAAATCAGCAGGTGGTAGAATAAATGTACTGCCACACCAGATGGATGAGCTATAGGAAATACTTCTCTAGTGATAAATTTTTAAATAAGATAATTATGGTAACCTCTTAAAAAACATGCTCTAGAAGGGAGCATAATAGGTAGTTACACCTGGTAAGAGTCATGTATAATTAGGTGCCTGGACTATATGGGCTTCTGTACAAAATCAGCAGGTGGTAGAATAAATGTACTGCCACTTTTTTTGTACAAAGCTGGGGGTTTTTTTTGCAAAAGTCTGCAAAGAGATCTGCCCTTTGTCTCTATTGGATAAATCATTATAGATACTGTTAATAAACCAGAAATAACTGACAGATCAACAATCTAAAGCTCTGCTCTGTGCTGTTGTCCTGAGTCAAATGAGAGCAGCTTTGTGGAGGAACCTTGCTCTGGTCTCGGCACTGGCTGTGTCTGCACTCTTCCTCTTGCTTGCCAGGGGCTAATTAGAAGGTAGAAAAACTCAAAAAGGTGTTACAGAAATACCATAATTACATTTAGTAGGAAGTCTGTGCACATGTGTTAGATTGGCACCAGCTATCCTTGTCTTTAATTATTTGATTTGGTTCTACAGCCAAACTTCTTGTTAATCAGGGCAGATTCACGCAAGCCCCGGGTGCAGTGCTTGAGTACACAAAGGCAGCCAGGGGTAGGGACTTTGGTGTTCCTGCATTCTTCCTGTGGCTGTTTTGGGAAGGGGATGGGAGACAAGAAGTTAGTGTGGCTGTTGAGCTGTCAGGGAGCAGTGCCTTGGCAGTTCTCCTGCGGGAGCTGCAGTGGAGTCACCTGTCAAACTTGTGTGGCTGCAGTGCCCCAGTCGCTTCCAAAGGCTTTTCCAAAGGCTTATAGCAAGAGCCAGCAATGTCTGTGCAGCAGACAGGATTTGCTGGGGGATGACAGCATAGGGAAATTTGTGTGGTAAAGTGCCATGTGATCCTGCATGGAAGGGGAAAGTAATGCTGCTTGACTGAATCTCTCATCAGCTTTATTTTCTGCAGCTGTGGGATAGTGCCAGTGGCATGAAGGTGGAGGTGGGCATCACCTGTATCTGACACGGGGAAAGGGATGACACCTGCCAGGTCCTTGCCTTGGCTCAGGGCTGGCAAGGAAGGACAAGATTATGGGCATTTGCACTTGCGGGTTCTTTGGGTTTGTTTTATTATGTGGATTCTGTGTTTTGTAAAGCAGAGCTCAGGTCTCCCCTGTGCCCTGTGTCAGAGGTGCTGAGCAGAGTTCCTTGGTTGTGCCTCTGTTTCCTGGCACTTATGGGGATCTGTTGTCTCTGAGACTTCCCTTCCCTGGCTAGATGTGGTTGGAAGTGACCCGGGGTTTCAGAAGGCACTGGGGTTGCTCTGGTGGAAGATGTATGTGCTTGGGAGCCTTTGCAAGGGCCTGGGGAGCAGAGGCTTCTGCAAGAAGAGGCCATGTAGAAGGGGCCAGCTGGTGACCTCAGGGTTCCATGCCTGGAACCTGAGGCCACAGCAGTGGCCAGTGTTACTTGCATAGGAAGCCCTTGTGTAAGCAGCAGTTCCCAAAAGCCTTTACTCCCTGGCACATTGTCATTGGGGCTGGTGAAGATGAAGGGAGCTCTCCTGAGGTACAGACCCCTCCTGGGGTATTCACGCCTTCGGGATGGGACAGCCCCATGGGTGGAGGAAACGCCTTATGCAGAGCCTGTTTAGTGTTGCTTTGGTCCAGATTTATTGTATTTGGGAATTTATTGGATCTAAGTTTACCTTCTCTTGGCTGTACACCTGATAAAAGACATTTGTCAGCCCAAAGTCTGGCCAGATAAATCTTTTCAGTCACCACAGGGGAGGTGGCAGCACATGTGCTGAAGGCAGGGCAGAGCTTTTCCAGGTGCCTCTTGGGAAGGAGCTGGGAGAAGCAAGTGGTGGGACCAAGCCCAGCCTGGATTTGAAGGGAAGTGCCTGTAAAAATGAGTCTTGAGAAGTTCTGGTCCTACTGGTGGCAATTCAGCCGCTGTCACATTGAGCAGCATGTTCTGTGGCATCCCCTGGGTGTTACCAAGGGGTAGCTTTGGGCAGCGTGCCCTGGCTGGCAGGCAGTGGGAGTGGAGAACTGGCTGCTGGAGGAGGAAAGGAATCAGGAAGAGAAAAGAGCAGCACCCAGGAGCTGTTCCAGCGAGCTTGAGGGGTTCCTGTGGCTCTTTGAGAGTTTTTTCCAGAGCACTGGGACGTTTCCCCCATTGGGGCTCTGCCGGGCGCTAGGAGGAGCCAGTGACAGAGCTGGAAAAGCTGTCAGTGGCATCATATGGCACTGTGTCGCTCCTGTCTGGTGAGGCAGAGCACCAGCCCATCTGTGGTGGCAGGTGGGGGCCTGGATCTGAAAGGAGGTGCCTGTTCAGTTCCTGGCCAGTGGAGCTTTGGGAGTCTGGAAGGACCTGGCAGGGCTTCTTATCTTGGGAAGAAGGAGATGGGGGGAGGTAAAGGTTGTGTGTGTGTTGAAAATTGTTATATTTTCTGCTCACTTTCTGGTGGGGGAAGACATGCAGACAATCAATGTGATTGGTAATGCAAGCTTCGTTTATTAGCAATACAGAGGCACTTATATAGTGTGAAAGTACAAGCTTATCTGTTCTTTAATTAGTTTAAACTTACAAAAGCGCATTCTTACTTCTACATAATTGGGTTAGATCAAAGACTACATTTGGCAAGCTTCTATTATTTATGTTTTGTCTTGAGAGATTAAAGATTTTCCTCCCTTCTCATGGTCAGCACATCTTTATCAGAACAGCACTGTACCTCCTAACAACTCCCTTTTTGTTCTCAGGCCTCTTTCTCACGCAGGCATTTTCTCATGGAGGCTTTTTCTCATGAAGGCCTTTGCTTGCAGGCCTTTGCCTGCACAGCTCTTCTATTGATCTGGTTTTATCAATAATCCATGTCCCTGATCCTCTAACCATTCTCCAACAATTTTCTATTTTTCATTTTGCCTCTGACTCGCGAGTTCTTTTACTCAGCATTTGCATTAAGAGGCGGAAGACGCGGAGTTGTTCTTCTAATTGATGTTTATTAATTCTTATCTATGGCATAGCTGCACAGTGTGCCTTCTAAGTTAACAAGGTGGAAAATGGCCCCGAGTTCTAACTTCTAAGGCCATTTAAAGTCCAAACCATCCAAATATAGAATGCCAACTAATTTATTTTTACTTATAATCCAATAACTAATTATTCATGATGCACACTGCGGGTTTTTTGAACCAATACCAAACCACCTAGATTTGTGAAGAAGAAGGAGGAACGAAGAAGAACTAATCCACACCCAAAATCCTCCATATTGTTACTATATCCCATAAACCTAAATTTTCTACACCTCTACATATTCCACCCAGTGATACAACTTTACACAGCAACAATCTCAGTGCTGTTACATAATCTGGGAAGCTTTTCCCAAGGCCTCAGGTCGAATGCAGTGTGCTTTTGAAGATCATTGCCTGTCAGCACTGAAAGACTGAAATTCTCTGAACCCAGGATTCCAGCAGAAAATCACTTGAAGGCTTAAGAAAAGACAGTCGATACCTGTTTTTGGTGACAGAGTTTCTTCTTTTTCAGTCAGTTTGGGTTTTCTTCTGCTTCTGGGTGGAGCAGCATCAGAAACCCTTTAGGTTCTTCATTGCCTGCTTCTCTGTAGTGGTGCTTTCTGCTGCTCTCCTTTCTGCTCACCTTCATGGGCTTCTTCAGTCTCTGAAGCTGGAGAGGAAAGAGGGAAGCAGCTCATTTTCCCAGACTCAAGAGGAGGAAGGGAGGCTGAGTGCTTCCTCAGTTTAGCTAGGAGAAGGAAGAGAGCTTCTTCTGTTCTAGTTATCTCCAGACCATTTGATTGTGTCCAGCCAAAAAGTTGGTGAGATGGCACAAGCACTATGAGACTTCCTGAATTTGTAACTGCACAGCTGGGGAGCCCAGTGTGCAAGTATAGATTTCCTTGAAATCGATCCTTGCCTCCCTGCAGCCTGGTTCCACACCCTTTTATGGATTTCTTGGCTCATCTCCAGCTGTTTTCTGGATAAACATATAAGGTAGAAATCTCAAGTTCTTTTGACTGGAATAATACTGAGTCTTTGTCATCTTCGATTAATAGATGTGTGCACGCCACACTTGGTGGGGTAGAATAGTTAACTCTAGGGTGAGGAGGAGGGTTGTGTCTGTGGCATGTCTTGCCCCTGTCCCTGCTGCTACCATGATGCCTTCCTGTTTTAGCCAAAGTTCTGCCAATAAAACTTTTTCCCTCTGTGTCACCTGCCTTCCAAATATTGGTTGCCACTGAACTTCTGGAAGTTCAATGGAGTCCTCTTTTTATAAGGTCAAGCTGAAGGGATTAAGTGGTGTCCCTGTACATAGTCATGGGATAGATTTCTGATGATCTGGTTAGCTGGCAACTAACTCTAGAGAGGGAACATCCATTCTGATTTTATGCAGTCATAGTTACAACTTTATAACATCAGAGGCAGTTTTAATATACGTGAAGCATTTCACATATTGTCCTTGCTAAACTCAAAACAAAAATTAAGTACAGTGTGAATTGCTTAGAACTCTCACTTTGTCACTATGCTGGGGTTGTAAAGATCTTCATTAGTGTTTAATTAACCCCTTAACATCTAAGGATGGCCATTTTACAGGTGATCACTATGGGAGTATTGGATGAAATGAGTTTTATAATGTTTCACAGTGAGGAGTATCTCCTGGCAGACTAAAGGAATAAAAGCATAGGAAGAAACCCTGTCTAGCTGAAATTATTGTTCCTCTAAGCTCTGAGTGGTGCATGCTGAAAAAATGATTATCCACTGAATGGGAAGTCTTTTCTTCTATTCCTTTGAAGCAAAATAATAACCTGACACTTTTCTTTATCCAGTGATTTTTTGGAAAGCATTAAAAAAAATGAATTCACAATTTCCTATGTGGATATGAAGTCAGTTCCCTGAAATGAATATTCAGTATAAAAATCTAATAGGTAAGAAGAAAGACATTTGTTACATAGCAGTTGGCATAAATTTTGCTTCTAATGAGGATAAAATACATGTAAATGAATAATTACAGTAATTGTTGTAATTAGGACTTGTTCATGACAAAGGTCTCATATAACCAACTTTAGGTTTATTAAGATTTATAGTCTGAACTCTTAATTCCATTTTATTCCTTTAGAAGTAGGATTTGCTAGGGAAGGAGCGTTTTCAGCAAGCTGACTTGCTACATGCTCTCAACTATAGATTCAACTATAGAAAATTCCAGTTTTCTTCATGGCAAAGCTGGAAGGCTTCCAGTGAGATGCTGTAAATGACCAAAATTACTGTAATGTGGGGATCTAATAGTTGAAGGCATTCATGAGTGGACATACTGGGTCTGACAGTTTCTGGCTTTAAATTGTAGTAGATTTTCTCCCTTTCAAGTTTTAAGAAGTTCTGGTTACAAATAAAAATGTTGTCTCCTTTGCAAGTTAATGCTATTTAATAGTAGATTTTGACGGCTAAATCTTCTTGTGTGTTGTTGCACATCCTCTCTGCTTCTACTAGAATTGAATAAAAGCAGCTGTTTTGCTGTTGTTTGACTCTTTTTGGCTTCAAGACAAGTCCTTTAGCCACTGCAGTCACAACAGTCGCAGCATCCTCAGTCTGGTTTTAATTACAGCAGAATCTGCAAGCGTCCCTGAAGCATGGAGAAGAGTTTTGCATCTCATCAGTTGCAGGTGGGGTTGGAATTGACAGTGATCCAATGTGGCTCTAAGGGTTTCCAGGGTTTTTTCCCCTGCATTGTACTGCAGTGCTGAAGTAGGTTGAGTGCTGCAGCGCTTTTGACCCCAGGTTTTCTGTTTAAACTAAGGTTGAATCCATGGAATCAGTTTGTCCTGTGTTCCCCAGTGAGGGAAAAGCACACACACAAAGTCCTGGTATCCTACCCAGTTCTATTGTTCTCCTGCAGGTATAACCACCCAGAATTGTATATGCTATATATATATCCTAAATATATATGCTATAACTACCCCTAAATAGTTAGGTGAGCATAATAATTCCTGTGGTTTATAGCCTAAACCACACCTGATAGTGTCAGCAGCTCATGGACAGCTTCTCAGAGTTCTGCATGTACTGTCAGAATGTAGAAGTGGTTAATAAACCCTTTTTTATAATGCTGGGTTTAGGTAACTTGATTTTGCATTATAAACCTAGGAGTGGCTTGGCTAGAGTTATTTTGTTTCCTTGTCTATGGAGCAAACCCAAAGCAGTTTCTGAACACTGAAGCACTTTAAGATATGGTTCTTATAGAATGTACATTCTTTTTTTAGTTTTTCCTTTGTCTTTCTTAGAATTTCAGAGGAACTCAGGGCAATCCTCTTTCCGTGTTTCCTTCTCCCTCCCCATCTAATTAAGGCTGGGAATTCAGGTACTCTAATGCCATGAGATTTAATAAGTGTCTTTGAGACTATTAGTGAATCACGATGAATGTGTGCCATTTTCTGCTCTTTGCTAAATATAAAGGAGGGACTGGGTCATGGTGTCCTCAGCTGTCACGGGTACCACATGAATTTTCTTAACCAAGTTGAGCTCTGTCTTAGCTGCAGCGATTTTTACCTTCACTATTCCAATTGAGGGGGCTGCTCCTGAACTTTGTGGCTTGAATGCATAGGAATCAGCTTTGAATTTCCAGCCTGCATATGTATCTGTGGGTGGTTTAGAGCCATTTGTCCTTGCGTTAGGGAGGTTTGTCCTTAAATCCTGAATAGTTCTTTTTCTCTTCTGGATGTTCCTGTGTGAATATACAGACTGGTGATAATCCTGTCCTTTTTCAGACTGGTTTTGTGAGTCTGAACACAGTGGAATCCACTCTTGCATGGTATGCTCTCAGGTGTAATTGTTCACTATACACAGTTCAGTTCACCTGTTCCCAAAGGGAACATTCCCATGGTGAAGATGCCCAGCATTCTGTATCTGATCTCTCCAGCGCTTGATTCCATTTGTCTGCTGGAAAAAAATTGATAGTCCTTAAGTACTCAAGTATTTAGTGCAGATTTTATTCAGGATTACACATTATGTTCCATGCTGCCTTTAGTAATTGAAATTACTTCACTGCAGTCATGCAAATAAAGTAATTGCAGTGTGGCCTGGAATTAACCTGCACTGGGATCCACCTTGGCCTTTTTCTTTTCTCCCTCAGCCTTTCCATTTTTTTTTTAATACCAGCTATACACATATTTTCAAATACTGTCCTGCTTGATGTTGATTAACGTATTCTGTGCATGGTCCATCAGTGGAATTTTAGTGTGGTTTCAATATTACTTTTTTATTTTGTTTAGAGACACTTAATATTTTTCTTTCAGTCACACATCTGTCTCTGAAAATTTTGGAAGTCTAATCTCCTGCCCAACCCAGTAATTAAAGATTGGAAGAAAGATTTGTCTGGCAAATACTGCACACGGAGTGAAGTAGGAAAATGTGCTGAGGATGTCCTGTAAAGGGTGGATGTTCTGGAGGAGGGGTTGGCAGTTGCACATGTGTACATACACCTCCACCTGTCTTGCTGTCTTGTACATAATAACCATCCATTATCCCCATTATCCATTTCAGGGTTTTGCTGTGTGTCAGCAATATAATTATTTGTAGTTTTTTAGTGTTTCTCTCCTCACATGTTTAAAACAGCTTGATTGTAACAGCCAGTTAATCTCTCAGTAGGGCTTTGAGGAGGGGATGCAATCACTCTGTAGAGGAGTAATCAGCTCCCCTATCACCAGGCACAGTACTACATTTTCTTCTTATCTTTAACAACACAAAAGGTGCAGCACCCTTTGCTGTTTTATTACAGCTAAGTGCTTTGAAGAGTTTCACAAAATGAGATGTCACCTCTACTGTGCCTCCTTTTCTTGGGCAGAGGCCAGCTGCAGTGCTATTGCTGATGCTGATGTCATTTGTCTCCTTGAGTGAGACTTTGTGGCATCTTCCTTTTCCCAGTTTTGCCCTTCTCCTTCCACTTTTTATTGTGTAATTGGGATTCAAGACTTGTGAACTTGTCGTTTCCTTGAGTTGGATTTTGTTCCTTTGTCAGAGAGCGTGAATTACAGTTGCCCCTGCACAGGCACATTCTTGTTCCTGTGTATCAGTTTAAGGAAGACATCAGCTGTTAGTTCCTGAAGGATTGGCTGTAGTCCCCCAAGAGCCCATAAGAAACCTGTTGACACCTTATGGCTTCCGGTCATTAACTGGAGCATGTACTGTCACCACATGTCTTTGAAAGTGCTGGAGTATGGCTTTGATGTGTTCTCCCACAGTGTGTTGGCCCTGCACTTCTTCATGGCACAGGCAGAGCCACGGTCTCCTCCTGGGTCCTGACCTGTGCTTGTGGGGCAGAGGGGCAGATTGGTTGCTGGGATGTGCTTGACAGTGGGCCAAGATAGGCTGTGGACTCAGGCCAAGTGACAGCTGGGCTGTGCACCATAGAAGAACTTAGAGCTACAGTTCTGGTGTTAAGCACAAGCAAAAGTGACATCCTCATTCACAACTCTTATCTCTCCTTTCTTTTATACCTCTTAGGGTGTTTCAAAGATGACCGTATTGTGTTCTGGACTTGGATGTTTTCGACGTATTTCATGGAGAAGTGGGCCCCCCGGCAGGATGATATGCTCTTCTACGTCCGTCGGAAACTGTCCTATGTCAGTGGGGAGAGTACCGAGGGTAAAAAGGTGAGTGATGATGTATTTTAATTTGGGAAGCTTAAGATAACATAGGATTTGGTGTTGTGGAGTACCTGCAAACCAAGGATAAGGAATTTCCAACTCTGCTCGCCACAGTTATACAAAATTGACCCATAAGGACCCATGGTTAAGGTTGTGAACTCCGGGTGACCCTGCCTTGGCAGGGGGGGTTGGATTGGATGATCTCCAGAGGTCTCTTCCAACCCTAATGATTCTGTGATTCTGTAACATCAGCAGCAGTGTAAATGAGGTGCACTGTCATAGACTTGAGAAAATAAGAAAGCTTGCCTGCTTTTTTGGGAAGCTGATTTTTGTTTTGCTTTTCAGTGATGATACTTTAGAAACTCAAAGTGCAAGTCTAGAAAGAGAGAAAAAAAGGAGAAGGAAGATGGTCACACTGGTATTTCTAGAAGAAAACTGCCTGAGATACCAGAGTATCAGGAATGAACATCTGTTGGGTGTACTCAGTAGCAGAATGCAAGCAGCCTCCTGGAGCTGGGATGCAGCAATGACAAACAGCGGAGAAACTACTGTGTTCTCATAGTTTACATTTAAGACAATATGCCCCTCCTAAAGAACTATTGTTCCTTGCAAACATAGTCAAGTATCCTAGTACTGCTGCACAGGTATTTATTTCCCCACTGGAGATCTGAGAAACTTCTTAGCATTCCATGGCAGTTTTCATCTTAGGTAGGGGAAACAGAAGCAATAAATAGGATGGTTTTATTAGGAATTAAGGTTGGTGGCTGCAGGAAGATAAACGGAGGAAGAAAAGACGGGGATTAATTTCCTGACACGTGTAAATAATGGACACTGTTGTTAAATCGCAGGTATTAGTGAATGGTGTATGTGAAAGTGTTTGTAACCAGCTATACAAGAGTTCTCTGGGTTCAGATTTGGTAGTGCAAAGAACATTGTCAGCAATTGTCAGCTCCCTTGAGAAAAAGATTCCAGAACGTTTTCCCACAGTTTTGGTGAAGATGCAGAAAATGGACAGAATTATCTTCTCTCTTCTCCCTGGCCCTCCAACTTCCATCGTGACAACCACTAAGAAGAAGATGGCAAAATACGGTTCTTTCTATCAGATGAATGGTTTAGTCTTCAGCTAATGTGTTTGGAGCTTTAAGACTCGTGGGAGAAACTTCCATCCTGATTGTTGTTTAAGTGACGGTAAATGCATCCCTGTTTCACATCAAATGATATTATGGCTTTGTTCAGCCTGGTAAAAGCATGGGTTGTTTAACCTCTTGTCCTTCTCAACAAGGAAGGTGAATCTCAGAGACAGCCTAGTTGCTTAAATCCATTTGCAGACCCCTGATCCATCTGTTTAACTGATTCATTAGCTTAACGTGTTTGAATCTCTTGTGGATAGGCGACAGTGACATAAACCCTTGTATTTGCTCTCAGAGCATTATTAAAGCTTTCCAAAAGCACTATAAATAATTTTTATTTGTGAGGAGGTTTCGTAAGTGATGGTGACTACAAAATCAGCATTAGTGAATCATGTGTGGTAACAGTTGGGATTAGAAGTGGGCCTTATAGCACACAGCGTTTTGTAACTCTCCCTTGGCTGTCTGTATTTTGCTTGGCTTCTAAGAATTGAACCTTTCTTGTGACTTTGAAGTACTTCAGTTGCTTTGTGAAACTTCGTAGTTGGTGATTCATTGGTACTTGTTCAGCTGTCCTCCTGTTTGATTTGACTTGTCTGCTTTGTAGTTCCAGTTCCTCTTTTATCTGATTTTTGAGCCTGTCCAGTGAAGTGAGACAGCAAACAACTACCCGTACACTTTGAATTATGATGTCTTGGTTTGAAAGACAGGTGTCTGCCAAGGAAGGCAGGAGTCTCCCTTGAAATGAAATAAAAATGCAACCCCCTTCCCTCCAAATTACTGTAACTTTGAAATCAAGGGGCTTTCAGGCAAAGATATGAGGAATAGGAATAACAGTTCGTTACTATTATATATCTATATGTGTATAACAAGGCAAACAAGCAGCAATAACAAACACAAACCCAGTGCCAGCCTTCTCGGCTGTCGGGCCCTTTCCCCTCGGGTGCAGTTCCGCTCGCAGCCGGCAGGGGCGCTGGCGGCTCCCGGTGAGCAGGGCAGGTGCGATGGTTCCCCCGCGGCTGCAGGGGGTGGACCCTCGGGAACAGCAGGCTGGAACCGCAGGGACGAGCACAAATCCTGGGTGACAGATGAGATGTATCAAACTCCGGAGCTGCGGTGGGAACCCCTGGAGGTCTCAGCAGGCAGCATGTGCGGGGGCTACAGAGTGGTGAAGGCTCGAAGCAATGGGGGGGGCAGGGCAGCAGCAGCCCAGCTCCCAGTGGGGCAGGGAAAGGCGGGCTTGGGAATCCTGGGGTTTCTCTGGTAGAAGGAAGGCAGCTGAAAAAAAGCAGAAGCCTGCCGTGCTGACAAATTCCTTCCAGCCTCCCTCTCCGTCCAAACACCAGGAACTAACACCCCACAAGCCCAGGTGAAAGAGAGTAGCCAGATGGACCCCTCCCCCTGTGGCCAGGTCTTTTGTTTTTCTTAAGCACCCAGTAATTTGTCCCCCTGGCAACATGTATGGGGAAAATTCTTTAAGAGAAAAAGAAAGCAGAAGGAGAACTCCTAAAACCCCAATGTATGACTGTATGGGTTTTTAATTTACTTTGTGGTTTTGGACATTCTTTCTTGAAAAATGATGCCAAAATGCCAAAGTCACACTGTTAAAGGGGAGGGAGATGGAGACTGGTATCTGTAGAAGCTGGATAGAAGTACAAGCCTCCCTGCCACCCACCAAACAGTGCTCTCATTTAGATTCCATGGGGTAGACTGAAAAGGCAAATGAAGGGGAGAGTTCAGATGTTTGGGGACATTTAGGACTAGAACTGGAGCTGTGCTGTTGGCTCCTGCTTTATGCCAAGCTGAGCCAAATGGTCTGGTGATGATTCCTTCATGGACCACGTTGAGGGTGGCTTTGTAGTCTGGGTGCACTGTGAAACTAGTTCATTGTAGCTCTTCCACAAACACCACTATATATGTGCTCAGTGCTTAACTGGCTGCTGCAGGTTTTGGCTGAAGAATATTGGCAGAGGTGATTCATCCCATGTCAGCTCAGAACGTTAGTTTATGTTCATGAAAATAAGATCTGTGCAGCTTTGAGCACAGCAATCATCGGACTGATGACAAGGACAAAAAGGGTTGAATGTGGAGAGGCTGTTTGTCTGAATGCTGACAGTGGTGGTGTTTGTGTCATTTCCATGCCCTGGTGTGATGGTCTGTGTCAAGTGGGAAGCAAGTGTCAATGAATCCAGTGGTTCCCAGGTTTTGGTGCCTGTCTTGTGTGATTAAAAGTAGTTCCTGCTTGTGGGTTTGGATTCTTCTGTGCTTACTGGAGCTGAAGAGCGTTGGCAATAACATTTGATTTTAAGTTGAAGTGTAACAGAAGATAAGCAGAAAAAACCTGATAGGATCAACATTAGAGGTTCTGCTCTGTTTTGAGACTGGATGAGAAGGGCTTTGGATGCAGCTTAGTCACGATAGCTTTAAGTAATAAATCATACCATTTGGTATGTCCAGTAGGTGCTGCTGTTAAACTTCTCTACCATCATAAATTTTATTTTAAAGGGCTTTTTAAATTATCTGCTTTGCAGTCTGTCAGGTCTAAGAGACTTTCCGTTTGCTTCTCTTTTCCTTCCCACCAATTTCTAAACTGAGCATAGATGGATGAAACAGCAATTAAGCTCCTAATACATGAATGCCAGGGCAGAACTGCCTTATGGAATTCTGGACTATATCCACTACACAGACTGTTGGATCCCAGAGAAGTACATTTAATTCTGTCTTTCCTTGGCATGACACAGTAACACTCTTGAAGTTTTCCTTGCCAAGTTTTGAAGATACTTCTTCTCTTGGTGTCTTTATGCAAAACCACAGACCTCCTGTGTCAGGTTCTGTGCAGACCAAGGCATTATGGAGTGTAGCTTTTCCCAAGGTTAAGGAATTTAGCAGGATTTTGTAAGGTGGAATCCCTTTGACTTGTCGCTCTTTATTAAGTCAAGACTCAAAAGCCACTTTGCTGCTGCCTCTCATGCCAGCTGATGAGACCTACTAGAAAATGTAAGCCCTGATCTTCGCTTCCAAAGAGTCTTGGACACTGCAGGTTTGAAAGGTTAACATGGTTGGACTCTGGATTATGATTTTAAAATGCTGTTAGGTCAAGATTGATTAACTCTGATCTTTCTGTAGAGAGCAGCTTTACGTTCTCCTGGGAATCCAGAAGATGCAAGTATATAGTGTTACACAGACAGCTGGGAAATGAAGATAAAACTTCAGTGATGGACCAGCAGGTTGTATTCTGCCTTTCAGCGTACCTTTTCACCTGAAAAGGTACCTTATCTACAGGGCAAAGCAATAAAAACAATAAATGTAAGACACCTTGGTCATGTTTTGAGCTTGCCTGGATATTGGAGTAGTTCCTATTTTCTTCAGCATCTGTTACTGTGTCCCGCAGCCATAGGGAAGAGAGGAGAGAAGATCCAACAGGCAGGAATTGTGCCGCAAGATTGATTTATTTAATTATTTTACAAACTCTTTTATAGACTTTTTTCTTCATAGTCTAATTGGACAAAGGATCAGCCACCCTCTGGGTTGATTGGCTAGAAATCCTAAATATCCATTGTCAAAATATTTTTCTACTGTACCATAAACATAGTTCTACAAGGTCGCAGGTGTTCATAGTTTACAGAACTTCTGCAAATATCTTCGTGAGAGAGAAGAGTATCTCACGGGCTTAGAAAGAAGCAATAAAAATTCTTGCTAGCAGCAATATTGTATCCACAAGCATCCTATGAATGTGGAGGAGTAGAGTTGCTGCCAAATGCACAGGTTAGTCATTAGGACTGTTAAGTCTTCAAAAAGCTTAAGCTACTGATGTTGTGACTGCAGCTTCAGAAACAGAACTGAACAGAGCCGTGGTTTACATGTTCATGTGCATCTGGACCTGTGACTCAACAAATACTGCTTGTGGTGGACCAGTCAGTTTCCAAACCTAAATTACTTCAGGCACATGACTTGCACTGAAAATCACAGGATTTTCCTAACTGAATCCATAATTCACTGTCACCATCTGGCTGCCTGGAAGATTCAACAACATGAACTCAGCATCTAATAAAAATACAAGTTTTAAGAATCCTTCATTACTGGCTCTGTTGCAGTGTTGGGGTTTTTTTCAGCACTGCAAGCAAACAGGATGTCTCCAGAAGAGCTCTATGCTATACTTCATGGCAGTCCCATGCCACCACCCAGATGCTGAAGAGAAGTAAATAGCCAAAAATTGCATCTTTCTTGCTGAATAAATTTTCTCCTTGTTCATGGGTAGTATGTGGGAACAAACGATTGCAACACCTGCAAGCAGATACAGAGTTGGCTGTTGTGCCTCAGCTCTGCCATTGTGCTGCACTTGTAGAGGTATTGCAGTGAGCAGGCTCCTGCAAAAAGTTCAGCATCCAAACGGTGCTTTTATTTTGAAACATGAAAAAGGAACCCTGGCATTATCAGATTGATTAATTTTTTTGTAAGGAGCTCAGCATCTTCTGTGCAAAGATTTGACCTTTCTTTTGCAGTTCCCCTTGCCAGAAACCCCTGTGCTTTCTCATGCTACTTTGCTGATACTTGATTGTCTAAATGTGTGAGCATAAAGGAGTTGCTACCTGAGAACCTCTGCTCATGATGCACTTACGAAATCATCAGGGTTGGAAGAGGCCTTTAAGATCATCAAGGCCATCTCCATTTCCTCTGTGTGCTGTGGCAGACTGCTTGGAAAAAAAGCAAAAGAAAGAATGTACTATGATGAGTGTGACAGGAGCATCTTTTTTTCCACAGAGAATGATCCATGCTGTCTGTGACCTTCACTATGCTTGTGACACACGTGACAGGCTAACACCAGTCCAGGGTGGTGATGCTCTCATCTTCTGCCCTATTTCCAGAGTAAATTCCTGTTGAGGCAAAACAAGTGCACAGCTGAAATACTTTCACAGTATCACAGTTGCAAAACTCCAGACTCAGGAGGGGGTGTAGGCTGCAGGGGCATTTTTAATGAATTGCTTTATATTGCTTTCAGTCTCTGAAGAAATCTTCTTAAGCAGTCAAACAGGATGACAAGAAAGCCAGAATCAGATGTGATTTTAATATGAATGGCACTGAAAAGTGGCAGCCCTGAGCCATGTGGCCAAGAAGATGCTCTGTTTTCGACTGCAGAGAGCAACTTCACTGGGTAGGGAAGAAGCCCAGACCCAGTTTTCCCATCTGATCAATTATGCTGAATAATTCAGTATCAGAAATGCATCATATCTGTCTGAGTCACTGGGGAGTGGAGGGACAGAAGAGCACTGCTAGGCTGGGCTTGCATCCTGGAAAAGCTAAAAGTGTCTGCTTGGAGCTCCCTGAAAGGCCTCATCAGGCCACTGGTTCATCAGAGCACTTAGTGGATTTGATCTGTGGGTTACAGGCTGGTCAAGTTGCTTACTAGAGGTATGGGAATGTCTGGGTTCAGTGTCAAAATTAATATGCAATTCAATTGGAGCTCTGGAAAATCATCATCATGTTTGTAGTAACATTGGTAATTAGAATTTAAATGTCTAATGTCTGGACCAGGGTTTACTCCCACCCTGTCTTCTGGTTATTAACCCAGTTTATGCATTTCTGTATTCAACGGAGGTGGTTTGAAACACACTGATTTATTACCGTTCTGTAATGTTCCTTCTCCCATGGCAGTGTCTGCTGCCTATGGATGTAACGTACCTTCCTGAATCGTGGTGACTGGATACTGCAGAAGGCACGCTGTGTGTTGCTTCAGGTACTTGTGCTTCTCTATGAGCTTCAGAAAGGCTGGAAAATAACAATACAGGAATAAGGTAACAGTGAGCAACTTGTTACACCTGAAAATATGAGTTACTCTGTGGTCTAGGACCATGTTTGATAATGTTTAAATAGTCACACATGTATCTCTTCCCTTCATTTTGGAAAGCTGATTTAGCAGATCATGGAGCATTTGGGGAATGAAAGTTGGTGGGATTCACATAGTAAAAGTGTGAGGCAGCAGCAAAGATGACTTTGTCAGGATCCCAAAACCAAGTCATTCTTGCCTTGCTGATACTGCTCAGCATATTTGAACTCCCAGCCTTGTCTTACTTAGCCACTGTTAACCACTGTCCTGGTGCCACAGCCAGGCTAGGGATAAACTGTTTCCACACCCATGTGACTTACGGTTTGCACATTTTTGCTTTCCCCTGATTTGTTTGATGAGCATCTTCAAGCATTCAGACTGCTCCATTATTTGAACAACTTGCACTTTTATTTTTCATCTTTTATACCTCTTTTGCTATTTCTGGAGTTACAAAGGCAGAACTAGATTTTTGGGGTCCTTTTCACCTAAGTAATTTGAATTATGGTTGGTTGAAGTCAGCTTTTAATTCTCAGAGTCCTGTTAGCATTCTCACTCTTATAAGTTACTCATTCTTACCACTCCAGAATCTTTCTCATATACAATGTGCAGATACTGAAAGCAGATGTGTAGGCTTGTTAAATCTTTGTTTCCTATGTCTGTGACTTGCCAATCAGAAGGAAGGTCATGTGCTTCTTGAAAGAAGAAAACAGAATACATTTGGTAGGTATTCCTTGTGATGAAGTACTTTTACAAGAGCTATAATTAATTTTAAGGTGATTTCTTTAATACTGAGATATAAACTTATGTAACCATAAGAAGAAAGTAAGAATTCAGTGAGAAAACACAATCTCAAGGCAGTGCAGGATCTAAAAAACTTGTGTTTGATGTGTACCCTCAAATGAGGACGGCAAACAGTTATTTGCTGTAGAGTGATGAAGGGCAAAGGTTACAGGAGAGTTTTTTGTCTTTGAAGATGGAGGAAGCTGCTGTTTCTAGCTGCCAACTGATGGTATAGATTGCCCTGCATGCCTTTTACTCTTGTTCTCATTAAGAGATAAATGAGATCTGACTTTTGAACTTCACCATTCAGTTCAGAGCTACTCATAGACCAGTGTTTGTTCTTCCCCCAAAAGGACACTTGGGTGGGAGGAGAGGGTGCCAGCAAATCAAAGCTGGGAGATGTTTGCAGTGATACCTCATCTTCTCTAAGAGAGTTGGGATAATGAGCAGTGTAATTAACCCTAAATTTTAGGGCTGGACTTGACAAATCAAAGCACTTCTCATTCTAAGGTAAACT
Source organism: Corvus brachyrhynchos (assembly GCF_000691975.1). Classification (NCBI taxonomy): domain Eukaryota; kingdom Metazoa; phylum Chordata; class Aves; order Passeriformes; family Corvidae; genus Corvus; species Corvus brachyrhynchos. The sequence continues at coordinate 2,726,552 of NW_008237265.1, forward strand.
AAATTGTTAACTCCAGGGCAGTCTTAGGTTATTAAGCCACTACCTGCAACCAGAAACATAAATGACAGGAGAAAGATTAGGTTGTAAGGAATTAGAGGAATTACAGCAGTACTAAAACCCACATGAATAATGGGAATAGCTTTCCAGGACTGAATATCAAAAGGAATAAAGTCTACGTGTGAGTTGACTTCGTTGTTTCAAGCTGAGACTGCAACTGCAGTTGTTCAGTGGAGACAGTAAGGGATCCAGTGTGTGGGTGCAGCTCCCTCTGAGAGTCCCAGGCTGAGTACCATCAGTACCTAGAAGGTACCAGGGTGGGATAATAAAGTGGTGAAAGATCAGAATTTTAGCGTATCTTACCCAGAGTTTTGTTCAAGGAAAAAAACTCTGCTTTGCTCTCCTTCACAGCTATGTGAGGCTTTCTCCCTAAGAGCTTTTGGCTAGCTGCCTTAGGGTGGTTTTCTAGTCCCTGACTGTCTGCTCTATGCCCAGAAATGATTGTTGTAGCTTTAAGGTGGGTCTGGGGGTGGGAGGAGCCTTGGGGCTCTTGGGCGGGCTTGTTTCAAAGCCTCACTCCCAAGTGACAGCGTTACCTTGTTTCGTAGCTAGCTTGGCTTTTTGTTAGCTTAGGCAAGAAGTTTTTTTCCTTTTCCTGGCCTTGGAGACTGTGACAGCAATCCTTCGGTGGCCTTTGTTTTTTTTCCTGAACTGTTCAGGTTGGTTTTGGTCCAAGATTGGAGAATTGACGGGAGAAGAATTGGCTGGGGGATGGCCAGGAAGCTGAGGGGCTGCACTATCTTGCTCCCAGATCTCAGAAAAGCCAACCCTGTGAAAGAAAGTGTATGGAAAATCATGCTATGAAAAGCCAGCATCCACAAAGGAGACAGAGGAGTCCTACAGCTTTATTCAAATAAAGGGAGAGAGTCCACTGGGGCACACGCCTGTGGTGTTTTCTCCCTCGGATTTTGGAGGGTGTGGCCTCCTTTTATCCTAAACTCCCGGGCCTCTTCTGTTCCCCATTAGCTGAGGTACTAGGAAGGTATGGCCTTCCTGAATGGCCTACCACATATCCTCCCCTGAATCTGTCATTTTACCCCAAAGTTCAGAAGTTCAGGCTTGTGCAGACCCCCTTGCTGTTTCAGGAGCCCAGCTGTCCGGGCTCTGTAACAAACCTGCTGCCCAAAGTTAGTAGAGACATTAAGACCCATTTTAAAGACGTTAACACCCATACCTTCACCCATCAAATTGTTTGTAAAGACATCTTCCCTATCAATCCCTCCTCTTTTTATTTATCTTTATAAAACCTAGTTATTATTAACTTTACCGGTTTGAGACAAATTTGCAGGAACATCCGAAATGAGCGTCCTCTGATAGAAGGCAGGTTACAGCCATCCCATTCCTCCACCAGGTTTGGAAAGAATTTCCCTCGGAGGAAAGTGAAAAAAACACCTGTTTATTTAATAAGTAAAGTGCATGCAGACACGGGAAAGAAAAAGAATAATGCTAAATAATGAAACCTCTTGCTGTGGAGAGAACCTGGGTAGATTTCAAAGTCCTTTGTGGGTGTGGCTTTTTCCTCTCCGGAGCTGGGGTTTGGCGTGGGCCCCCTCCGGGCCAGTGATGTAGGGTATCCCGATGATGTTCCGGTGTTCTAAACAGTTCCAAAAGAGAAGAAAAAGAAACCAAAGTCCCAGGGCTTCATGCTTTAGCTAACGAGCAAAAAACTAGCTAAAAAAACAAGAGGAATGTAACTCTTCCCTGCTGCAGAAGCAGAGCAGCTGGGCAGGAGACGCCAGCGAGCTTATCTTGTGTTTTGAACACAGCGCTGAAGGAATTCCATTCCACCAGCCCCCTCTCCCATAAAGGTACAGAAAGGCACAGGGTTCATGTCTGGGCATAGAGCAGATGACAGGGGACACACATCATAAAGTCACACCAAGACATTTGTAGCGGGTTCAGTTCGTAAACCGGACAGAAACACCAATTGAGTGTAGTGGTTTTGTTCAAAATGTCCATTACTTACTTATTTTCTTTCTGTGAGATAAGAATTAGGAGAAAAGCAAAGCAGGCACAAAACTGAAAAGAATATAAAGAAGTTTATTAACTTATTAGACCTAAAAGAAAGGGGAAAAAAAAAAAGTTAGACTAAACCTTCAGAACACCTTCTTCCCCCCACCTTTCTCCCTTGTCCCACTGACAATGTAAAAAGACAACCCTTGAGATTTTCAGTCAGTTTACCACTTCTATAATAACCTTCTTCAGTTCACTTAGGGAGAGGAGTCTCTCTTGCTCATGCTATGGAGACATCTCCACAAGAAACAGTTCTCTCATGGCTTCAATGTCACAGGGAGAGAGCTGCCCTGGTTGGTTCTCTGCTTGCATGTGAGAGTACCTTCCCTCGACTTACAGCCTTCCCCACAACTGCTTTCGAGGGTCCAGTCTTGAGCTACTGGGGTACCATTTTTAAGGATGAGCTGTTCAGAGGTAAAGGTTCTCTTCACCCATCTCTGGGAGCATCTTCATTTCCAGAAACAGAGGCCCTCCTCCTCCCTTCAGAGCAAGGGTCTTCATCACTTTCATCTCTTTCTGTTCAAGCTTCTCATCAAATTACAGCTACTTCAATATTTGGTCATTTCAGCACAGGTACTTCTGCTCACAATTACAGTCATTTGCTTATTTCAGCACAGATACTTTTGCTCACAATTGCAGTTTGAATGCTCCACCCCCCCATGCTTTCATGAAATTACAATGGGTACTCTGAGGTATCATAGTCCATGACCATAGCTTTACAACAGAATTCTAGCTTCTAAGCTTGAAGCAACTCCTCTTTCTACTCCCTCAGCATTTCAGCTCTTCCTCCTTCATTGACTTTGGTGTCTCTATGGCGTTTTTTCACGTGCCTTCACCTTTCCTCTTCCTCTGACTCAGGAGAGGATTGATGTCTGCAGATTTCATCTGTTCTGGAGGAAACTTACAGCACTAAAAGGGTTAATCTCACCTGGGCCCCACAGCTGGTTGGTCACATGATCTTTGCCTTTGCCTTCAGATGAATCTTCGGCCACACTGGAGGGGGGGAGCCAGGCCGCGCCGCCTGCACGGAGCACGGCTGCGGGGCTGGCTCGCCA
>NW_008237265.1:2729756-2732792 GCF_000691975.1 Corvus brachyrhynchos
CCCCCACTGCGCCACCTGCAGCCCCCCCCCCCTGCTACCTGTTCGAAAGCCAGAGGACAAGAGAGCTTTCCCGGGCTCTGTTTGTTCTTAAATGTGGATCACAGAGGCATGTCAAGCTTCTTAAGTGGCTTAAAAAGTTGCCAATATTCAAACTAGCCAGTTGATAGGATCTGTCAGGTCATAGAGGAAGCTGTAAGCACCTCTTTGCAAGAGCATCACTTCCGTGGCTGAGGGAGCCTCTAACAAAAAACCCAAACTATACTAAACCATGACAACATTCCACCCCTAATCCCATATTGTCAGCTCAGTGCCCAAACTAATGTATTCTAACTACACACACACATCAATACATACATACATACATACATACATACATATATATATATATATGTATATATATATACAGCTGTGTACAAACAGTGACACTCAGGAAGCAGTGGTATATAGGCATTCCACATTACATGTGGCTCTAACCCAACACCAAATCTCCCTGTGGTACTCAACATGTTGTTCCATCCCTCTGCATTACCCACCATGTCCAACCAGGACCCTGAGGAAAGACAACCCCACAGATGGGTTTGTCTGTACTTGAGGCAGAATTAACCCAAACAGTCTTTCCTAACAGGCCTCTGACATGCGCTACTGGGACCTTACCTCCATCCACTGTATGCAGGGGCTCAGATTGGGCAGGGCCAGCTCGATTGGTGGAGCCTCAGGTGTTAACTAACCAGGTGGCCTTTGCTAGATGCTGCTCCCGATTTTTGAAAGATCCCCCACCCAGTGCCTTCAAGGTGGTTTTAAGAACTCAACCTTCCCAGCTGCTGGTGCATGGTAAGGGATGTGGTACACCCACTCAATGCCATGTTCTCTAGCCCAGGTGTTTATAAGGCTGTTTTTGAAATGAGTCCCATTATCAGATTCAATTCTCTCAGGGGTACCATGCCTCCAAAGGACTTGCTTTTCCAGGCCCAGGATGGTGTTATGGGCTGTAGTGTGAGGCACAGGGTAGGTCTTCAACCATCCTGTGGTGGGCTCTACCATTGTGAGAACGTAGCACTTGCCTTGGTATGTTTTAGGCAGTGTGATGTAATCAATCTGCCAGGCCTCCCCATACTTGTATTTGGACCACCGCCCACCATACCATGGGGTTTCAACCACTTGGCCTGCTTGATCGCAGTGCATGCAAGATACTGTCCATGGTTAGATCCACCCTTTGGTCTCATGCCCACTTGTAGGTGGCATCTCTGCCTTGATGGCCTGAGGCATCATGGACCCATTGAGCTAGGAACAACTCTCCCTTGTGTTTCTAATCTAAGTCTATCTGGGACACCTCTATCTTTGCAGCCTGATCTACCTGCTCATTATTTTGGTGCTCCTCATTAGCCCTGCTCTTGGGAGCATGGGCATCTATATGGCAGACCCTTCACAGGTAGCTTTCCTACCTGGGCAGTGATGTCTTTCCACTCTTCAGCAGCCCAAATTGGTTTTCCCCTATGCTGCCAATTAGCCTTTTCCCACTTTTCCAGCCATCCCCACAGAGTATTGGCTACCATCAGTGTAGAGGTATAGCTTTGGCCACTTCTCTCTTTCAGCAATGTCCAGGGCCAGCCAAAACAGCTTTGAGTTCAGGTAGTTGGCTTGATCCACCTCCTCCTTCAGTAGCTTCTGCAGCTTGTCATGTGGGACTCCATACGTCTGCTTTCCACTTTCATTTCATACCTATGATGCAAGAGGAACCGTCAGTGAAAAAAGCGTAGTGTGTGTCTTCTGATGACAGTTGGTTGTATGGTGGAGCTTCCTCAGCACATGTCACTTGTTCCTCTTCGTCAGTGAGACCAAAGTTTTCACCTTTGGGCCAAGTTGTGATTATTTCCATATCCCAGGGCGATTCAGTTTTCCGATACGGGCACGCTGTGTGATGAGAGCAATCCATTTGCTCCATGTGGCATTGGTGGCATGGTGGGTAGAGGGAACCTTTGCTTTGAACATCCACCCCAGCACCGGTAGTCAGGGTGCCAGGAGGAGTTGTGCTTCAGTGCCGATTACCTCTGAGGCAGCTTGAACTCCTCTATAGGCTGCCAAGATTTCTTTCTTTGTTGAAGTGTAGTTGGCTTCGGACTCTCTGTAGCTTCGGCTTCAGAATCCCAGTGGTCAACCCAGAGTCTCACCAGGCACCTTCTGCCAGAGGCTCCAGGACAGACCATGGCTCCCGGCCGCGCAGGAGAGAGCAATTTTCCCCTGTCCTGACTGGGCCCAGGGCTACTGCATGAGTGATCTCCTGCTTCATCTGGGCAAAGGCTTGTTGCTGTTCAGGGCCCCAGTGGAAATTGTTCTTTTTGCAGGTGACCAGGTAGAGAGGGCTCACAATCTGGCTGTATTCAGGAATGTGCATTCTCCAGAAGCCTATGGCACCTAGGAAACCTTGTATTTCCTTCTTGTTGGTCAGTGGAGACATTGCTGTGATCTTATTGATGACCTCAGTGGGAATCTGACACCGTCCGTCTTGCCACTTTACTCCCAGGAACTGGATGTCCCGGGCAGGTCCCTTGACTTTGCCCTTCTTGATGGCAAAGCTGGTTTCCAGGAGAATTTGGATGATTTTCTCTCCTTTCTCAAACACTTCTGTTGCGGTGTTCCCCCACACAATGGTGTCATCAATGTACTGCAGATGTTCTGGAGCCTCACCCTTTTCTAGTGCAGCCTGGATGAGTTCACGGCAGATGGTGGGACTGTGCTTCCACCCCTGGGGCAGTCGGTTCCAGGTGTATTGCACACCCCTCCAGGTGAAGGCAAACTGAGGCCTGCACTCTGCTGCCAGAGGAATGGAGAAAAATGCATTAGCAGTGTCAATAGTGGCATACCACTTCGTTGCTTTGGACTCTAGCTCGTACTGGAGCTCCAACATGTCCAGCACAGCAGCGCTCAATGGTGGAGTCACTTCATTCAAGGCACGATAGTCCACAGTCAATGTCCATTCTCCTTCCGATTTGCGCACAGGCCAGATGGGGCTGTTGAAGGGTGAGTGGGTCTTGCTGA
>NW_008237265.1:2732923-2733349 GCF_000691975.1 Corvus brachyrhynchos
TGCAGATGGGTTCTCTGATAGTCCAGGCAAAGTGTTCAATTGCTTAATGCCCTCTGTCTCCACAGCAGCTATTCCAAAAGCCCACTTGAGTTCCTTTGTGTCTCTGAAATGCCCGCTTCGGAGGAAGTCTGTGTCCAAAATGCACGGGGCCTCTGAGCCAGTCACAATGATTTGTTTCTTCCACTCATTTCCAGTCAGGCTCACCTCAGCTTCCACCAGGGTCAAGTCCTGTGATCCCCCTGTCATCCCAGCAATAGAAACAGATTCTGCCCCCACATGTTGCGATGGGATTCTTGTGCACTGTGCACCAGTGTCAACCAAGGCATCATATTTTTGTGGTTCTGATGTGCCAGGCCAACGAATCCACACAGTCCAAAAAATACGGTTTTCCCTGACCTCTACCTGGCTAGAGGCAGGGCCCCTCTA
>NW_008237265.1:2733362-2733945 GCF_000691975.1 Corvus brachyrhynchos
TCCGTTCCTCCCGTGAGCATACATTTTAGAGGTTCCTTCAAGGGGATTGGACGTGTCCTCTTCCATCATACCTGACAGTTCGGCTATGGGCAACTGGAACTGCTTCCTTTCTGGTGGAACTTCCTTTCTGAGTCTTGTGCTCCTTCAGTTCATGCACTCGTGCTGCCAGAGCAGAAGTGGGTTGTCTATCCACCTCTTCATGTTTTCCCCACTATCACATAGGAAGAACCACAGCTCACCTCACGGAGTGTATCTTCTCTCTCTGCCTGGGGGATGTCGGCATCTGGTACCAGAATCTCTGATCTGTACCACCGAGATTTGGAGAAGGCCCTCTTTAATCTCTTTCTTGAGTTCTTGGTGATTCTCCTCTATCTTATCTTCCACTTTCTGCAGACATGTTTCCACAGCTCCAAATTCTTGCATGTGTGTATTGGGTTGACCCTGAGTTGATGGACAGTCTTTAAGACCAATTACGCTTCTCACAATTTACATATTTAAACCGCACACAAAGGCGGGACTTCCCCTTTTTTTGTCGGCACTTGCCTGCTGGGAGGTGGGGGGGCTCTGAGCCTCCTGGGCCCGC
>NW_008237265.1:2734578-2743026 GCF_000691975.1 Corvus brachyrhynchos
TGTGAAGGAACTGTGAGATTTTTCATGGGAGAGATGTTCTACACACAGCAGATTGTGTGTTTCCGGGCGGATCTGCTGTTGGTGGCAGTTTGGGAACCATGTGCAACTGAAGAAAACCCTTTTTTCCTTAAGCATAAGAGAGAGACTTTTCAAGAACTGGAACACTGACTAACATCCCATGTTCTGTTATCCCTTGTGTGAGCTGGGTAAAAAGAGAGAAGTGCTGGAGGGGGGGGGGATTTGCTTTAATTTTGTTTTGTTATTTTCTCTTTACTTTTAATTCTATTAGTAATAAAACTCTTTCATTGTACTGCAACTGTTTAAGGTTTGTGCCTGCTTTGCTTTTCTCCTAATTCTTATCTCACAGAAGGAAAATAAGTAAGTAATGAATATTTTGAACCAAAACCACTACATTTAATTGGTGTTTCTGCCTGGTTTCGAACTCAACCCACTACAATGTGTTAGGCCATGTACAGCATCTGCATATGCTTGGTGCTTCTTCACCATTTCACCCATGGTCTCATCCCCATCATCTGGTTTCATCATTGCTAAAGCAGAAGCGTATTCTTGCAGCCCAAGTCATACGAGTTTTTGCCACATCACTGATGTACATCTTACCCTGTCTGGACTCCTCAATCCTGGGTCATCTGTTTAGACAATCTCTACCACTGCTAGTTCTCTCAAGCACTGGATCCCTTGTTCTATGGTCTTCCATGGGGTTTGCTGCACATAGAAATCATCTTGGCACAGGTCTTTTCCTCACACTTCTCAAGAGCCGTGTCCAAAGACTGAGAGGTTCAGGCCTCTTTACTATCCCTTGGTTGATAGCCAGATCATGTGACAGGGATCCCAAATGCCTCACTTCAGTACTGTCCAAAATTGTATCATTGCCTGTAGCGTCCCAAATATGGAGCATCCAATTTAATATATATTCATCAGGCTGTTGGGTGTAGTCCTTTCTCAGGCCATGAAGGTCCTTCATGGACATGGACTCAATAATGATTTCTGGTTCTGATTTAGTTGCTGGCTTTGAGGATCCTTACCCCGCATCATCATCTTTCACTGGGCGATTGGTTTTGGTTGTGTGTTTTTTTCTCATGGTAGGAACAACTGTCGATGGCTTAGGCTCACAGTCTGGTTTGGCTGCAGCTTGAGTGACTGAGGTGTCTGCTGATTTATCTTCCTGCCCCTCTACCTTCACCTGCTGCAGTGTGTGATAGGCATATGCCAAGGCCCGACATATTGCAATGAGCTTTTTCTCATTAGACTTGTCATTGCACTTCTCTTTCAGATATTTCCCCACCTCAGCTGGGTTCTGCATTTGTTCGGGGGGGAAATTCCAGGCTATTGAGTCAGAGAATTCCTTCAGGGCTTGGCCCATATCCTCCCATTCCCCACACCACTCAGGATTTTCCACGCCTGGGTCAGGTGTCTCATCAGCCACCCTGGAAATCTCATCCCTCATTCTAGACAAGCTGCAGACCATATAGAGGAAACCTACCAGATAAAATACCAGGAAGGTGGTCTCTCTAACATCCAGGGGAAACTGAACATTCTCAAAAGGTGACGTATCAAATTTCAAGGGGAAGGAGATGAAAGGCAAGGAAACCCCATCCCCTCCTCCTCCTCTAACAAACTGGATGCAATTACTAATAAATCCCCAAAACAGGCTACTGAAAGTAGGACTGGGATTAGGATGGAGAAACAAAAGACCATGCATATTTTCAACAACTTCCAGTACCTCTGTTAACTTCCTATAAACCATTATCACTGAGCACAGCAAAATAGAAATCTGGATTTGTGCCCCTACTCGGTAAAAGTTACGTACCAGGGAAAAAAACGGACCAATCTGTGGATAGGCAAACAGGCCTAGAGACCAGATAGACATTAGTACCTCAAACCAGAGAGACACTATGAACTCAACCAACATGGTGACTACTTTACCCCAATAAAAAAGTAATTAAAACCAAAATGTAATTATCACAGTTTTTCACTTTCTTCCAGGCCCTGTGCTGAGCACAACTAATTATTTGTCCTGGTTTAAGGCAAATTCGGAGGAATGTCCGAAATGGACATCCAAAATGAACATCCTCTGATAGAAGGCAAGTTACAGCCATCCCATTCCTCCACCAGGTTTGGAAAGAATTTCCCTCGGAGGAAAGTGAAAAAAACACCTGTTTATTTAATAAGTAAAGTGCATGCAGACACGGGAAAGAAAAAGAATAATGCTAAATAATGAAACCTCTTGCTGTGGAGAGAACCTGGGTAGATTTCAAAGTCCTTTGTGGGTGTGGCTTTTTCCTCTCCGGAGCTGGGGTTTGGCGTGGGCCCCCTCCGGGCCAGTGATATAGGGTATCCCGATGATGTTCTGGTGTTCTAAACAGTTCCAAAAGAGAAGAAAAAGAAACCAAAGTCCCAGGGCTTCATGCTTTAGCTAACGAGCAAAAAACTAGCTAAAAAAACAAGAGGAATGTAACTCTTCCCTGCTGCAGAAGCAGAGCAGCTGGGCAGGAGACGCCAGCGAGCTTATCTTGTGTTTTGAACACAGCGCTGAAGGAATTCCACCAGCTCTCCCCCCTCTCCCATAAAGGTACAGAAAGGCACAGGGTTCATGTCTGGGCATAGAGCAGATGACAGGGGACACACATCATAAAGTCACACCAAGACATTAACTTAACCTTTTTTAGCAACCTGGCATGGTATAAAGATTAACGTTTGAAACACCCCCTCCCAGCTTTTCCACATCTGGCCTCTGCATCAGGTGTGGCAAGTAAATACAGAGAATAAAGTAGACAATGACAGTTCATATTAGCCCATTAATCATTAGAGGTCATTGTAGGTGATCCATGGCTACTGATACCAAAGGTTTCCTGTTACAGCGGGGATTACTGTAACAAGCATATATCAAACCAGGAGTTCTGTGGAAAAGAAGTATATATGGACAGGTTCTTGGTAGATGTTTCAGAGATCTTTATTTCTCCAGCCGCATGGCCGGGGCTCTGCTCAGGAACTCCGCAGTCACGGGACCCGAGGGTCCTTGGCATTATCAGGGAACCCAAACCAACCAATGGGGAATGAAGCTGAGCAGGGGCAGGAAAACCCCGTGTCTCCCCCCCAGGGCCCCTCTCCCAGGGCTCCATGGCAGGGGGGGAGACCCCAAGAGTTTCCCATCCTTTTCCTCCTGCTGAGAAGTCTAAATCTCTGGGTTTTTAGAGATCTTGACTAGAATATGACGGGTCCACCTGTGTTCAGCTGTCCTGACTGCTGTTCCTGCAGTCCTGGTTGGATGTTACGAACAGCAAAGTCCAAAGGCAGCATTTGTGCTAACTGGGTGTCCTGTCAAAGAGATTTCACGAGACACAGTTTTCTGGCCACATACTGGTTTAAATATACATCTTCACCTCCCCACCACACTGAAAATTAATTTAAAGGGGCATGATTTCCTCGGGGTTTGGCTCTTATTCTTGCCAAAGCTAGTGACAAAGCCGTTACCCATGGCATCTTAATTTCTGTCACCTGCTTCAAAGAGTGTTTCTTTATTTCTCCATTTATCCTTTCTTTGGAATTCTCAGGGTGCCAGGGGCTATGGAGGTCCCAGTGAATTCTCAAAGCAGCCATAATCCCTTGAAGGATCCCCTTGTAAAATGAGTTCTCCCAAGTCCACTGTCTTTGCAATCCCACATCCTGGAATTATTTGTTCCAGAAATACTTTAATAACTGATGCAATAGTTGCTGATGTGACCAGAAACGCCTCTGGCCATCCTGCCAGCTAGCATACCACTACCAGAAGATATTCAAGCCCTCTCGCCCAGGGCATCTAAGCAAAACACACCTTGGATAGGACATATAACCCAGGGTCACTCCCCACCTTGCAATCTCAATAGCTCATTTTGCTAAAACAAAAAGACCCAAGGCAGTACGTCTTTAGGAAGGTCTCTGCCAATCTTCAACAGCACCAATGACACCCCCCCATGGAGTTGTTTTAATATTTGCAGGGTCAAAGCTCCTGGAATCCACTGTTTACACTGTCCTTTGTAAATCAATTCTCCCTTCTTTCTTCTGCCCCACCACTTTTAATTATCTCCAACTCCTCTGGTGGAAAAGACAGCACCACTGCCCCCTCCCCCTGGCAGTGGCTGAGCCAGGGAGCAAAGGGAGGATCTCAGAGACCTCTGGCAGAAGTGCTGCTTTCTGAATATCTCCACTGGCCAGTTGATTACCTATTGTCTTTTCTGAGTACCCTGCCTGATGTCTCCTAACATGTATTATTTCTACGTCTTTTGGTAAATTCACCACCTCCAAGAGGCGAGTAATTGAGCTCTCCTAAGCAAACGTTCTTCTCTGCAAGTTAACAAACCTCTCCTCCCAGTTTTCCAAACGCATGTACCACCCCACATGCATACCTTGAATCTATAAATATATTCATCACCTTTCCTTGATACACTTTGCAGGCTTTTATTAAGGAATACCATTCTGTGGTCTGTACTGACCATGTGCATGGTAGTTTCCCCTCTTCTTGCAATTCTCCTCCTTTTACTATATCCAGCGACTTGTTTTCCCCCTATGACTCTTGAAGATCCATCAATAAATACCTTTCCCCCATTTGGCCAGGGGGTATCCTCTAAATCTTCCCTAGCTCCAGTCTGGAGATCTGTTACCTGGATACAGTCATGAGTCTCCTTTAAGGTTCCTTTCTCAGGACCAGTTAAACAGGAGGCTGGGTTCTCAGTTCTAAATCCTCCTGTTCCATTAAAGAGGTTTCATACTGTAACAGCCTGGTGCTGGTCATCCATTTAGAACTTGATGCCAGACTTTTAACAATTCTGCCATCAGTTACCATCAAAGCCGTGGCTGCACAATTCTGCAGACAACAGAGCCTCAGTTACTGTTAGAGCAAACAATGGGCCATCCCCTTGCCAATGGGTCAAACATTTTAGCACTAGAATTCCTTTGGCACAGCCCTGCTTAACATCCACATACAATTCCAATTCCTTTTCTGAGTCTGGCTAAAGTTTTGCTGTCTTTCTGGTGTCCATACCACAACATCGGGGCTATCTGGATTTTAAAAGTCACAGAATAAAAAGTCCTTAATCCAGGTCCTGCAATACCTTATTAATCCTAAAAATTGTCACAGCTCCCCTTCAGTTCTGGGCAATGGCATCTCCAAGATTCCCTGGACCCCCTCTGGGCCAACACACTGCAAGCTTGCCATTAAAATACACCCCAAACATTCAACCTTTCCTTCAACCTGTGCCTTCCTTTCAGACACTCCAAGTCACCCTCCTCCAGCCAGAAAATCACAGTGGCTTCCCGTACCTCTTCCCATTCTCCCAATAGGAGCAAGCCCTTCATGTACTGAAATAACTTAATTCCTAGGGATGGAGTAAATTCGGTTAATACCTTGCACAAATAATCCATTCTCCCCCTTGTTCCCACTCAAAGGCAAAATACTGTTTACTGTGCTCTCTAAGTAGGCATCCCCAGAAAGCATCTTTTAAATCAAGTACTGAATAGTAGCAGTGTGAGGAGGGAACCTGGTTCAAGATGGTATAAGGATCTGGGACCATGGAGTGCCTTGGTTTAATAGTCTCACCTACTGTTCTCAGGTCCTGCACCGTAACTGGTAGGATAGGAGTGTTATAGGGGGACATACACGGCTCCAGAAGATCTGCCTTTAGCAGGGATTCAGCAACAGGCTGCAGCCCCTTCCTTCCTTCCCTTGAAAGAGGGTATTGCTTTTTTAGACACCAGTTGTCCAGAGATTACCTCAGAGTAATCTGGAGAGGCCTCCATATCCAGTTTTCCATATTCCCTTGGGACTGCCCACACTTTTGAGTTCAAATTAACACACTTCCCTTAAAAAATTCCAAGCACCTAAGCAAACCCTGCTACATGAATAGCCCAGGCAGGTACACCTTGCAGGACTAAAACCTGATATTCTGTAGCTGCAATACTCGCAAACAAACTACACAAAAAGGCAGCTCCACACATTCAGCAAACTCTCACGGGTATCCCTGTGTTACTTTTATACTGGCTAAGTTCAAATTAACACACAGATTCACCGACAGTGGTTGACTGAAACACACCTGCTCATCTTTCCCACTTAGCAAAAGAACATTTGAATAATTGTCCCCCCTTTGGCATAAAATTCAAATTAGACAGAGAGGCTCCTATGTCTACTAGGAAACACGCTTCTCAGTCCAGCAAGGGCTCCAGTGTGTTGAGCCCCTGCTACAATAGGAGATCCTGATACCCTTAACAATCCATTTCTAATGTTCTCTTTTTTACAAATGGCACATTCTTTCCTTCCCAATCGCTGTCCTGGTGGCTACCCCCTTCCCTTTGGTCCTGGGCCTCCCTGCACTTTTTCCCATTGGGGGTTGTAAAAACTGTGCCATTATCCTTGCCTGTACCTTTACCTTTTCCTCATCCTTTCTTTCACATACCTGATGTGCCTTTCAAAACCAATTCTTCCAAGGGCCTACTCTGCCACCTCTCCAGCCCCTGCTCCCACTGTCTGTGGGCTCTCACTCTCCCACAGCCGCCGAACTCTCTGCAAAATCACTCTCCTCCCTGGTGACCCAAGCAAAATCCCTTCTGATATTGGGCCAAGCTTTGGTGACACATTGTATCTTAAATCAAAGTAGGTCACTGTACTTTACACCGCACACCAAAGCCGCTCCCCGTCGTGACGCAGTGTCCAGTCACCCCCCCAGCACACCTGTCCAGGCCCCTGGGCCGCTCTCCCAGCACCGCAAGCTCTGTAAAGCACCGGGTCCAAGGCACAGCTCAGCGGGCGGGCACAGCCGGCAGTGCCACAGGGATGGGCAGGTAGCCAGGGCTTCCTGCAACCTCATGGGGGCCGGGGGGCCACTGCTGCCCCTGCCCGCGGGGGCGGTGGCTGCCCCACAGCCTTGGCTCGGTCCCGCATCTCCCCCACAGGTCCACAACCCGTGCTGCTGGTCCTGCATTTCCACACCTGGCCTCGGCGCTCCTCACCATAGAGAAACCCCCTTAAGCCCTGAGTAGTAAGTGCACAAACCCAAATCCTGCCCCCTGGCTCCATAATGGCCCGAGGAGGGGTAGGGCTGTAGGAACAATACCTCCCTGCCTTCCCTATCCTGGAAGCCAGGAATACAAAAGACTTGCAGCCAGCCCTATATTAGACTGCAGATTTTGAAGATAAGGTGGAGAGCTTCCCAGACCTCCCTGTTTCTCTCTTCTTTCCTTATCACATAGCCTCCCGTTGCTCTTTGCCTTAATCATGTTTCTCCACACTCCCCTTCAACCAATCCTTTCCCAAACCAACACCATATTACCCCCTCTGGGTGTGGATTGCTGAGACCCTTTCTCAGCTCCTCTTATTGCCCCCTCTAGGCATCCATGTCCTTAACTACCTCTGGGAGAATGTGCAAACCATCTCAACATTTTCCCAAAGGATCTTTCAGAGGTATTTTGGGATCGTCATCCCTATAGTTGAGACCCTTTTTTGACTTTCCTTTGCTGCCCATCCTGGGCATCCTGCCATGTTTTACTCCCCAAAGTTGTACTCACTGGTGAGATTTGCCGAGACCCTTCTCAACTTTCCCTTACTGCCCCCTCTGGGCATCCATGTCCAGTGGTCCTTTCCTGTGGACTCTTCACGGACCCGCCTGGTCCACCTGTCATCTGTCTCCTGGACAGTCTCAGGTACCAATCAATCACCCAGTGGCCAGCGCCGAAGAGAGCTGGTCACCAAAACTGGGTGTGGCACGCCTCCAGCTCCTCTTGCTACATGCCGGACCCAGACGGTGGAAGGATTCGGGACGATACCCCATTTGTATGGAAAATCATGCTATGAAAAGCCAGTGTCCACAAAGCAGACAGAGGAGACCTACAGCTTTATTCAAATAAAGGGAGAGAGTCCACTGGGGCACATGCCCATGGTGTTTTCTCCCTTGAGATTTTGGAAGGTGCAGCCTCCTTTTATCCTAAACTCCTGGCCGCATGGTGCCCTCTTCCGTTCCCCATTGGCTGAGGTACTAGGAAGGTACGGCCTTCCTGAACGGCCTACCACATATCCCCTCTTGAATCTGTCATTTTACCCCAAAGTTCAGAAGTTCAGGCTTGTGCAGACCCCCTTGCTGTTTCAGGAGCCCAGCTGTCCGGGCTCTGTAACAAACCTGCTGCCCAAAGTTAGTAGAGACATTAAGACCCGTTTTAAAGACATTAACACCCATACCTTCACCCATCAAATTGTTTGTAAAGACATCTTCCCTATCAAAAGGACCCTAAATCCACCATTTTCATCTGCTGTGAAGAGGAGACCAACATCAGAGATTCATCAGGTTCCCATCTGTTTTTGCCCAGGCTGCTGTGTGAACCCATTGGTTTTTTTCCTTCCCTGAGACAAAAGCCGACACCTTTTTTTTTCTCCTCCCCACTATGTGACAGCCATTTTGGTTTTTT
>NW_008237265.1:2743045-2750106 GCF_000691975.1 Corvus brachyrhynchos
CCTGGCATTCTGGGGTTTTTTTGTTCTGGTGTGGGGGTGTGTATGGAGGGGGGCAAGGCCTGACAGTTCAGTATCTAGCATTTATTCACCATTTTTTCCCGTGCCATGTTGGCACTCTGTTTGTGAATAAATGGTTGGTTTTCTTCACTTTCATCCACTACTGTTAATCTCTCATTGGCAGAAAGGGATTGTTGGAACCCCTTTTTTGTTAGAGGAAACACTCATTCCAGAGCATTCTTCTCCTAAACTTGTCTCTAAACCAAGACACTAGCACAAGGAAAAGTTCCTAAAGTTTGTGATCATTTGGTTATACAAAGGGGTTGTGGGTACAGAATTCAAGTAATTGACACTGAAGCAAATTTTTCAAAATGGGTGGTTTGTCTGTAGCTGAACTTTGCTTCTCGCAGTTTGCAGTTGCTCTGTTGCAGCAGGCTTTGTTTCAGCTTTATAGCTATGGTGGGTGTTGAGTTGCCATAGCTACTGGGCTATGCTGCCTTTATTATGTGGGCCTTTATGTGGGCTCCACAATGTGTTCTGGGAGAATCAGGTGCAACTTCTGAATAATTGATAGTATCCAGAAAAAGGGAATAGGAATTTTGTCTTGGAGGGCATTCTTTGCATTGTCCTCTGCTGTTACCACTGGTGAAAATTTCAGTAGCCATAATCCTAAGAAGAAAGCTCCTCCATATGACATCTGAAATAATCTTTCTTTTTCATTTTAGGACACTGTTGCATTGTTGAATACAATTGTCCCCTTTTAAATATTATCTTGGATGTAAATATTCTAGTGGAGGCTTGTAACATCAGCTTCCCTGCATGACATGACTAGGAGCGCACCCTTCCCACAGGGCTTCTCTGCGTGCTTCAGAAAATAGCAGGCTCCTTTGATTTCCTTCCCATTTAGCAGAGACAGGGATGTTGCTGGTGAACGGATGCATGAGCAGATGGGTTTTCCTGGCCAACTGGCCAGCCCAGCCTGTGTCCTATCAATTACCTGTTCTACAGGGCTGCTGGTCAGCCAAGCCCTGCTCTGAACAGGGCTCTCTCAGGAAAATTAATCCACAAACACTAGAGGTTTATGTCCAAAAAGGAGACAGAGGAGTCCTGTTACTTTATTTGAATAAAGAGAGAGGCCATGGGGCATTTCCCCTGGGGTCTCTCAAATTTTTGGAGGACGCAGCCTCCTATTTATCCTAATTTCCTGGCCGCATTTCCCTCTCTCTTTCCGCATTGGCTGAGGTACTTGAGAGGTACAGACTTCCTGAAATGCCTAATACATAAGACTTCCTTCTAGTGTATACCCCCCCTTTTAATTCCTATGGAATTTATGGTTCTTCCCATTGTTTCTTTCATCTCTCAGTATCTAATTTCATTTATCAGCAGACCTACAGTTTGTTTGTAAAGGCAAATCTCTCTCATTCCATCCGTCAACCATTGTTTCTTTTATCTCTCAATGCTAGTTGTATCTACCAGCAGGCCCACAGCTTGTTTGTAAAGGTAAGTCCCTCATTCCTTTCAGCTCTGTGATTCTGGGGCTTCCCAGCTTGTTAAAACACAGGAAGCACAAGTCCTGGGATATTAGACCAACAACCCCCATGCTGTTTGTGGCGGTTTCTTGGTCTGAGAAAAAAACCGCCCTTTTCCTGTGCTAAAGGGTCCAAGCAGCTCCGAGATACTGTCTTTTTTCCTGAATTGCATCATGCTGTTGATGTGTATAGAGAGGGAAATCAGAAGTCACCTGTGTTTCCCTGTCTGGAGTTGGGGGATTTTGCCAGAAAAGCTTCATGCTGCAGGGAAAGTTTGGACATGTTTTGGCAAGTCACTCTCCGTACAACCAACCTTGCTGAAGCTGAAGGAGGTGCTACAGCTAAAGAGAGACATTGCAAAGATTGCAATGTTTGTCACACAGACCTACATTGCTGCTGGTTTCAGGCACTCTTGTGTGCAGTGTTTCCTTTTCCTAATGAATTACCTGCACCCTCTCTTCAAGAGCCAGACGAGCAGGAATCACAGCACACAAACCCAACCAAAGCTGAGTAGCTTTTGCTCAGACTGAATCTACCTTCTGCTAATCTCAAACTAGGCATCTGCTGGTAAAAACACCATGAAATGTTCAGCCTCGGAAGATTGCTCTGCATTAAATCAGGGTCATGTGGCTTACTAATTTTTTTTTTCAATTTTTTTAATTGCAGAAATCAATATAACCCATCCTTTCCCCATTACTAGTATATTAAATTAACTTAGAACATTTGTGAGGCTGATTTGAACCTTAGGGTCTCTAAATCTTTATCTAAAATAATATTTTGAAAGTTTTAAGGGTGTGTATATGTATTTTATTCTTTTAGTTCACTTCGTTAGGAGCAAGCCCACTGGGATTTGAAGTGTTCAGGAACTACGGTGAAAGTAAAGAAACTGAAGGCCCTTTATCATTTGCATTCCAATGGAGGTACACTGCTATATGACTGTCATGGTTTAGCATAGTTTGGGTATTTAGTTAAGGAGGGCTCTATCAGCCACGGAAGTGGTTCTTTTGCAAAGACGTGCTTACAGCTTCCTCTAGACCAGACAGAACCAATCAACTGGCTGGTTTGAATATTGGTAACTTTTTAACCCACTTAAGAAGCTTGACACGCCTCTGTGATCCACATTTAAGAACGAACAAACCCTGGGAAAGCTCTCTTGCTTCTGGCTTTTGGACAGGTAACTGGGGGCCCTGCTCAGCACAGCCCAGTGGAGCCAGGTGGGGCCCTGCTCGGGGCAGCCCGGCCGGGTTGGCCGTGGCGTGGCTTGGCTGAGATCTCAGCTGCTTCTGCTTGCTGGACACCCAACGCAGCCCCCTCAGTGCGGGCTGGGCCGGGCCGGCTGGGAGACAGACACCCTGGAGCCGCGCGGCCCTGTTCCACCCGTGGCCCTGCTTCGTGCGTGCTGGCCCCACAGCTCAGCCAGCCCCTCCAGTGCGGTCGCTGAAAAGAAATGCTACACCGAAACAAGCTCTGGCCGCCACCCAGCAGAAATTAGGTGACCAACAGCAAAAGGCGAATTCCAGCTGCAAGACCCGGGTGAGATTAACTCTCTTATTGCTGTAAGATTCTCCAGAACAGATGAAGCCTGCAGACATCAATCCTCTCCCGAGTCAGAGGAAGAGGAAAGGTGAACGCACATGAAGAAAACACCATAAAGACACCAAAGTCAGTGAAGAAGGAAGAGCTGAAACCCCGAGAGAGGAGAAAGAGGAGATGCTTCAAACCTAGAAGCTGAAATTCTGTTGTAAGGCTATGGTGATGGACTATGATACATCAGAGTACCCATTGTAATTTCATGAAAGCGTGGGGGGTGGACCGTTCAAACTGCAGTTGTGAGCAAAAGTACCTGTGCTGAAATAAGCAAATGTTGAAGTAGATGTGATTTGATGAGAAGCTTGAACAGAGAGAGATGAAAATGATGAAGACCCTTGCTCCCAGGGAAGAAGAAGACCTCTGTTCCTAGAGATAAAGATGCTCCCAGAGATAGGTGAAGAGAACCTTTGCTTCTGAACAGCTCATCCTTAAAATGGTACCCCGTTAGATCAAGACTGAACCCTCGAAAACAGTTGTGGGGAAAGCCGTAAGACGAGGGAAGGGACTTTCACATGTGAGCAGAGAACCATCCCAGGAGGTTGTCTTGCTGTGACATTGAAGCCATGAGAGAACTGTTTCTTGTGGAGATGTCTCCATAGCAGGAGCAAGAGAGACTTCTCTCCCTAAGTGAACTGAAAAAAGAGATTATTATAGAGGTGGTAAACTGACTGAAAAAATCTCAAGGTTTGTCTTTTTACGTTGTCAGTGGGAGAAGGGAGAAAGGTGGGGGAAAGAGAAGTGTTCTGAAGGTTTAGTCTGATTTTTTTCCTTTCTTTTAGGTCTGTTAATAAACTTCTTTATATTCTTTTAAGTTTTGTGCCTGCTTTGCTTTCTCCTAATTCTTATCTCAGGAGGAAAATAAGTAAGTAATGGATATTTCAAACCAAACCACTACAATCAGACCCTTTTTTAGGACTCTTTTAAGCATTCCAATGACTTGTTATAGCTTGAGCTACCTCCAAAACACATTTATCAATGATAGCCTTGGTTACATTAGTCACAGAGGTGCTGCAGAAATCCATGAATTTTGAGAATTCATTGAAGATACTACATTATAAGGGCACTGGAGAGCTGAGGTTTGGGGTGAGAATTGATGTCTTTGTGTGTATTGGGGAAAAATAGATTAAGTTTTGTGGCAGAAGGAGCCAGAGATGACTACTTATGCCCCAGAGTTTGTTCTTGCTGTCTAACCAGGTGGTTTGAATAAAAATCTGCTTTAGTCACGAATTCTCTCTCCTTCGCATCCATAAGCCACCTTACTGCAGTAGTACCTCTGGTGCTGTATGAAGTGGTTCAAGTTATTTGAAATGTGTGTGTTGAAAGGATACAGAAAGAAAAGGAAATTTAGTGTTCTGCCCATCTTAGGAATATGCAATTAGAAGTTAACTGTAACTGCAATGTTAATTTTTTTTTTTGTCCTGCTGTGGCTTGATGGCTGGTGTTTAGCATTTAGCACCACTTCTTTGTTGTACCTTGCATATTTTTAATGATTTTTTTCTTTTAAGACATCTTTCATTCCCATAAGAGAAAAAAAATTCCTGAGTGTTTATTCTTGTAAAAAACTAATCTTGTAAGTCCAAATTTATAACTAAATAGCTTGTGCTGTGTGAAGTGTGATCTGTATTAGTTATATACGAGACTGATATGGAAGCAACTGAGTATCCACTGGCCCAGGGAGGTTTTCCCAATGCTTTGGATCCTGGAGAACCAATACTGCTGCTCAGAGAGGGGATGGATGGGGATGTGTGTCTGTGCCTGCAAACTCTGAAACAGCTTCACACTGTGGTGGTGCTGCTGCTTCATGGAAAGCTGCTTAGATGGAACAGGAATACCAAACAGCTGCTGTCTTGTGCCAGGCTCGTGCTGTGGCAATCCATAGGTACCGGTACCAAAGGGATCTGGTTTCCTGCTGCTCTAAGTTGAGTTGCTGGAATGAGGGAACAGGATGGCACACAGAAATCCCAGCTGTGTGATGAGGTGCTTAAATAAGTGTCTGTGGAGCTACAAAGTATTGGTTGTCCAAGAGAAGTGTTGTCTGGAAATGGAGATTATGCTCTGCAGTGGTAATACCAGTTTGCTCTGTTAATGTCCGCCCAGGTTACACCATTTAAAGTACTCAGTATGAAAAGAGGTTTTTAAAGTGTGAGGAAATAAAACAAGGGGCTGATGGATAATGTACAAGAAAAGAGAGAAGAAACTAGGGCTGCTTGGGTGTGAATCTGAGGAAGAGAAGGATTTTAGTTCCTTTGGTCAGCAAATTTAGAAAGACCATTTAATTTGGTTCGAATTTAAGACATCATTTTGAAATGACACTTTTCTGCTACAGAAAAGAGAGGTAAAAGGAAGTACCTGGATAAATGTGAGAATGATGCTTCTAATGTTGAAGCCATGAGAGCTGGACATGCTGTGTGATGGGGCTTTTCAAAAACCTGAGCATGTGCTGGGGCATCATTCTAATTTCATTGCAGATGGATCCATTTGAAAGAAGCTTTTTGCTTTTGTGGATTTTTCCTGGTGTTTTGAAGCAAACATGTCAATGTAAGATCATAGAAATCAAATTTTGGTCTCTGTATTTCAGCTGGCTCTGGGGACAGAAGAAGTATTTTCTTGTTGAACTTGTGTTTGTGGAAAAAGTCTTGAATTTTGTTCCCTGAGTCTTTTTCCTCTCCCTTTTCATGTTCAATCCTCTCCCCTTTACTCTTTTTAGTGAATGTGGTCTGAAAAAATCCTGGAAAATGGTTCTACTTACAAGCAGACCTGTAATTCCATTAGACTTCTATTTAGAAGAAAACCAGGATCTGCTGTTTTGGCTGGCTTCTCACTGCCAACAAAATAGTGCTTCTTGTAAACCCTGTTTATCATGAAGACTTTAAACCTGGACTGGGGTCTTAAATGGATTTTTCCATGTTTAATGATAAAAATGTTCTAGCTATCTGAAAGTGGATAACTTAAGGTGTGCATTATGTTACACTAAGTGGGTGGCAAAGGAGCACAAGTTCTGAGGAGGTGCCTAATGAGAGGCACAGAGGTGTCCTAAAAGTATTTTGTCTGGTCTAAAAGATTAGCAAAGATTAACACATGACAAAAAAAACCCCAAAAGCCCAAGCACAAAACCAAAAAACCCAAAACTGAGTATTCAAGATCTTCTTGATATATATATAAATATATAAATTGGCATGACAAGATCCAGAGGCTGGCAAAAGGAAAGCAGCCAAATTAAATGAAGTTGCACACTTGGAGCCAAGAGGATGATTAATCATTGGAATCATTGGAGTTCTCAAAACAAGGTATTTTCCCAGGCACTGTCTAGTCAAAGGTCATTTAATTGGGTTATGTGAGGAAGTAAAAGGGTAAATGTCTGTGGCATGTGGGAGGTCAGCCTGGCTGAGGCCCTTCTTTACAGCTGTGGCTCAGGAACCTCAGGAACTTGATACAACGGTGGCATCATGGATTTCAGCTCCAGAAGGGTCACTCACTTCAATGAGCAAATATCTAGTTTGGCTTCTAAATTTCACTGGGAATAAATAATTAGTATTTACATAGTTGTTTCTGTTAATAACTTTTCGCACTTGCAGAAGGGCACATCTGATCTAGAGCCAGGTAAACAAGCACAAAGATGAGGCATGGCCAAGTGAGTCAGTAGCAGGCCTGGAAAAAGACCCAGTGTCTTCTGGATGCCTGGCTGGGACAGATTTGTTTCCTGGGAGGACTCAGCTGTCTGAAATCCAGCATGTTCTCTGTCTCGATAGAAGGGAAACCCCGACGCTCAATATGAGTGATCTCGGTGGTGGAAGTTGTCCCTCGGTGGTGGAAGCTCCGTGTCCTGCATGCAGCATGCCCTGTCCGTGTCGCTCCGCGCGGCTCCGGCGCGTCCCCACGGCGCTAACCCCGTGTTGTTTGTGTGTTCCAGTTGCTTGGTTTTCTTTCGACCCCGCCTCTGCGCCA
>NW_008237265.1:2753238-2754153 GCF_000691975.1 Corvus brachyrhynchos
CTCCGGCGGGGAGTGCTGGCATGGGTGTCCGATCGGCAATGCTGACACCAGACGCTGCTAGAGTTGCAGTCCCGTCTCGTGACCGGAGACTCCACAGTGAAAACATCGCAGTCGGGTGGTCTGTCGTCGAGACCCGCTCCAGTGATTTTGCAAAGGTGCAAGGGCAGCTAAAACCTGACTCTGATTTGCCTCAATCTGCCTCTGAGCTACCTCAGCCTGCTGTTTCATCCCTATTCCTAGTTCCTTTCCCGGTGATTTTGCAGAGGTGCCAGGGCAGCTAAAACCTGACTCTGATTTGCCTCAATCTGCCTCTGAGCTACCTCAGCCTGCTGTTTCATCCCTATTCCCAGTTCCTTTCCAAGTTCCTTTATTGCATTAACAAGCATAGCTTGTGGACCTACAGGGACCTGTGACATCCTCTCTAATGCCTCCTCAATCGTCCAAGTAGCAGGCAGAGTAACTAACACACTACGTGCAGTGGGGTTACAATTCTGAATGACACATTGTTTAAGCAAGGCACCATGCAGAGCTTCTGGAACCCCGGCTGCAATAATAGCGTTTGCTATTCGATCGATAAAGGTACCAAATGGTTCTTCTCTTCCCTGTCTGATACTCATATGTGATGGCAATCCTCCTGAGTCCTTAATCTGATCTATTGCTCGCCGAGCTAGCTGCACGCTTTCCCGGACCTTGTCAGGACCTACGAGAGCCTGTGTCTCTATCTGCGTATAATTTCCCGTACTCATTAGTTTATCTAGGGTTACCCCATGCAAAGGATCTGCTGCTCTCCGCTGCGTTGCTACCGACTGCTGGCATAAAGTCTGCCAGTAAGCTCCAAACAATAGACACTGGTGTTGTGTTAATATCAGCTTAGTAATATTTTTAACATCATTCGGTAGCAAGAGCATAGAGCCC
>NW_008237265.1:2754171-2757060 GCF_000691975.1 Corvus brachyrhynchos
GCTTCAAATGCAAGTTTTAGAAAAAGGAAAGTTACCAGCTACTTGGTCAGCTCAAGTGTGCGAATTATATGCCCTTGAAAAAGCCCTCCACAGACTAGCCGGAAGCATCGGAACCACATACATGGACTTGAGGTATGCCTATGGGGTAGTCCACACATTTGGCAAAATTTGGACAGAGCGAGGGGTCCTCAACACCAAAGGAAAAGACATCCTCCATAAAGAGTTGATTTTAAAGACTTTGGAAGCACTTAAACAACCTCAGGTGATTTCAGTGGTACACATTCCAGGACATCAAACAGGGAACACGAGAGAGGCAAGGGGAAATGCTCTTGCAGACCTCGCAGCTAAGGAAGCAGCTGTAGAAACAACAGAGAAGGTAATGGAGGTGAAAACACCTCCCAATAACATCGACAGTACTTTAACAAACAGCACTTTACCCACACCCATTTTTAACGATCAAGAAAAACACGAATTAACTTTAATTGGAGGGAAAGAAGATTCACAAGGCCGGTGGCATCTGCCAGATGGCCGACAAATTTAAAATAAAAATCTGGCTAGAGAAATCCTGTGGAACGTTCATCAAAATCATCACTGGGGTTCAAAAGCTCTAGCAGACCACTTTCTTAAAACTTTTGGATGCATTGGAATTTACAAATTGGCTAATCAAATTACAAGGAGTTGCATAATTTGTCAAAAGGTAAATAGAAAAGTTATGAAAAGAATACAAGTGGGGGAATTGAATTGGCCACTAGACCTTTCCAAAGCATACAAATTGATTTTACTGAAATGCCCCCTGTCCAAAGGTGGAAATATTTATTAGTGATTGTTGATCACCTTACTTACTGGGTTGAAGCCATACCAACTGTAAACGCTACTGCTCAAACAGTGAGCAAGGTGATCCTCGAACAAATTATCCCTCGTTACGGGATGTCGCAATAGAGGGGAAACCCAGACGCTCAATATGAGCGATCAGCTGGAATCCGATTTATTGATTGTACCAGAACTCCTTATATACTAACAATAATAGGCTTTATGCATATTCGTAACGGCGCATTCTAAGTGGTTCACGTCGATTAAGCTGATTCTAAACCCCTCCTTAGACCCCCTTTCGTGGTCAGCAGTTCTGCCTTTTTCCCTGGCCTTCTAACCACAGATGTCCATTGTTTTGCTGCCAAAACCTAACCTTGCTGGCTCTGCAAATAAACCCATAGTTCAGCAGTAAGACTCAATGGTGGTTCAGTTACTGAGCAAGATACATGTAATATTCTGTAACTTCAGTTGTTACACAGGATGTGTGGTGCATTGTCTTATGAGACCTTGCTCAGCTAGCTGCAAGGGTCTATGTGCCCGTTCTCACGTAGCCAGCCTCTCAGATCAGTAAGCTGCAAAGAATCTGTATATCCTGAATCTATATGTCCCTTTTCACGTAACCAATCTCTCACAGTTCTCCAGTCCACGGAGAGCTGTAATTCATGGAGATCCACTCTGCCCTGACCCACAGGTTGTACACCAAGGAATCCTACCTCAAATTAGTGCACAGGGGGAAAAAAGGTTGAAGAAAGCCCTTTTCCTTTCAATATCTGTGACAGACTTGCAAGGCATTCCAAGAAAGAGTTGTTGAGCACTGGCTTTGTAATTGCTGGGGAGAAGTTGTTCATGTGTGAGTGAATTTCACCAGCAGAGAGAATTAGTGACTGACTTCTGCAGGGGGAGGTTTAAACTTCAGTGTTATGAAGCGGTTAACTACTACTTGGCTTAAAATAAAGGCTCCATGGATACAGAGGCAGGAGAGACAGAAACGGTGTCTGCTGAGCACTTGGTTTTGCTTTCCCTGGTGTTACTTAGAGCTGGAGTTTTACCTTGCCATTACTCAGTCCTGCCTTCACCCTGTTTTCTCACTGCATCTTTCCTTCAGAGACAGGATGGCTGTCTCCTTCAGAGACAGGATATTTCTGGATTTTCGTTCATGTCATGTTTCTGTGCTTTTAGGTGCAGAAGTGCAATTATTACCTTTGTTTGGAGATGAATTTAAATTAGGTTGTTTGCCTCAACTGCTCACATCTTTAGGTTTTTGCAGTAACTGTCATTAGTTTGTGTAATTGTATTGACAATAAAAAATCATGGATGGGAACCTTGGAAAAAATAAAAAAAAAGCAAAAGAAGAATGATAAGTCTATAGACCTTTAAAAAAATATTTCTAAGTTTAAAAATTAATGGTTAAGAACAGTGTGTTCAGCTTTCATGGTATCGGATGATAGTGGCAATCCTGAAATTTTACTGTTTTGCTGTTCTTCACTATATTTTAGTATTCCAACTTTATTTATTTTTATTCTAGTTTGTATTGGAAATGTTTAACTACATTTACCTCAGTGTGCTACGTCATCATTTTATATTTGTCTCAGCTGCTCCAGTTCGTTAGGATAGGTAGAGTTGTTTCTGTGTTCTGAGATTATTTGGGATTTTGCATTTGCTTGGTTTTTAGTATAGCTGAAAATCGTGTATGTAGTTGCATCCAGTCAGTAGTTCCATTGTGAAATCTTTAGAAGAAAGTGTGGGATATTGATGCTGGCAGGTGCCCACCAAGACCACAGCATCACTGGCAGGGCAGAGAAAATACAACGAAAGGTTCGTGAGTTGGGGTAAGGGCAGGGAGCGATTCCTCACCGGTTACTGTCATGGGCAAAACAACTTAGGGAATTTAGTTCCACTTATTACCAATGAAAAATAAAACTAAATCTTAAAAACACCTTCTCCCCACCCCTCCCTTCTTTGTGGCCTTCTTTCCTGGTTTTCTCCACCACTTCACCCCTCCAGTAACACAGGGTCATGGGGAATGGAGCTTATGCTAAGTTCCTCACACATTGCCTCCACTTTGTCCTTTGTGTGAGG
>NW_008237265.1:2757402-2759439 GCF_000691975.1 Corvus brachyrhynchos
ATCTAGAGCGGAGTCCCTTGCATGGGAGAGTCCTTCAGGAACTGCTCCAGTGTGGGTCCCTGTGAATGCTAAAAGGCAGGAGCAGAAAAATTTTCCGGCTCTGTAGTTTGTGAAGTTTTTCCTTTCTCATGCTTTAGCTGAGAAACAGAGAAATCCAGCTTCTCACAGCTTCCCTGTGAGAGCTTTCATTCTCATGAGAACTGGATGGATAACAGTTTGTAAGAATGTAAACCATTTTTGCACTTGCAAGTTGTTCTGGAAACTGTAGAATTGTTTTCAGTCTTGTGAGAATAATATTTGGAAATGGGTGTCTTACTGCTCAGCCTATCACCTTGAGAGGTGGTGAGTGAATAAGCCAATCATGTAATTTCTTTATTGTGAACTACACTATAAAAGAGGAGAAATTCATTAAATGAGGTCTTAGCTCTGCTTTGGCCATATCATCTGACCTGCATTGTCGTGATTTCGCCATTCTCTGGGGATAACAGCAACAGGTCCCTTCCACAAGGTCAGTCCTTCAGGAATAGGCTGTTCTAGTATGGGTCCCCCACAGGGTCACAAGTCCTGCCAGCAAACCTGCTCCAGCCTGGACTCTTCTCTCCACAGATACTGGCAGGAACCGGCTCCATTGTGGATTCTCCACAGGGTCACAGCCTCTGTCGGGCATCCACCTGCCCCTTCTTAAACCTGTTATTTCTGAGGTGCTGCCACTATCACTGACAGGCTCAGCCTTGGCCAGCAGCGCATCCATCCTGGAGCTGCCCTGGCACTGGCTCTGATGCACATAAGAAAAGCTTCTGGCAGCTGCTCAAAGGAGCCGCCCGTGTTGCTCCCTGTAGAGGGTTCAGTTCATAAACCGGGCAGGAACACCAATTGAGTGTAGTGGTTAGGTTCAAAATATCCATTACTTATTTTGCTTCTGTGAGATAAGAATTAGGAAAAAGCAAAGCAGGCACAAAACTTAAAAGAATATAAAGAAGTTCATTAACAGACCTAAAAGAAAGGAAAAAAATCAGACTAAACCTTCAGAACACTTCTCTTCCCCCCACCTTTCTCCCTTCTCCCACTGACCATGTAAAAAGACAAACCTTGAGATGTTCAGTCTGTTTACCACTTCTATAATAACCTTCTTCAGTTCACTTAGGGAGAGGAGTCTCTCTTGCTCATGCTATGGAGACATCTCCACAAGAAACAGTTCTCTCATGGCTTCAGTGCCACAGGGAGAGAGCTGCCCTGGTTGGTTCTCTGCTTGCATGTGAGAGTCCCTCCTCCCGACTTACAGCTTTCCCCACAACTGTTTCTGAGGGTTCAGTCTTGAGCTACTGGGTGGGGTACCATTTTAAGGATGAGCTGTTCAGAAACAAAGGTTCTCTTCATCCATCTCTGGGAGCATCTTCATCTCTAGGAATAGAAGCCCTCCCCCTGAAGGGTCTTCATCACTTTTATCTCTAGGAATAGAGGCCCTCCTCCTCCCCTGGGAGCAAAGGTCCTCATCAAATCACAGCTACTGTCATTTGCTTATTTCAGCACAGATACTTTTGCTCACAATTGCAGTTTGAATGCTCCACCCCCCTATGCTTTCATGAAATTACAATGGGTACTCTGATATATCACTCCATCACCATAGCTTTACAACAGAATTTCAGCTTCTAAGCTTGAAGCAACTCCTCTTTCTACTCCCTCAGCATTTCAGCTCTTCATGCTTCACTGACTTTGGTGTCTCTATGGCGTTTTTTCACACGCCTTCACCTTTCCTCTTCCTCTGACTTGGGAGAGGATTGATGTCTGCAGATTTCATCTGTTCTGGAGGAAACTTACAGCACTAAAAAAGGGTTAATCTCACCTGGGCCTTGCAGTGGAGTTCGCTTATTGCTGTTCGTCACATAATCTTTGCTGGGCAGTGGGCATCCTCAGATGAATCTTCGGCCACACTGGAGGCGGGGATGGTGGGGAGCTGGGCTGCGCCACCTGCACGGACCATGCCACGGCCGACCCGGCCAGGCTGAGCAAGGCCCAGCCCAGCCCCGCGGGGCGCCC
>NW_008237265.1:2759451-2772478 GCF_000691975.1 Corvus brachyrhynchos
CCC
This sequence comes from Corvus brachyrhynchos, assembly GCF_000691975.1. Lineage (NCBI taxonomy): Eukaryota > Metazoa > Chordata > Aves > Passeriformes > Corvidae > Corvus > Corvus brachyrhynchos. The sequence goes on from NW_008237265.1 coordinate 2,759,455, forward strand.
CCCGCTACCTCTCCAAAAGCCAGAAGACAAGAGAGCTTTTCCAGGCTCTGTTTGTTCTTAAATGTGGATCACAGAGGCATGTCAAGCTTCTTAAGTGGCTTAAAAAGTTGCCAATATTCAAACTAGCCAGTTGATAGGATCTGTCAGGTCATAGAGGAAGCTGTAAGCACCTCTTTGCAAGAGAATCACTTCTGTGGCTGATGGAGCCTTCTTTACCAAAAAACCATACTATGCTAAACCATGACACTCTCCTGCTACCAAAACCTGGCCACACAAACCCATTACAAAGGGGTTTCCAAAATATCCTCTGTGGCGCGCACAGGACCATCCCCAAGGGACACATGATGTGACTCTTGGGGATGGTCTGTACAGGGCCAAGAGCTGGACTGATGATCTTTCTGGGTCTCTTCCAAGTTGTCATATTCTGTGATTAATTGTTGGACTTTGTCTTCCCAGAGACTCCCATACCAATGGAAAATAAGCAATAGCTACAGGCTGGACCATGCTGAGCATTAGTGTAGTGACCTGCTTGATTCTGAGGGATTGTGTTAAGAGAAATATGTATGTGTGTGCATCCCTGATTTTATTAATTTCATTTTTGCTAAAACATACCTGTTACAGGAAATAAATGAAGCTCCTGTCCAAAACTGGGATTCTCCTGCACAGACTTGCCTTTCTTCCCTGTTTGCCCACACACCCCATGTTTCCCCAGTTCATTTCTACACAAAGCCTTGCATCATCAGCAAAATCTGATCCTGGCAGAAAACTAGGAAGCTACATGATGTGCAGCTTCTGATACCACTTTTATATTTGGAAATAGGTACCTCTAAGTAATAGTTTTCAAAGAGATGTGGTATTTTCTTAGCAGGTTGAAGTTGAAGTTTACCGGAGGGATTCTAAGAAGCTTCCTGGCCTGGGAGACCCCGATATTGACTGGGAAGAGAGTGTCTACTTGAACCTCATCCTGCAGAAGGTAACAGTGATGCTTATCTAATTTTCACAGGCTATTTATGCAGTTTTGCCTTTCAGAATCTAAACTGAGATACTTATTATTTTTTGATAGAGTCCTAATAGCTTTCTACAAAAAACTTTAACTGTATGCAGTGAAGCTGGGCTGAGTTTTGTTCTCCATAACAAAGTTTTGCAAAAGGAAGGCTTCATCCATTTTAATGGGTTTTGAGAGTGAATGAGACTTAGACAAGCAGCATTTCCATTAGAGTTCACAGTACTGGTGCAGCTAAGACCGAAGAGTGGTAAGTGTAAATGCAGTGTCATGTATTATGCTGGAGGGTTACTGCTCTTGACAGCAGAACTTTAATAAAACATTTGGTGGTAGGAACATGAAGGCAGAACTAATTATTTCTTTAATTAATTCATAGGTTGTTTGGTTATTGTGTGTGTTACATTGGTGCTTAGGAAAGCTGAATATTACTGTAATCATTTGAGATCCCTTAAGAGTTTTGCTGATTATGATCTCAGAATGGGAAACTGTTGGCTCAGGCACACATCCTGGAAAATAAATTGTTTTCATTCTCCCTCCTTTCTCCCAGAACTCTCTTTGCAGAACTTCTCTGCAGAGAGCAGTTTTTGCCTTTATTTGATACTCAGTAAAACCAGGATATATTTGCCACAATCAGAATTCAGAGATATTGTTATAGCTGGCCATTGCTGTCCAGAGCTATTGCACTTTATCCTTTTAAGTTTTTTCAGGTTGTTTGGAAGGCTGTGCTTGTGTTTTCTGATATCTCTAACATGTCACTGGTGTTCATTAGTGTGTCTCTTTTTCCCTGTTCAAAGGGAGGAAATCTTTTCCATTTCTATCATAAAGTGTGCTTAGGGATGTGTGTGTGTGTGTGTGTGTGCGCGCGCTGCTTATTCCCCCATCTGAAATTAAGTTCATGTTAAACTATATCAGCAGGACTTTCCTTACCCATTGGTTGTGCACCTCAACAAGCAGCTGTGCAAGAGATTTTGGTGTTACTTAGTTAATGAAAAAACACAGGTTTGAAAATCGTAGGAGGTTCAGTATAGTAAAGAGAGTAAAGAAAATGGCAACACCAAAATATCATGCTTTTTAGACAGACAGCTAAAAAAAAGTGAAACAGAATGTGTTCTGCTTCATGCACACCAATGTTTTGTTTTCCCAACTCTAAATGTTAATTTCTCTGTATGGTGCCCTGTTCCAGCTGGATTATGTGGTGACCTGTGCTGTGTGCACACGCTCTGATGGAGGTGATATTCATATTCACAAAAAGAAATCTCAGGTGAGCTTCCCCTTTTATTGCTGTGGATCAGAGGTTGGTATCCAGTATTACTTAATCTTAAAAACTGGGGCAGTGGTTCTCAGGCTGTGCTTTGACAGATTCATCCTTGTGAAGCATCTCAAGTCTTTGTATAGTGACATTTCTTGCCAGTTACCTAGATGGGAGATGTAAATATCCTTTATAGCCCCTCTTTGTAAATTTTGTAAATTGTAAAGACCCTTGCATGCTTCAGGGTGTATATCTTTGCCTGGTGGATTTAGGGGAGAAAGGGAAGGTGCTGGGGGTAGGAAGGAATATGATGCCTAACTGTTCCCCAGTCCGAGACTAAACCTGAAATTGTATGAGATCTGGGTTATGAGGAGCCTTCAGGGTAAGTTTCTAATGTAGAGCTGCTAAATGGCAGACAATTTACTGATTACCAATTTATATTTTTATTCTTTTACAAGATTCTTAGTTTGTCTCTTAACCTGCTCATTCCTTTATTCTCCATACCCTAGGCTTTTATCTTTTCTGTGCAGTTAATCCAGGGTTTAGCATAGTGGAAGAGACTGAATAACAAGCATAAAGGGGATAGGAGCAAGAAACCTGAGGCTTCCCCACTCAATTTCCAGTAGATCTTGCAACAACTTCTTCTAGTTAGCAGAAATTCTTCTTTAAAAGGCTCCTGTTGCCTTCAAAAGCCTGTTTATCCCAGGCATTTCCATTCCCTTAGTTCATGCAGGTGTTTGCATGGCTTTACCGAAATTAACCAGTGCTCTTTAGTTTTTAATTATGTTTTGCCACTTTAAAAGAACTTTTTCTTTGCCTACAAACAAAACTAGGAATGCTGATTGTTGTCTCTGTGATTTACATTGATTAAGCACATAATTTTTTCTCTAGGTGTTGTTGAGATGCCACATTGCGCTACTGATTTAAGCCTGTTATTTCTCATTGCTTTTTTCACTGTTGGCTAGTCCAAATTTCACCCCAAGTTAACTTCTGCAAATGTTTTTGAGAAAAATCTGTGAATATTATTTGCAGATTTGAAAACTAGGAAGGAGAAGATGAGGGATATGCCCTTACTGCATGTGAGCAGTATTTAGAAGGAAGAGGAAGTTTTTTGTTCCTCCTTTCTAGAGGCTCCTATTGTGGGACTGCTTATAAATTGTGTCTTCCCTTTTTCCACATTTAAACTTACCAGAACATACCAGTAACATTTCAGCATCGTTGCGTTGATCTATAGAGAGGGCAAAGGCAATTCCATATGCTGTGAAAGCATGTTTGCAGTTGGGCATTTCGTTGTCACGTCCACCATTGAGCTGTTGGTGTTAAATGAAGGAAATCCAGCTGGTTTGGATCTGCATTACTGCTCTGATGGTTCTTGCTTTAAAAAATGCGTCTTCTCCTGCCCATGTGTAGCCAGATGTTGATGGCCTAAGACCTGTTGTCCTACTCCAGACCTATGACAAATCTACTCTGCTCATACAACTGACAAATCTACTCTGCTCATACAACTGAATGCATACGGCATGAAGCCAGAAGGAAAAAGGCTGACTTTATTTTGAAAACTGCTGGCTTGACAATAAAATCTCCACAAACTGTATTTTCCTCAGGTGTGCCCGACTGGAGATGAATTTGGGAGGATGTTTTGCTGTTCATTGGCTGGCATAAAAATGAGAATGCCTGGAAGACATCTTTGTTTCAGGCATTGGTGCAAGTAGCATTTTTGAGGAGTCTGGGTACTTTCTAATGATGTTTCTGGTGTTGAAACAACCTTTCTTTTTAACTGTATTTCAATGTGCTTAAAGGCTGCATAGATACAAATAAGGAAAAGCAACCCTCTCATGAATATCTAATATCCTATCCTTAATTATGTTTTGTGTTGAATGGTTTGTAGCAAGAATGTCTCGAACTTGACAGCCTGGTCAGATCCAGAGCTTTCAGCATGTTCACAGTGGGCTAAGATTTGACAGGTTTCTGTAATTCAAACCTTTGTTTGTAAACAAATGCGGAAGGAAAGAAATCTGCTTGGTATGAATTCCTTCTCCCTCCTTACCTGGTCGCTAATCTTTTTGGAATGATAAAATCTAAAGCCTTTAGCTATTTAAACAAAGTCACTAAAGGAGTTCAGGAACTGCTTAGGAGGGAGAAATGTGTAAGAGGAAGCACAGTGATAAAAAAAAGAACCAGAAGATGCGGATGAGAAACCAAGTGTTGTGAGCCATTGTCTTGGTTTTGTCACCAGAACTGCGGGGAAAACAAAAACTCTCCAACAACATTTTTAGTGTTAGAGAATCAAGGCGCATTACTTTATTCTGGCCAGGATGTTGTTCTGCCAGGATGTGCAACAGAAATCATTTCATCCGCACATTGCCCGGGTTGTGCAGAGAAATTCATTCCATCATGATGGATTTCTCCTTAGCTGAAAACCAAGCTATACTAAACCACAACATTCTCACATAATTTTTACTAGATTTTTCACATACTTATACAGTCAAAACCCATAGAAATTAATTGGTTCAATGTTCATTGGCCCCAAGTTACACAGTTCTTAGTATTTGCTTTCCTATTGGTTATCAATCTCTTCGCCTTCAATGTTAATAGGTTCTCATTCTTCATTCCCTTATCTCTCTTTTCCTAGACCAGGTGTTTCTGACCATGCCAGGGGTGATGTTTGGAGTTGATATTCGTTAATGGTTGTTGATGGTCATTATTTTTTGTGTATCTTCTGTGCTACTCCCAGTCTGTTGAGATGTTAAGCTCATCAGGCCTCGAGTGATGAAACAGTCCCCTGAAAAGAAACTTTGATTGCCTTCCCCCCAGGGCAAAGATGAACAAAACCCCTGACTAAATTTACATTAAAAAAAATTAAACTTGGTATCATTTCGAACAGTTTTAGACAGTCTAAAGAAGTGGGCACTCTGAAATGAGTAACCTCCCCCTTGATTCCAACCAATCCCTTTCCCCCAATAACGAATGAAATATAAGTAGATTTAAGTGAAAAAATAACATTTTATTAACAAACAGACACCAACAGGCAGGGCGAAAAAGTAAATAACTGCTAGATACCAAACTGTTAAAACTCAAAACCGCATGGGAACAAAAAGAAACCCAAAATGCCAGAAATACCTGTTCCCAAAATGGCGCCTGCAGGAGGCAGCCATGTAACCAAGGGACAAAGGGAAGATGGTGTCACACTGTTCCCTTCCAAGATGGCACCTCCCAGGTGACCACATGTCCCCAGGAACAAAGAGACAAGATGGTGGCAACCCCTACCAGGAAGGCAGGAGCCCACAGAGCAGTTCCAGAGGCAGATGGAAACTCACCAGCCTGTGTGGGGTCTGCACTGCTGCAGCCGCTTCCTCCTGCCTTTCGCGGGCTCTGCTGCTGCTGCCGGGCTCTGCAGCCTGGGTGTGGAGTTGGGGGGGAAAGGGCCAGTCTGTGGGCACTGGCACAGGGCGGCCTGGCCCCAGGAACTCGCTCGCTTTTTTTCTGGCTGTTGGCAGAGTTTGCAAGTTCACTTTGAAACAGTTTCTAATTGCAAAATGCAATTTCTACAAGTAGCTACAGCTGCAAACCCAAAGCTGCCACAAAAGAGAGACTCTCCATAGCCTTCTCTCCTGGAAGGGCTTGGGTTGGAGCGAGGGCTGCTACAGGTGGGCGCCTGTGGAATTCGCCCCAAGGCAGCCCAAAATCACTAACTGCAGTCTCCCCTATACAAGGAAAAAAAAAACCCCAAAATTAAGAGAGAACAAAAAAACGGAAGGAAAGCCTGAACAAAGACGAAGTAGCCTGCAAAGTGAATACTACACAGCCAAGAGCCCAGAAACTGCCCCTGCACCGATTTCAAAAATGCCCGTGATAGCACCTCACACACACAAGGTCTGAGGCTGTAGGGTTATAAAGATACAGTAGTGGTTTTTGTGTGCAGGTAGATATGGAATAAAATAGCATTATGAATCACCCCAGGACAGCCACGCTGCCCTTACTGAGGGAGGTTGATCTTAGTGTGGTACTAAGTAAACAATAACAAATTAAAGGTGTTGGATCAGCTGCTTCATGGTAACTTTCTTGCACTGTGGTATTTTACTTTGCAGCACATTGCAGCAACATAAAGGCATCTGAAAGTGATGATGAAAAAGTAGGATGGTATACTGTAGTATGGTGAGAGGTTAGGTACACAGGTAGATTTACTGTGGAGAAATGGGTTTTTGATTACTTGCATGTGGAAACCAAGGATTCCTCAAGTGCCATTACTGCAAATCTGGCTTTAGTCAGAAACCAGCTCAGCTGTGCTTGAAGGATGTCCAGCACCTCTAGCGTAAGTTAGCAGTGCCAGCCTGAGATGTTTTGTAATTACTTGCCTTGTGTTTGTGTGTCTATTCCCAAGCACATTTCACTGAGAAGAGGTATCTTTTTCTGCATCTTTCTCAGCAAGTGTTTGCATCTCCAAGCAAACACCCAATGGACAGTAAAGGAGAGGAGTCAAAGATCAGCTACCCCAATATATTCTTCATGATTGACAGTTTTGAAGAGGTGAGTTCCTTGTCGCAGCAGCAAAGTTTTGTCCTATTCTAGTCGTAGGTCCTGATTAGCTGTTTTCTTGTACCTTTTGAACAAATGTTCTTGGGTAGTTGCGGTTTATCTTCTGCGAGATCTTATTTTATTATATTTTATTTTACTTTGTCGCAGTGGCGTTGGATGGTAAAATGCCGCGACCTTCCCAAAAGCGTCTCCAAGGGAGGAAGCTGTTCGATGCAGCCACCACACACACACACACACACACGTACGCACAGATACACCAGATAGCTGTCAAAAACAGTCCAACGATAAAGGAGCAGGAAGGGTCTTCGCATGGGTTTTACAGGAGAGGTTTATTGCAGCCACACTCGTGCAGGGTTGCAGAGAAGTAGCCTGAGAACAATGCAAGGTCCAGGGTTTTATATGGGAGCAGATTGAGCATCAGGGACCAATGATCTGAGGGCAGGGGGCGGCACACAGGTGGGGCCAGGGTAAAGGAACCAATAGGGAAATTCTGAGAGTGTGGTGATGGGGCAAGGGGTGGAGCGGCCAACGTAGCCAACCAGGGAAGCAGAACTGGGGTACATTAACATAACAGAACAGAGCATCTTGGGAGAAGCTTTTTCAGTCACCCTAACCTAAAAAAGAACCTAGGACTTGTTCCACCATAGGACTCCTTTTGTTCCTTGTCCAGCAGGCCCCCCACCCTCCACATATTTTATTTTATTTTATTTTATTTTATTTTATTTTATTTTATTTTATTTTATTTTATTTTATTTTATGTTACCTTCCTCTCTCTTTAATATTTGAAATCTGATCTTAAAGTTGTATTTAGGCATCAGTACCTATGATGGGCTAAAGCATGAAAGGCTGATGTGAGGGCTGCTCATCTCAATGTGTGATTTGCAGTGTGCACTGCCTGGAGTCTGTTTTCTTGAAAGGCTGGGGTGAAACATTCTGCTCCCTTTCAATTTATATTGAAAGTTCCTTGGGTGTAAGGACAGCCATGGGAATCGGAACGTATTTCAATTTGAACAACTGCAGTTTGCATCCAAGTGTTTCATCTTGCATCTTTGGCAGGTTTTCAGTGACATGACTGTGGGAGAAGGAGAAATGGTCTGTGTGGAGCTGGTGGCCAGTGATAAAAGCAACACCTTCCAAGGGGTGATTTTCCAGGGGTCCATCCGCTATGAAGCACTCAAGAAGGTCTATGACAACAGGGTAAGGAGCTTCTGAAAGACCATGTCCTTTGCAGCAATGGTGCTCTGACTAAATTTTCTTTGTAAAGAAAATTTCTAGGTTCTCTTTGGCTGATGCTGTCATCTTTTTGTCCTATTAGATCAGCTGCATCATTGTCTGTCTTTTTTGGCTTTGAAAGTTAGGTGAAAGCTACTGGATTTGGCTCAGATAACTGAGGGTATTGAGATTGGGATATATTCCTCTGCTGTTTGCCAAAAGGAGGGGAGGTAGGGATAAGTAGTCAAGAGTGTGACACTGGAATGGACTTGAACAACAGTTCTTTGAGCCCCTTCATTTTCTTGAAAGGTCATAGATATTTCTGTATTCAGAGAAGGTATGATTTCATGGGAGATCTTAAACTCTGGTAACTACCTTGCGATAACATGTATTTTTCTTCATTGTATTTTGCACTCATGGCTGTTTTCAAAAGACCCTTGTAGTCTCACTGCCACTGAGAAAAGCTTTCTCTGCTTTCTACAGAAACATGAAATACCAGCACTTTCACCTTCAAGTCAGTAAACTTCTTAAATGGCTTATTATGAAGACAATCCTGAGAGATTTTTAGAAACAAACAGAAGAAATTCCCACAATATCTACTGTGTCTGTAAAGTTCTCTTTGTTTCTGCCCTTGTCAGGAGAGATGCTGAATAATTTCCCTTCTTGTTGTTTTAAATGTGAGCCATTACACTCTTCCAGCAGGTTTCTGAGAGAATATGAAACAGAAGTTGTTTCTCTCCCACCGTCATCTTATGGCCTTACACAATCAGCAGCTGGGTTATTAAAATAAATGGGAATGCAGAATCACTGAGGACAACATAAAAAGAAAGTCCTGCAGTGGAAAGATAAGATCTGATGTGGTAAAGTCGCCACATAGTCTAGGAATGTTCTGATTGACCACACAGCTACTTGACATTATTTTGTTAGATGAAGTAAAATTGTTAATTTTTCAAATATTCCATTATGGCCAGAGGCAAACCTTGAAATTTTACCATTATTTTTACAGAACAGGAGTAATCTCTATGCTTTTGAAGGTTACTTCATTTCAGTTGTTTCAGGGAAGGTTTATATTGAATACTAGGAAAAATTCCTTTACTGGAAGGGTTTTCAAGCACTGGAACAGGCTGCCCAGGGAAGTGGTGGAGTCCTCAACCCTTGAGATATTTCACACATGTGTAGATATGACACTTAAGGACATGATTTAGTGGTGGACTTGGTTGGACTTAATGATCTTAAAGGTAGTTTCTAACCTAAATTATTCTAGGATTCTGTAATTCTCAGTACTATGCAAGCTGATGAGCATCTTGTCCTTTTCATAAACTGACGAAAATTGCAATAAATCACTTAAACTTATGGATAAATCCTACTTACATCACTTAGCAAAAGCTCGACTGTTTTCATATTGGTCTGTTCCTTTTTTCAGTTCTCAGTTCAATTCTCAGTTCAGTTCTGCTGACTGGAAATTGAGCCCCTGTGTCTGTTTATGGGATTTAAAATTGTCAGGGTGTCTTGGTGAGCCATGCAGTGCAAGTTAGTTGTGCTTGGGGCTGGTTCCTCATATTTTGGCCTTGACAGTATGGACATAAAAATGTCAGAAATTACTTGGCACAAAGTAGTGGCCCAGTTGTGGGGTGTGCTTTGCTGGTTTGAAGCATCTTGTGTGTGTGTGTCTATTGCCTTTTGGACTCAAACGAGTGCCTCGGCACAGGATGCATTGTGTTGTGCATGTACCTGCCTGTGCTCTCCTGTGCCACAGTGTGTGGGCCTGGATAAAAACTTTTGGTTTTCTCTCAGTGTGCCATTGGTAACTCTGCCTTTTGGATGGCTGAAGGAATTGGTTCTTCTCAGAACCTGTTTTTGTCTCTGTAAAATTACTTTCCTTTTGGAGATCACTTCAGATTGTGGCTTAAAATGTTTCTTAGGAATCATTATCCACTATGGTTCTGACATTTTCTTAGATAACTGCTTTCAGAGGATGTTATTTTCAAGTTGTAGAGCTGTTATTACATGTTCTTCTCTCCTGTCTTGATGCATTGTAGGTGAGCGTTGCAGCTAAGATGGCTCAAAGAATGTCTTTTGGCTTTTATAAATACAACAACATGGAGTTTGTCCGAATGAAAGGACCGCAGGGAAAAGGGCATGCGGAGATGGCAGTGAGTAGAGTTTCCACTGGTGACACTTCACCGTATGGGACAGAAGAAGATTCAAATCCAGACTCCCCAGTGCATGAGAGAGTAAGTAGCAGACAGAAATACTTTCTGAAGGTGAAGCATGAACATGCTTTGTTCCAAAGGCAGGAGGCAGATTGAAGCTGGGGTTAAGTCACATCGAGGTGCTGCACTTAAGTTTGCCTCTGTGTAATTTGGTTGAACTCAGTATATGAGATGGATTTTTTTAATGCAGTTTCTCCTGAGCAAATGCTGAATACAGAGATGACTGGATGATTCATACTTCTGGAGGAGTGTTTTGTTGAAACAACAGCAGTCTTGATGCCAAGGAAACCGATGATTCTGCCTGTTTTCTATAAAATACTTAGATTCCACTTCTGTGCAAAATGGGATTTACCTAGAAATGTGGAATTTGTGTATTATATAGGTTGCTTGCTAAACCTCACAGGAAATGGTATTGTTAGGTTTTGCCACTGAGGAATACTGCCAACACAAAGCCTGTATAATGCTAAACAAAGATCACGGACCCAGATGCATCATACATATGCTTAATTTTAATGCAAGTGCAGTAAAATGCCAATAGAATCAGACCACAGATGCCAATTTGGCCTTTATTCAATCCTGAGCTTTATTTTCCATTACAACATTTTACCTGGTTGATGGGGATTAGGCAACATGTCTTCAAAATATTTGCACAGACCTGGGCTGGGTCAGTACCTGCTAGAGTCTAGCATGGTTTTCTGTGTAGTGTGGCTAACCTGTATCATTTAAAGATCTGAAGAACTGCTTCTAGAGATCTCCATGCAGGCAGTGTGGTTTTTGTTTCTGACTTGGTAGAAAGCAACATGAGCTACCAGCACAGAACTCATTAACTGGATGTTCTTGCTCTCTACCACAGAAATACAGCCTGAAGAAATCAGGCCTGGAGGGACAACATGATCTTTTGTCTCCAAGGCTTCCAGTGTCAGCTGGAAAATGTCAAATTAGATTTGATAATGTGTTACCACTGCTTTTTGCTAGTGGTTTTAACGGTGATACGTCTGTTTCTCATTCCACCCACAGTGTGATATGAAATGACTCCAAAATTAAAAACAGAGGCAAGCACAAATTAGAAATTAAGTGTGCTGGGGAGAGGATCAGTTGGGTGTTACAATCCCTTTCTTTTATTTTTTTAACATTAGTGATAGAGGGACAACATGGAGTGTTTCTGCAGTGTAACATCAGCCTGGCTTGGCTGCCATTGTCACTCCATGTCACCTCCCTCTGCATTCCTTTGGACAGATATGAGCAGTGTCAGGTGCCAGCTCAGGAAGAGTTAGGGGGTTGTTAAATTGACTGTGTGAAGAAGAAAAGACAAGATAAAAGTTACTCACATCCATTTGCAAAGTAGTTATCCCTATTTTTTTCCTTTTGAAATGAAACTATTAAAATAGTGCAATCACAGCCAGTACATCAGCACTACATTTCAGTTCTCTCCAAAACAGGTGTGCTGGCTTTAATTGTAGTTTACTCAATGGCAACTACTGCTCTGAAAGAAGGGTGTCTCCACAGTTTTGTCCCTAATTTGTGTTTCACCACAGATGGTTCCATCCATGTATTTGTCATCACTTGGACTAACCAAATCATCTGAGGCACCACAGCTTCATTTTCTCCTTCCAGTATTGAAACATGACACACATAAAAGAGAACATTGACTTCATGTCTGCCTCAGTGTGTTGTGCTCAGGAATTTGTGACCCTGCTCCCCAGGGACACTGACCTTCCACAGGGATCCCATGGGACAGCCTTCCCAATAGGGAAACTGCTGCCTTGTGCGTGCCAAAGAAATGAAGGTGCACGATTTGAGTGTGTTCAATACAATACATTCTTAGCATGTTAAGTCTCCTGAATTTCAATATGCAAAAATAAGATCGACATTCTTGGTGCCTAAATTACTAATTTTGTGCCGTTATGACTGTAAATCCTTGTTAAAAGTGATCATCTGAGGAGAGAGGTTTTTCTTTATTCATGTAACAGTTGAGGGTTGTGATATACCAAAATATTTTCCCCTTGATGAGCATTTTGAAGCTGAAATGTTTACTCAGTTGAAATTCTCTAGCTGCTTTGATAAAACATATCTAGATACCCGTCATCATTCTGATTTTTACACATGTGACCGCCTTGTGGCACATGGAGGGAAAGCCAAGTCTTTCTCCAGCATTTCTTCTATTTCCCTTTCAGGTTACCTCTTTCAGCACACCGCCAACCCCAGAACGTAACAACCGCCCATCCTTCTTCTCCCCATCCCTCAAGAGAAAAGTGCCCCGAAATCGAATTGCTGAGATGAAAAAGTCCCATTCAGCAAACGACAGTGAGGAGTTCTTCAGAGATGATGATGGTGGAGGTGAGAGAAGTATTGACAGCTAAACAGACTTGTCTGGAGAGGGCACAGAGCTGTGGAAAGGTATCCCAGTGAAGGGTTTTCAAGCAGGTTTGCAGGGTGGAAAAACGAGAGCTCCACAAACAGCCAGTGCCTCTCTGAAAATAAGATTTTTCACAAGCTTGAGTATCTCTGAATATGTTAAAACTTATTTCTTTTATGTGGACCCATTTGAGAGAAACTGGAGCAGCTGAGATCCTCCCCCTTTCCCAGATGTCACACACTTTGGGGGCACTTCTCCAGGTATAGTTGGGTAGGGCATGTTCTCAGCAACAAGTTCTTTGAATTCTGATTTGATCAAGAGTTGGTTAAAGCTGGTGAAAAGGTGTTTTACTTCAACTGGCTTTAAATCAGTTCTGAACTCTATAAAGAGAAAACCTAATGAGTTTGTATAATAGTTTAATGACTTGTGGAACTCTTCCTTTAAATTCTAGTTAC
>NW_008237265.1:2772795-2803065 GCF_000691975.1 Corvus brachyrhynchos
CTGACTCAGAATATAGTATATAAATCCCAATCACATCACAGTCTTGTGAGGCAGGAAACTCAAAAATGTCAATGTCCAAACTGCTTTTCATATGTTTAAAAACAATTCAGTCAACAAATCTGTCTGTTGGCATTCTAACAGATAAACACAAAGGTAATTTCCAGATTACAAGTTCTGTTTGAAGTAGCAAAGATACTGCCTATCAGAAGTACTGGACCACCTTAGCTAGTAAAGAATTGCACATTAAAAAACAAACTGAAGTGATAATGTTTAATGCAAATTCTGTGGCAGTTTAAAAAAAAAACCTGATGGTAGTTAATTCAGGGTTCTATCAATAAAAACCTTCGCTCATCTCTTTTTCCTTAATTTGTCTAATCAGCATCTATGTTACTTGAAATGTGATGTGTTTGAGTATGTTTTACTAGGCACAGTGTAGTGTGGGGAGAAGGGCAGCTTTCCCCACATGCAGTCCTGTTTTTGGTGTCTTTATTTTGGAGGTTGCCCAGGAGAGAACAGGGTTCAAGGTGTTTCTCTGGCAGCCTTCATGCATGATGCAGTGTGTCCTCAGGGTTGTCTTGCAGGGTCTGATCCTAGACTATTTAATCATAATGATGGAAATGTTTTTTATTTTCATATCCTTTTCCTTCTAATATATTTATGGAAGTAAACAAATTGTAGGTTTTTCAGATATTTTATAGCATTCATATAAAATACCAAGAAATGGTTTCTAAGTGTTTTGACCTTATTGTTCCTCATCTGAAAAATAAAAAGAGGACTATTTTAACAGCTTATGCTAGGAAGTTTAATTTATTCAAAGATGAGTTTTCTACAAGGAGTAGTACCTAAATTGAGATTTTTTTACAAACTTCAGAAACCTGAGTGTCCTACCAGTGTTTGCTCAGGAGCTGCAGTGGTGAAACCTTCTTATTTTGTCATGAAAAAGCCAGATGCAGATGCAGAAGATGCAGAGATAGGAGCAGAGATTTGGGTGCATCTTGGCTTTGTGGGTGGAGGAAAAGATGTGGATTGTGTAAAGATCAGCAGTGTCCTTGGTACAGCCAGTGCTGCTGCAGAGTTGCCCCAGTGCAGACAGACCTGTGGTGAACAGGAACAGCCAATCTAGGCCCAAGTCAGTGGCTTTGCTGTGTGCAAGCATGATACACCAGGAGAGTTGTGTTTATTGCAGCTACCAGAGTCAGCTCCTTCTACCCTAATCACCACAGTGCTCCTGGCATAGTGGTCATGCATGGGAAGAGGGAATATACAGCTTGACTATACATACACTTGTATAGGGAAGGAGGGAAAGATTTTCAGAATTTTTTTCCTCCCACATTGTTATGCATCTTTCTATAGTAGCTGCCACCATGAATTTTCCTCTTTGTTTGGATCAGGATCTGCTTTCAGTCCCAGAGCTTGGATCACCCTGGTTCAGAACCGATATGTTAACTTCAACATCTGCTTTTAGCATTGTGGGACAGGGCTGAATTTTACAGGGCAATAGAGCAAAGATTTAAAAACATTTCAAAAATGTAGCACATGGCTGTGGTAGAGACCTGCACCTATAAAAAACTCCTCTGGCCTACAGGGGACTCAGTATCTTTTTGTTTTAAAAGTTACCTGGGGCCATCTAAACTAATTCGGAGAACAGTGGCTCAGCTGAAGGGTCGTAGGTGTGCCTCAGGGTGTGCATGGAGGTGTGCAGGAAACTGTGGTATTAATGCTGCATCTCCCCATGTCTGCTAGATGTCAATTTTCTTCAAAAGAAACAATTTCTGTTTTGTTACTCTGGTGAATTTCTGCATGAGTAAGTACTTAATCTTAGGGCTATTCTATGACTTTGTGTATGAGAGAAGGCTGAGTTAGGGTTCTGCTGGTGCAGTGTGGCAGCACAAGCCCTCTCCTGACTTTTTTTCAGCTGCTACTGCTACCATTAGCTTCAGTGTAAATGGTGAACTCTCTGCTAGGCAAGGTCTGTCTGGTTTTTAAAAAGCAGTTATGATAGTGTCCTGCATGTGATTTGTCTCTAAACAATGAATAGGAGGCTTTCCTCTTTTTTGAGTTTCAGAAGTGTTCCAGTAAAGTACAATCCCTTGAGACTTGCTGTCTCTTCCTGCCTTTGCAGATCTTCACAACGCGACAAATCTCCGGTCGCGGTCCCTGTCTGGAACAGGACGCTCACTGGTGGGCTCGTGGCTGAAGCTGAACAGAACAGATGAAAATTTTCTACTCTATGCACACTTAACATACATCACTTTGCCATTGCATCGAATTTTAACAGGTGAATTTTGACATGCATTGTGCACAGCCTACAATGTTGGGGGATTCTGCTGTTATGACAGAGGAAGGAGTATTTCTCTGTAATGCCACTGTAAATAGGAGTTTATTTCAATTCAGAAGAAATTACAGATTCCAGTAAAAAGTTGGTCATTTGTAATTAAGGATGGATTTTGAACATTTCAGCAAAATATGTAATTATTCCTTATGATCATTGTGTTGATAGTCTTACAGCAAGTTAGCTGGCATTACCAAGGTCACTCACTCTCTCAGCACAGGCGTTTTGGAGTTCACAGAAGATGTATTGTTTCAGCTGGCATTTAATACATGCTCAAGAGGGTGGCACAAATGCCTCCATGCTCAAATACTGGCTTTGAGCTTGAACATCTTTCTAAGACTTAATTTGTTGAACATACAGTTGCAGGAGTTGGGGTATGTATCGAGATACACAGAAATAGAGCATGAAATTTCTGGGCTGTAAGGCAGAATTTTCATCTGCAGTTTTTCACTACCCACATTTGTTTTAGCTTGACATGTTGTGTAGGTCCTGTTTCCAAGGCCTTTTTGTAATCAATATATTTGTGCCAGTAGCAGCTTTCCAGGAAGCAGGAGCATTACATGTGGGGCAGGGTGAAGTGGGAAAGGTGCTCATTTCTCTTGGGTAGTTCAGAAAACCTGTACTAAGATATTAAAATCCCAGTGATAGTGATCAAAATACTTTCTAAAAATGTCTTGAGTTTATTGATAAGACTTCACTCTGACCCTTCTGTCCATGTTGGATAATCACACTTCTGTCACCATCTCCTTATAATGTCAGATGATCCAGTCCCTTAGTCATCTCTGTGGCCCTTCACTGGACTCGCTCCATTGTGTTCAATTCTTTACAGGTGTGGTTGGAGCCCTCTGGAGCTGGGGATCAATTTTTGCTCATGTCATCCTCTTTGTGCAGTTGTGTTTGATCAGCCTTTTAATTGTGTGCTCCCTTTTTCCATGTTCCTTGTTCTTTGTGTAGCCTAGAAAAGAACATACCAGCCCAGTTTCCAGATATTTCTGCGTAGTGCCTTGCCATGTTGGTTTTACTACCCATACTTAGAAAGATGCCCATGATTACAACAGAAGTTTTACAGGGTCATATTCTGTCCCACTTGGGCAATATGGAGTTGAGAAGCCAAAAAGAGGAGTGGGGTTTTTTGGCAGGTTTTTGAGTGCAGGAATGTAGGCTTTGGACTATAGAATGAATAAAAGAGGTGAAATACTTGTACCCACAGAAGTCTCCTTAAGGGGCTTGGGGATGCTGCATTTCTCCCTTAAAGAATGGAAAACCCCTTAGCAGCTCTTGTTAATGGCACTTGCGCTTGTTTCCCTGGAAAATCACTCCCTGTATAACATATGTTGCTTCATCCCAGTATAAATGATTGTAGATCACCTGTCCTCTCCACATGATGGGATATATTTGCAGTTTCTCATCTCTCAGATCTTCCCAGTTGCATCCTGGTTAACTCAGATTTTAACAGGCAAAGCTGCGTACTTGTCATGTTTTAGATTCCTGGTGGGCTGTGCCGCAGTCCATGCTTACATCTCCAGTTCTCTGTACTTCCTGGTACTGTGGCTGCTTTCAGAAGCCTCTTAAGTTTACTATGTCTCTTTATTTCTCTCCCATGCCCAGATATCCTGGAAGTGCGGCAGAAACCAATCCTGATGACATAGCAGAGAGCGGGCACTGCCTTGGAGCCTTGTTGCCAAGTGCCTATCCACAGCGGTTTTCCGTGCTAACACTACCATCTAGTGTCAGGAACATAGACCTCCGCAGGAAAAAGGGAAGTCCAGGAATACCAGCCGATCAAAAGTGCCTCTTTCTTCCTTCCTCTGCTGTCACACACCGAATGCCCACATCACTGGAGTGTTTCTGACTGGAAGAGGACTTTCAGCAAGATAAAATGAGAAGGGGCTGTGTTTAAACTGAGTCAACACTTTATGGACAGTTTGCTACTGTGTTTACTTTATAACTAAGAAGCCAACAATATGTACAGAATGTGTTAAACTTTATATTCTTTGGGAGAAACATTCTGAGAATTCCATAATGATTTGCTATTGGACATCGCTCCATAGACTCTGGCCATACCCTCATCTCATCAGCCGTGTGCGAGCGCGTGCACGTGTGTGTGTGGAGCGGAGTGGGGGAGAGAACAACTTCCTGCTAAGGGAGGAAAAGGAAAAAGATACATCACTGTTTTGGTTTGTGCAGCAGGTCAGGTCAGAGCTTAAAAGAGGCTGAAAATGTTCCCATTTTTCATCTGTCAGTGTTAGGAGAGGTGAACTCTGCTGACAGATTTCTGTATCTACCAAAGAACAGCAACATTTTCATCCTCAAGAACTGGCTAAGAAAACAAGCCAGTGAAAAGAAGGCTAAAATGTGCTGCTATAGTAAAGCTGAAGTTCATCTCCAGGACTAATGCTGCTTACCTTTCTCTCAGCTGAGTCAATACCAGTTTGAGTCTAAAGTGAAAAAATGGGAGACTGTAATTGGTCTCCAAAGGCCTAAAACCTTACCAGTAACCCATCCTCCTGCATGCACTGGACTTGAGAGTTTGTAGACTCGTCCTTGCGGTACCCTTTGTAGCCAAGGAGGGCATGGGAGCTGCTTTATGGTCAGGCAGCTTGCCCGGATTTTCTATCTTTGGTTGTTATATGCTGAAGCACAGAGACCTTTCTTGAAATCCAAAAGATGGAAACATAATTCTGTTCTGAAAAGTGACTAAAAATTGCATAGTGCGAGGTCTGAAAATTGTGTGTCAGGAGCTCTCAGGAAAACAGCCTTATGTTTACACATGAAGTGCAGCTCTCTCTAAACAGCAAAACTGCTGTCCTTGACATTTGAAAACAAAATGATTGAATGCTGAGGTTACTGTGCTCTGACTGTCTGTTTTGATGTGAGAGCCAGTACATACTTAGGTTTATTTAGGACCACACAACAGTGGGAGGGGTGGTGTGTCTCTTGGGGCACGTCAGACTCCAGCACCCACACAGAGTGAGAGCAAAGATGCCGTTTTTGTCACTTTTCAGACTCTGAGCACCTAAACCTGATGCTGTGGCATGTGCTCTGAGCCTGGACCTTTGTCTCCCTCATACCTGGTCTTTCCCAAGTGCTTTGTTGTTACTCTCACAGTAGCATCTTGACTTAACCTCTCAAATAGAACTTTCTGCTTTTTTTTCCTCAGGCTAGATTCCATGGAAATAGCTCTACTTCAGCATAAAGGCAGACCAAATTTGCCTTTCAGCCCAGCCTGATGACTGGCATGGTAAGGAGGTCTGTCAGTATTTGAGGCCAGGCCTGGAAGCTGTCACCTTAGCACAGCGTGGTGGCCTTTCTTACACCGGCAGCATGAGTGTATGACAGAGACAGCTGACTAGTTTTCAGTTGGCTTCAAATATGTTGCAAGGCGTTAGAAAAACGTTCCCTTTGTCATTACCATCACACCCACTTTTCATGCTGCAACCTTGGAATGTTGCCAGTGGTTTGTGTGTATGTGAGGGTGTTTCTACCATCTAACCTGGTTGCCCCAGGCTTTCTCCTTGAGCCCGGGGAGAGGTGGAGTCTTCACTCAGCAGCCGAAGTGCTCTCTCAAGGAACTTGCCAGGCAGCCTGGGTGGGTACCTGAGATCCCCAGGTAGTGTGCCTGACATCAGTTGGTACGAATATTCTCTCTTTGCCCATGCTGAGAATTAAACCACTCCTCAGCTAGAAAACAAGCTTCTCAGTGTGCTCCTTACTCTGTGCTTTCATACTGCTGGACTGGGCAAATCAGTGCTTGGTTTTCCTTTAAATGCTCGTTGCAGAGGGAAGGGAGAGAGGGTTCACATTTGTACTGATCGTGACAATAGATACCTTTCAGTCAGGCAGCTGGAGGAACAATGTAAAAATGAAGTGTATCCAGATAGGACTCTCAGTGGTAGGTGCCTGAACACTTCTCAGTGGACAGGGATTTGTAATGCTCCCTTGGTGTTGTGTATTATGTTTAGGTGGTTTAATTTTGTGTGATTTGAAAGACTGAGAAAATCTTGCTGTGTAAGATTTCAGAGCAAATGAGGAATGATTCTAAGCTAGTGCATTAGTTTAAAAGCAGTGCTATGGAAGGTACACTTTAGATCCTACATCTGTTGTTCAGGAGGTATCATCTGCTTTGTTACATGTATATGGTTGGATTTTGATGTCTAGTGTTTGAAGGGCTGTAATGTCCTAAAAAAAGTAAATTTATTTCTTGTATCTTCCTAGTGCGATATGCTATAGATACGTTGAAGACTCTCCTTTTCTAGTAGAAAAGGACTACAAGTATGCCCTCATGGACATCCATGGAAAATAGAGGTCAAAAAGTCTACTGAATGTCAATAGTGCTTTTTGGAAGCAAAGATGTGCCAGATTCTCGGTTATTCCTTCTTTAAACAACTATCTTGGACTTCTTATGTGTAGCCAGTGGTTCCCACTTTCTGTTATCAAATTCCACATTTTTTTCTGCTTTTAAACAAACCCTGAAAATTATAATTGGTCGTCCTTGTGTGGACAGATTGACAGAGAATTTGATCAGTTTTGCTTGGGTCAGGATGGCACAGCTGGACCCTTAGCATTCTATTGCACTACATGAAAAAAGAAAAGTGAATGTTAGTAAGAACCTCTCACCATATTAATTTGAAGGGATTTTAATTCTGTAGCTCCTAAGCAGTAAATTGGATTCAGCCCCTGTTGGCCATTAAGTAATTGCTGCAGAGGGAGCTGGCGTGTCCTGCAATGCCTTGAAGGCTGTTTGGCTGTCAGTGTCTTAATGGTTGGGGCACAGTGACTTTCATCAGTTATGCTGATGTTTGAAGATGCAGCTCGGTTAACAAATTTGGGAAACTTTGCAGAACAGCTTTATTTCTTTTTGGAATTCCATCATATGTCATTGCTCAGTTAACTCCTTCCATCCTTCTGCCCATTCACTCCCTCTGGAGATCAAGGCTTACCACTTGAGCTCTTCATAGATGTTGTATATTGATAGATATCAAATTATCAAATACAAGGATTTGAATCTTTTCACCCATAGCAAGTTTTTCACTGCTATCAATTTAACCAATATAAAAAGCTTGTTGTTTTTTTAAGAAAGCTCTTAAATCAATGATTTTTTGTTAGCTGATTATTGCTCTGCCTTAGAGACCACCATGTACATGAAATTATGTTCTCTTACTGCCAGCCAGGACAAGGTGGATTCCAAATCTCCTTTTAAAAGAAGATGCTTTTAGAATCTCTATGAGCCTTTCATCTGTCTTGGCTAATCCAGTTTGTGTTGGTCCCTGTTCCTTCTCTTTTTATTTTCCCGGTCTTCATTGTTTACAAGGCTTGGGCATGTTGGGCTCTGGATTGCTGTTACTCAGTTTTCTATTTCTGGGCATGCTGTGCTCTCCAGAAAAGAATTATTTGCACAGGTGGCTTTTCACAGTAACGTGTTTTTCCCAAAGTATCTTCATAATTTAGACAGTGAAGTCCTTGGCCCGGCAGGCAGATTTCTTCCAGCAGACCCTCATGTGCAGAATCCTGTCTGGTCACTGAAGTTCTGTATGGATGTGGAGTTCAGGGAAATAGACTACACTCTTAGACTATTGACCTGCTTCTTGCCAGTCATTATTTTTTTCCTTTTTGAAATGATTGCTTGCCCTTGTGTTTGTAGTCTGAAGCTTCCATATTAAAGACAGATAAAATCTTCAGAAGTGCCTAAGCCCTGTTGTTACCCAGTGGGGTTTAAGAACAAATTTTTATTTAGGAAAATAATTTATTAGTCTTAAATTCTATCTGTGTTGTGTGTAGCAGTGTCAAGAAATGACAAGTTTATAGTTCTTGGAAGAACAGTGTCTCTCTTATGGACTCACCCTTTATGTTTGAAAGACTCTCATGGTTTCCAAAGGTCATGGCTGAAAGCTCTAGAAAGTGGATTTCCTGTGCTCACAGTGATCAGATGTCTGAAAATGCCTTACACATTCTGTGAGGTGTGACTGAAAGTGTGTGGTGCTGGTGTGTAGAAATTCTGTGTCAAAAATAGGTGCGGTAGAATCCAGTCAAAGGCATTGTGAAGTAAGTAGCTTTTACACCAAACCTTAAACAAAAAGAGTATTTTACACCAGAATGTAGCTGTTTGGATACTTCGTCAAGATAATACAAGTCTGCAAGCAGGTTGTAATGTTGAACGTTCTCTGTGTAAATATATAAATATTCTCAGCCTAATTTTATCAGCCTAACACATGTTGCATGGTTTGGGTTTTATTTGCCTCATCGATCATTGGTGTTGCTTAAAAGGTGATGGGTTGAAAATCGTGCTGGCACTGTACTGAGCCATTTGAACAAAGAGCAAGGAGAATGTTGTGCACCAAAAATAAAGCTGACTTTGGTTATGGCAGCAGTGAAGAAAGTGTTGGACCCTGCAGCAAATAAACAGACCTCTTTAATGACCATGAGCTCTATTAGTGGTGTTTTCTCTCTACTGTACCTGGTGATGTTGGAGTTTGGATGTATTCCTTTCTGGTGGCCGGCACCAGTGGTGGAATAGTGCTCCCTGGCACTCATGTAGGCATTGCCAGATACCAGACTAATGAGGCAGAGTGGCCTCATTGCTCTTCATTCTTACTGCATTTGGAGGAAAGTCCAACTTCTGATTCTGCTATGGAACCTCTCAGTGGTCAGCCCCTGACAACTTGACATTGGATAAGGGGAAAGAAGGTAAAAGTCAGCGTAGTCCTGAATTTGTTTACAAAAGTTTTTCATTTCTGCCTTTAGAACAACCCTTCTAAACTGATCTGTGGTTTGTTCTAAACTTGATTATGTCATCAACATTTATGTTTGTGCAGTGTATAATAGTGAGGACTGATGGCTGCAATGGTTTCTTCCTGATGAATTCAGGAAGAACTTCAGTGCGGGTTTGTGCATTGTCACGAAAAGGAGATTGCATTTAGATCTGCACTGTTTACACTGCCTTAAATTGTGTGTACTGGCAGGGATCTGCCTTGACTTACAGACATGCAGGGCTCTGGCTCCTCCCTCTCCACTTGATTTTTATGACTAACATTTCACAGTCAAATAAACCTTCAGGGGATTTTTCTGTCTAAATTAATTAAACTCTCCTTGAACAAATGTTACCAACAATCTCCATGAGTTGGTGTGCTGAGGATTCCATTTCAAAGAATCCCAGACCAGGATGTTTTATGAATCCATGTGGTAGGTAACAACATTTATGCTAAGCCATGTGTGATAGCTCAGAAACGTGTGAGATATTAGGGAGAATTATAACACAGAGCTTAAGAAGAGCAGGATGTCTCAGTTCTTTACATGGATATTTGAGCAGATTGTTGGCAGTGTTGTTTTGTGACTGCACATGCAACTGGGCAGGAATCTTAGCTGGTTGGGAAATACTAAAATATGGCTTTGAAACAAACTGATTTTTTTCCTTGAATGCTTTAAGTTGAAAGGTTTTGGAAGCAGCCATAATGGAGAAGCATTATTTAAACCAGTACAAAAGGTAAAGAACAGCAGAACCTCACGAGTGGTGGTAATAAACCTCCCCTGCTTTATTAGTCATTCAGGAGTTCGGACAGAAAAATGTTTGCTGGTTTGGGGTTTGGTTTTTAATCCAAATGCTGAGGGAACAGAAGACTGCCATGTACATATTTGAAGAGCTTTCCCAGCTTTACTGAATTAATTTCTTCAATATACTAAAATACAAATACAGGATTAACAGTGTGGAAATACATCTTGCTCTATAATGTCCCTGCTTTGGGCAGCCAAGTTAACTCATGTTCTTTTGTCCTGGAGTGTTGTGTCCTGCCTGGCCACACCTGGAGAGATCCTCCCAAGAAATACCCTAATATTGCTTGGCACAGAAGTTTATCATTGAGGTCTGCTTTTACAAAGTAAAATCACACTTTGGAGATTAAAGGAAAACTAGCCATCTTTGTTAGCAAACAGTTACTTGTGTACTCTTCTCAGAAGTGTGTTGTTCCTGAAACTTGTAATTGAAACTTTGCAGAAAGCAAAGGAGTAAAATGCAGGAAGAATATGGGTCTGATTTTCCATTAACAGTGTAGATGAGAATCTGGGAGGGGCTGATGCTCCTCAGTAAAGAAGACATTAAAATACATCAAGGAAAATATGAGTTAATTCAAACTCTGTCCCCAGCCTGGTTCCTCACAGAGGTAAGTGTGGGATCTAGTGACTTTCTTGTCAGAAATAAGTACTCAGAAATAAGTCATTTCAAATGTCAGAAATAAGTAATTTATGCTTGATTGTGCCAGGAAACTCTTCGCCAAGACAAACTAGTTGGCTTTTCCTAGTAGGGTTAATGTTGACTGAGGTGGTGGTATGAAAACTAAGGTAAGATGATCCACTCTTTTGTTTAGACAAGACACAAGGGTTTGTGTGCACAAACAGGATTTACTTATGTGAGGCACATGCTCTTCCACTGCAGAAGATAAAGTTGACCTGCCACACAGCTGTCTTTGGACCTTCACACATGTGTACCTCATGGCACCTGCACAGAAAGAAGGATTTTTAGGCAAAATCTCCTGGTTGGAACATGATACGAGTGGGAGGGGTCAGAGAGGACAAGGATGTGCCTGTTCAGCAAAGCAGATGAGGCCACTGCAGAAGCTTCCTGGGCAGTGTGAGCATTCTGCTGGAGCTGCTGCTGTTACATGGGTGAACTTGAGGTAATGACATAAATGTATGAATAGTAAGTGTGCAGGTAGTTAAACTGCATGTTCCTGAATTCACTTCAAATAAACTCTTTCAAGGAAAATGGGAATAAACAGTTTTAAACCTTTGTTGAAATGAATGGAGCTGGCTGATAATTTTCTGAAATACCAAGTCTTCCTGCACAGCTCAATGGAGAGTACCTACACTACAAAAAAGCTTGTCTCGTTAGTTACAGCTGCACTAAGGTTTTCCCTGTTACCTGTTTATGCCAACATGTGGGTGATTCTGGTGATTCATGAATCAGAATTTCACAATGTGTGCTGACTCACCCTGTGCTCTTCCACCTCACATCTCCCCCAGACGTTAAACTGTGGTTATGATTACAGTTCTGCTTTTCCTGCTGGAGCAATATTGCTGTGGAGATTCAGCAAAAGCAGTTTACAAGTCTACAGGCCTTTTGAATTCCCACACTCAGCCTTTAATTCCGATGCAATCATTCTGTTCATCTAAACCCTACTGGAAATAGTGAATGCTTTAAGCCTGCACCAAGTCTAGAGGCTTTCCTTTGCTCCTGAAGGATGAGAGGGTCGCCAGAACCTACTCTTTAATCACTGCAAGTGTCAGACTAGGTTCTCTTTTGAAAAATAGTGATAGATGTATCATCAAGGAGCAAGAAGAGTAATTACTATTCAAGCTTCCTTCTCAGCAAGAGTTGGGAATGCCATGCTTCCTGCTATGGGTGTCTGTGGTTACCCTGCCCACCACAGGAGATCAGCACAGGTGTCATTCCTGACTTCACTGTAAAGGTAAGGAAAAACAGATTTCGTAAACTGCCAAAGTAAGTAAGTTTGGTATGTAAACCACCATTTTCTTTTCAGTGGTTTTGTTTTGTTTTTTTACAATGAAGAAACCATCTGCAAGCTTTCCTTGTAATTGCCATCAACAGAATTGCTATTTGCAGGTGAGTAGAATGCCCCAAGTGCCCACCAGTCCAGGTAGGGCTCCAGATACAGCATCAACCATAGTTCAGACAAAAAAATTTATAGTGTATTATGTCATCCATGCTGTAAGGTAGTAAACTAAAGTCACACTTTTTCCTCAGTGGTACTGCCTGAACAAGAAAATTCTGTTCATATCTTTGAAGCCTCTGCAGACTTCCAGAGATGATGAATTTCTGAGTTACCTCTCAGTAAAGGTTATGATGTCCCTAACAGTAGTACCCAATAAACTGATTATAATGGGTATTTATTTGTATTATAATCAATTTTGATTGTAATCAAAATAAATATCCATATACAGGATGCTCTTAAGCAAATAAGAATTTCTAAACAAGTGTGATGCCTAAAAAAATACACAAACCTAACAGAAACTGGGATAAGTACATTGACTACTTCAGACAGTGTAATTCTGCTGCTATTTCTTTATTCATCTTGTACAGCCTTTGGTTCCTTTGTGCTACTGCTGTATTTCATGCAACTCATCTTCATGTGCTCACAGTAATATACTGTAGCTTGTGCAGAGGTTTGCCCTCCAGCCATCACCTCCTGAATATTCAGAGCAGTTTGTTGCTTTTTTCCACCTCAACTTTAGTTGTCTAGTCTCTTACAAACTTCCAATGAAGCAAGTATTTTACCAAAGCTGTTGTCCAAACTTTGAACTTGTTCACACCTTCACATGTCCTGCCTTGTGCAAAGATGGTACCCAGAGTTCCTTGGCTGGCTCTTGCTCTGCATTCACTTTCAGTTTTGTCTTTAGCATGAGGTTTATTACAGCAGGTAACTTGTCTGTTGAGGCATTGTTTGTATCATGATTAAAATGTACTTCTTGCCATCAGTATTTTCTAGCCAGTGACACACATGCACAGCCTTCTCATGGTTTAGCCCCAGGCAGCATCTCAGCCCTTCACTCCTCCCCCTGGTGAGATGGGGGTGGTTAAAAGGATGAGCGTGGGAAAACTGGTGGGTTGAGATAAAGACAGTTTGACAGGAAAAGCAAAAGCCATGCACACAAGCAAAGCCAAACAGGGGATTCATCCTCCACTTCCCATGGGCAGGCAGGTGTTCAGCCATCCCAGGGAAGCCAGACTCCATGATACACAACTGTGACTTGGGAAGGCAAACACAATCACTCCAAATGTCTCTCTCAATCTCCCTCCAGCTCTATATGCTAAACACGACACTATATAGTCTAGGATGTGCCTGTGACCAGCTGGGAAAAGCTGTCCCAGCCATGTTCCCTCCCATGTCCTTGTGTCCCCCAGTCCCTTGCTGGTAGAGTGGGAGAGGAGCAGGAAAGGCCTTGGCTCTGTGTGTGCCCTGCTCAGCACTAACTAAAACATCTCTGTGTTATGAGGACTGTTCCAGCACAAATCTCAAACACAGCCACTACCAGCTAGTGGGAAGAAATTTAACTCTACCCCAGCCCAAACCTGCAAACCCCTTCTCATTTCCTCCTAGGAGAGGAGTCATGCTGCTCCACACACACTATTCCTTCTTTGAAGTAGGCACTGTCCCAGTGAGAGTGCTTACCCTTTTCTGTTGCTTACCCTTTTCTGTAATAGCAAGAAGTTTGGCTTGGACAAAGTCATACAAACTGGATTATTTGAGACTAGGAACCTCAAATGCAGTGGTTGTCAAGTTCAGTCATAAGCTCACAGACTATCCCGGTAGGAACAAAGAAGGAAGGAGGAACACAGTAAGATAGACACTGTGGCAAGCATCCTGCTAAAATAATGGGTTATCTCTTGGCAGGCTTGGAAAGGCTGCAAAAGCTGCTGGGGAATTCAGTGTTAAGAATCCTTCAGTTTAAAACCAAAC
The DNA here is from genome assembly GCF_000691975.1 of Corvus brachyrhynchos. NCBI lineage: Eukaryota > Metazoa > Chordata > Aves > Passeriformes > Corvidae > Corvus > Corvus brachyrhynchos. Next base: position 2,786,596 of record NW_008237265.1, read on the forward strand.
TAAAGTAGGTGTGAGGCCTGTAGAAAGCTGGGTGCAACAGTGGAAGTTATGGGGTGGCAAAACTGTACAAATGTTGTTTCAAGACTGTTGGAGGAAACTACCAGGAGTGTTAAGGGCTGATAAAAGCCATAGGCAGGTGGCAATAAAGTTGTATATTCTAAGGCAAGCAAGATTCACTAGGCACTCAAAGTGTTCTCAATGCAGAAGGCAGGTACCAGCTGATGAGGCCTGCATGGAACACTGGCCATGGCACAGGCCAAACAAACTGCGCAGTGGCGAGGTCAGTGCTCAGGGGTGCAGCTGTCTTCAGATCCTTTAACAGCAGGATTTTCTAGGCAGGAGTTCACCTGCAAGCAACTTGTTATACAATTCATTTTATTAATGCAATGTTATACACTCAAAATGAAAGTGATTCACACAAGGCAAATTATTCTTCCATTCATTTATTCACATTTTCCATGGATTTTTGTACATGTCCTCAGTGTATCAGAACTAATGAAAACATTAATATACATGTTATGTAAAACTTACGGATCCACTGAAAAATTCAGAGCATTTTGAAATCTACTAACAACTAACAGATCATCACATTCAGCATCTTCATTGGATTTAGACTAGCTCATGCCACTTTACATTGTTTAATGTCATTTAATTTCTGCACACAGGCATCAGCTACAAAATTTTACTAAATGCAAGTAAGTTAAGGCATCAGAAAGAAAGTCTTTAATGACATTTTAAATGTTACAGTGCTGCAAAGGGAGCTGAACTTCAGTTTTAATAGCAAAGCAAACCTCCTGATTGGTTTATGTTCTACAGTATGTTCATTTGAACTGTAAATTTAATTTAAACTTTCACATCCATCACCCAAAAGGGGTTCAAGGAACACACTGTTGTCCTCCAAAATAGGTAATTTTGAGTACATTGCAAAAAAAATACCCAACAAACCAACAAAAAACCAAACCAAACAACAACAACAAAAAAAAAAAAAAAAAAAAAAACCCAAAAAACTAAAACTTGAATAAGATAAAGTAATATTTTAAAATAAAATTCAAGCCAATTGTAATAATCTCCCTTAGAAATTATTCTGAGAATTAAAAGAAGCAGAGATGTATATTTTCCAGCTGAAACTTCAAAATTAGAGGAGGAGGAGGAATGGATAAGACACTCCAACATCTACATGCAGCTGGAACAGCAAAGGCATTAACACAAATGCGGGCAGAAACTCGCATCTTTAATATCAGGTGTCTGATATCCAGCTGTTAAATACATTACCAACCAAAACATAGGAATGCCTCCTTGAGTTGGAATTCTGATCAAAATTCTTTCCTTGGATAGCATGTGCCAGTCTGTTATGAAGGCAGCAGTACACTGATGTCTGTGCACTCCATGAACTTTGCTTTTTCATTTAAGGCCTTTATTTCTATGTAACAATCTCTGGCCTTTTACAGCATTTTAATATTTCTTAAACAGAAACTGAAGCATCATCAAAAATTTCTAACAGTGCTGGGAAAGGGCTGTGCTTTATACCTGAGCACCAAGTATGTCAGCGTGTGACTGACTTTTCCTGCTTCATAGTCCACATAATGATACAGTCCCCATGAATAGATGTTGATTAAAATCTGACTTGCAGGGAAATTCTTCCCTGTTCTTTTAGAGGCAATTTTCCCGATGTAAAATGTTCAAAATTGTATGTTTATGCATATATTTGATATTCTAATGAAGGTGACATCCCAGTTTTTTACCTTCCCCTGGTTCTACTGATTAGATACATGCACTGAAGAATTCAGGTGTTACTTGCTGAACTTCAGGACTCATGGCTAGGGGAAGGTTTAATTCTTTCCAACACAATTTATTATTCTTCTACTTCTTTTTTCTTTGTGCCCTCCCCTTTGAAAGAGGCCTGAGATGTACTGTCTGAATTGGGCCACATCCATGCGTGCAAAACCCCACAACTGCCCCTCTTCAGAGGCAAAGCATAAGGAAAGAAGTGTTAAGTTCAGTTTGTTGGTCCACGTTTCTATGGATGAAGGAACAGTTCCAAATCCATGAGCTTTTGGAAGTAAGCAAAGACAAGCCCAAGCATTTATAGACAGAGCTGTTCTTTATGGGATGCATAACGAAAGCTCTGTAAACCTTTCTGCACAGAGACAGGGTTAAGACATTAGTCAAAAGACAAATGCAAAATTAACTGAGCCCTTGGACTAAACAGAGCCTGGACTAAACTGTTAGGCAACGTTCTGCTTTTCATTCATACACATTTAGATACACCGTGTCAGCTTTGGACCTCCAATTAAGGTAGCAGCAAGACGGTTTTTTTTAAAAAAAGCATCTTATTTTGAGGAAAGCAATGTCACTGACTTTTAATGGTTTAAGAACTTAGCCAGATGCAAAAAGAAACCCCAAAAGGCACCAGTTTATTTTTCAAATATGTCAAATGGCATCTAAGCTCCCTTCACACTCCAGTGTTAAAAATGCAATTCCTGTAGACTAAGCATTGCTGAAATGTGAGCAAAGGCCTTTGTTTTGGAACTTTGGTCAACAGGGCTATAGATAAAATCAAGATTTTCCTCCTTTTAATGAAGAGGGGAAAAAAGGCCATAACCTGAACTGTGCAGTGAATTAGGCCTAGAGGCAGCCATTTGTGACCCCCCAGAGCAAGGGGGGCAGGTGAGATGTGCTGCACCTCCTCAAATGGTGTTATTCCTTGCTCCCAGCCCACAGGATGCCACTGTGCTGGATTTCCAGGTCCCCTACATGAATTGTGTCACACCGACTTTTTTTAAGGAAAAGGGTTTTTCCTCTGTGTCAGAGGTTTTTCCTCTGTTTTTCCAGAGACAAAACAGTACGTTTGTTCCATCTTGCCAGAGCTAGTCAGTGCAACACATCTGAGAGCAGTTCAAGTTTCATACTAACATCAAGCTCCTGGAGAAGTCCCACCAGAGTTGGAAGCAAAGTAGAAAAAGTTACTAGGGAAGGAGTTTCCAGCAAACATTTGAAAAAAAGAAAAGGATTAAACCACCAAACAGTCTGACAAAGTTGTGGGAAACCAAGACCAGAATGAATGTTCTGATCCCCAAATTATTGCCATCTGATTAACTTTAACACAGCTGAAAACTATGTTTACAAATTACCCCGTGCCCCCTACATGCAACAGAAAGCTTGTGCCAAAGCTGCACTCCGCTGTTTTATCTAATGCAGTGCAGCACAGCGTTGAAGCTTTACCACATGGAAGAATACATACTGACAGACACCCTTGTGTATGTGTCTCCTGGCAAGGGCCACAGGCAACAGAAAGGTCTATAAAAGTCCTGAAGTTTGTTGGTGGGAAGAGCTCTCTTCAGCAAAGTACCAGCAGCAGGACCAAAGCAGCAAGTCCAGCTCTGCCCCGGCCAGGTTTCAGGACTAGGGACAAACACCTCGGAAGGACCATGTTACAACCCTTTGCCTCTGACCTGTCAGAAGCCAGGGGATGCCAGAGTGTCCAAGATAAAACTGTCTTCCAGTTGTCTGCTTGTACTATATTGCACATCATTCATTTGTTGCTACAGTAAGAACAGAACTGACAGTTCCTCTCTTGGAACCACTACTGTCAACAAGACTACCCAAGCAAATTCTCTTTTAAATATCTGCAGTTTCTGAGTCCTGAAAGCACGTGGGTCTGCAAGGGTACAGACACAGCACAATGTAGATCATTACTGGTGGGGTGCAGTATTGTCACCGAGTCTGAAAAGTCAGTCTCACCAGAATACAACAGACCAATTAAAAATCTGCAGTCTAGAAACAGTTTCAACAGGTAAACTTGAACATCCTCCCTTCTCAAAAGAGGAGGTGGTTGCATTGTATTGCATTGTCTGTGAGGAAGCTCTGGTACCATGGTTTTGTACTTGGATTTCTGTCCATTTGGTCGACTGGTGCTAAAAGCATATGCTTGGATTTACATCCATGTGCTTTATCCAGAAGAGGTCCTGCATTTAGATACTGAAAATGAGGGAGCACAGTCCAACACTTGAGTTCTATTAAAGCTTTTATTAGCTAGTTTAGCTTTTCCTCACATCATTTTTCCAGAATTCCTATAACAGTTCTTAATATCAGAGTAAAGAATTAAATGTTCAAGTGAAGTTAGGGGGAAAAAAAAGAGCAGCAGCAGTTTGGCAATAATTCCTCAAATTATGGACTGCAACTTATTTAAGCCTCCTTTTTCTCCAGTAAGATTTTGTGCAATTCATCTGCATCCTCACTTGTTTTCACCCTTATTAGCATAGTGACAGGAACAGCTGGATTCTTCTCATCAATCGGTGGATTAGGAACACAAACTATAAGAACATTGTTTTTTCCAGTTCTTGTACATGGCATCTTAGGTGGAATTAGAACATTCAACAGTATATTTCCTGCATATGAGGAGGGGAAAAAATTACAATTAGTCATTTTCTAGCTTTTACTGCAATACAGTGTTAGTATAGGTACTAACTAGAGATTTAGGGTGGTGTTTGGAAGGAAGGCAATTCAGAAACATCGTGTATGTTGGTCTTCTTCCCATAGCATCCGTTCATGGCCATTGTTCTCAGATTTCTTTCCTCACTAGAAATGAGAAAATCTCTGCAAATACTGCATCCTTCTTTTTTAAATGGAGGAAACTGAATATCAAATGATAGTAGGGACACACAGGAGAAAGGGAAGGGGACAAGGGAGAAGCAGCAAATGAGGAATCCAGTCACAGTGCTTAGTTTATGCCAAGTTACTCATTCTGACCACCAGACGCAGTTCATATGCAAAGCAAAATGTTCTGATACAGACAGACATGTTAACCTGGACGAACCAGGGTAAAACAGGTACTTTGTATCCCCAAACATACACCACAACCTTTACTTCTTGCACTGCTTCATGTGCTCTCTTTTGTAATGCTCACTAGAGGCATCCAAGTGTTTGTCAGTATTCTAAACTATTCAGGAAAAAAAACCTAGAAAGGTTTTCACTAATTGTGTCTGTTAATGCTGTGTAAAAAAGACAGAAAAATCCTAATGCTTAGCAAGGAATTTTGACATCAAGACTTGTTACTGGGAGAAATGTACTTACCTAAATTGGTGTCTGCTCGTACTAAGAGTTGAGTTTTTCCATTTCCTGCTGGTTTTAAGTGTAATGTTCCTACGCCTTTTTCTTTAAATTCATTATCCTTTTTGTAGAACAGTTTGCACCTGTGGAGAAAAAATAAAACAAATCCAAAATCCTTGTTTGTGCAGCCATGTAGAGATGAAATACAAAGATATCTTCCAAATACAGGTATCCATCTGACTCACAGTAACAATAATCAGGAGTTAACATGCTGTGAGTAACATAAATCTTTATTATTCTTGACCTTGTTTCATGTGCTAATGGACAGCACTGGCAGTTCAAAGAGAAAGTGAATTATTTCTTTCAGTATTGAAATGATAAATGCATTACTTTCAGGGAAAAGTAAAAGGCACAGCAACCTGTACTCAGGGTCTGTGAGGAGCAATAAATGTAGGCTACTTTTAAAAAACACTAATTAGAAAGCCAGAAGAATTTGCTGTATCATTCTGAAGTTGTAATAGGACTTTAATGTACAATTTATAAACATTTTTTAAGTGAAGCTCTAACTGAAGCTCTAACCTAATGCCATTTTAATAAAGTAGCACACACTTTCAGATAAAGCTAATGGCTTTTTGTAGCAGGACAAGTTCTGTGCTGAGTGTCAAGCAGACATGCAATTACTTGGACTACTGAACATGATTAGAAAAACTGCTTCTAGTAGAGCTAGTTTCATTTTGAGCTTAAAAGCGCAACTTGTTCACTGCTTTATATAATAATAATAATAATCAGCATTTTCCAATGGAAGAGTCTTATTTTAGGCTATGCATATCTATCTGATGGATTTTCCAGCAGTACAGTACATGATTTTTGTGGTACAGGCCCTGCAATTTAACTGTACAAAACCTGATGCAGGCAGAAAAATCTTCAGTTGTAAAAAAGCTGATCACATGTACAACACAAACTATTAAGAGTTGTGTACAAGATACAGAAGAATTTTAGTAAGATCTTACACATCCCTGCCTATAATTAAGTTTTTTTAGGAGTTCATATTCTGTGTGGACTCCTAACAAGTTTATTAATTAGGAAGTCACAAACGTATCATTAATTATGCACTGCAGTGGTGAAGAATAGCAATATGCAGGTAGTAATTTTATTTTCCAAGTTAAAGTCACCTACTTCTTTGAGTAGAAAGCATCATCTTCTTTTATTTCATTAACAATGACTTTTGGTGGCTCTTCTTCCTCCTCTTCCCCTCCTTTACAGAAAAAGTTTTAATATGTTAATGTTGTGAGCACAGATTTTGGTACTGTATTAGAAGTCCCTTATGCCCACCATGGTTGACACGGCCACATGTGGCCAGTCAGTGACAGCCAGAACACCTTTCAGTCCACATGAACTCTGCAGCAGCTTCAGCTACAGAAAAAAAGTGTTACTTTTCATTCAGCTCTTAAAGCAACTTCATCCTCACCTTCAGTTTATATGCGATGAAAATACCCAATCCATACCAAACAGTCAAGCCCCAAAAATATAAAGCTTAGTAAGTCAAAACCTCCTGTTTGAACAGAAACAGTTTTCACATTTCAAATATGCTCCACAAATAGGTTCACGTAAAGCACAATAAATACTTCCAAGAGCCAAGTTTACTTTGGGGGAAGGGAATTAAGTTGCAGAATGACAGACAAGAGAGAGTGGCAGATTATGCCTTTCCAGCCCCTCAGCTACTGGGATTTCTATCAGCCTACTGTAACCAGCACAGGTAAAGAGCAGAGTAAAGCTGCCAGGTACTATGTAACTTTGTTTGCTTTACAATCTATTCAGTCAAATGGACTAAATTCTTCTGTTTCTCATGCTTTTTACTGCAGGGATCTCTTGATAAACCTACTAGGAAAAGCAGTAGGATTGAGAAGTCCAGCCGGCTCAAAGATGAACACACCAGCTGCTTTAAATTTCATCAGTTCAAATCCTGTCCTCAGAAAAAGGATTATATTATATATTACATTACAGAATGTATAAATCTGACAGAAATATGTAAGTCTTGAAAAGCACATACTTTTGGTGTTGCTTACATAAGGCTGGGATCTCCAGTTAGGAGTATAATTCTGCACTTTCAAATTCAAGAATAATGATGATCACAGAATATAGAATTTCCTGAGCTGGAAGGGACCCACCAGGATCATTGAGTCCAGCTCCTGATCCTACACAGACACCCCAACAATCCCACCCTGTGTCTGAGAGCGTTGTCCAAACGTTCCTGGAGCTCTGGCAGCCTTGGGGCCATTCCCAGGGGAGCCTGTTCAGTGCCCCAGCACCCTCTAGGGGAAGAACCTTTCCCTGATAACCAACCCAAACTTCCTCTGACACTACACCAGGCCATGATCATGATCAATGCAATATTGCATTTTTATAGTATTCTTAAGTCACATACACTCACAGCTGACCATTAAAATAACTACAATAGAAATACATAGAATTTACCTTTGTCATCACTATTGCCACTGTCTGTCTGAGCTTCCAATAAACTGGTGGATGCTGCAGTGACAGACTTAGCCTGGTTTGCGTCTTTTCCAAACAAACCTGAATTCCCAGGAGACAATGAGAAACTACTAAGTGTTCCTGAACCAAGGGAACCCAAAACAGAACTGTCAACACTCTTGCCAAAATTAAACGAGACAGTTGACGTAGCTCCTAACGATGGGTCTCTTTTTTCTGATGCAGATTCAGGTTTTTTGTCTGAGGTATCCTCAGTTTTGTTGTTTAACAAAAATGTGGAGCCTTGCTGGAGCTTTGAACTCCCAAACGCAGGAACAGCCCGTGGGCCAGGGGTCTTGCTGCTTTCATTCTCAGAGCCACTGTCACTGCTGCCTCCATGCTGCTGCTCAATGCTTGCCAAATACTGCTCGTAGTCCCTGAAGATGGGGGTCAGGTCGCACAGGGGGTTGGTGTTAACATGCTTCACTATCCAGTCACACACGGAGCAGTTGAGAGCAGCCAGCTGTTTGTGGTAGGTGCCGGAGCCATGTGCCACACTCAAGGCGCTGCCAGATGAGCAGGGCTGGCTGCCACCATTGGCTCTTGGGCTCACGGCCTTTTTCTCAGCAAACACAGCAGCAGTGGGACCATTTGACATTGGGGATCCTGTTACAAGAAAAATCACAGAATTACAGAATATCCTGAGCTGGAAGGGACCCACACAGATCATCGAGTCCGGCTCCTGGCCCTGCACACACACCCCAACAATCCCACCCTCTGCCTGAGAGTGTTGTCCAAACGATCCCAGAGCTCTGGCAGCCTTGGGGCTGTGACCATTCCCAGGGGAGGCTGTTCAGAGCCTGAGCACCCTCTGGGGAAAGAACTTTCTCCTGATATCCAACTTAATACGTTTGGTTAATAAGCTCTGATTTTAAAAAATAACACAACAAAACAATACAGATGCTTTGCTGACCTAGTAAGAAATGTGGCTTAGAACCTTCTTTTTTCCCCAGAAAGCACAGCTCTCTTAAAAGTCTAACTTACATGCTCAATATTTCTTAATCAAATCACTTATCCTTACTCAGCTGAGCTTCTTCTTTTGGGTCACCACACTGTGCCCCAGGTACTGCCATGCCAGTGAGCAGACCCAAGTTTTAAACTTAGACGAGTAAGTTAGGGATAGACAAAGTAGATGGAGGACACTGGTGTATAAAAAAAAAAATCCAAAGACATCTTGTACAGAACATCAAAAAAATACATGTTTTATATATTGCCAAAACCTTCAAAATCTTACAAAAATCTTACAACTTTAGCAAGTTATAACACTTATTAAATCAAAATACTCAACTTATCTCTTTCCATTTGGGCTTTAAACCACCCTGAGTGCACTAGCCCATGATTTTACATGCTTTTGAGCACTTCCATATAAAAAAACCTAAGAAGCAAACTGGAAAAAGTCTCATTGAATATATTTCTTAACATAAATTAAGTTTCCCTTAATTTATTCAAGCTCACTGAAATCTCAGTTACTCTAAACTTCAAACTCCACCATTTCTATTCTACAGCATGGTGACTCCAAAATTCTGTGGTGGCAGGGTTAACATCTCTGCATCTCCAACACAAAGGGACAGAACTAATATTTCTCAGGGAATTCCAAAGCATGAGAGCTCAACTTGCCAAAGTATTTCAAATGCATAAAATGTAGGTATAACTGTAACAGATAAGATTCTAGTAAGACTGTCTGCAACATCAGATGTACAAGGAAAAAAGATGAAGACTTTAGCTATGCAGCATGTATTTTTTACTGAAATTCAAAGAACTGGGACAACTATTTAACTGGAACATGTTACCAGATGCTTTACACCTTTTGCAGATTGCCTTATGCCAGCGCCTTCCGTTTCCATCTGTGCCTACAAAACTTTTACCTCCAGTATTAGAAATATGAATTTAGCTGCCACCTCTTTAAACTGCATGCATTTGAAAACTTGTCCCTCCAGCACTGTAAAATCTTCTTAAGAAATCTTACAAAGAGGTCTAAAGTCTCAAAACCTTAAAACACAACTACAGGATGGTCTAAATGTGTTTTTTTCCCTACTAAAATAACCCTACAGATTTTATGACTGAAGGTCATGAAGGTTGATAAATATGTATGCTTATTTAAAACTTACCAAATGCTGATTGTGTTTCGGAGGCACCCTTCAAACTGCTGAAAGGAGGAGTACCAGAGACACTACTGCTTCCATTAGATAGCCCTTCTAAAGGCTTTATTCCTGCACCATTCCCGAATCCACTGAAGCCACCTCCGCCTTTTCCAGAAGGCAATATAAAGCCTTTAAACCCTTTAAAAGCTCCTCCACTTTCAGACTGGGCAGAGAAAAGAAGAGAGACAACCAGTTACATACATCTTCTCCACACTAATCCTATCCCCACTTACTATTCCTGATATCCTCAGTTTATTTTTCCCCAGTTCAGCATGTCATTCCATGCATTAGTGTGTCAGCTATGCAAACAAAATTAACGGCTTCCTTATGACACACACTGCTACTGTTCTTAAAAGACTCAGATGTTTGGTATGAAAATAAACTGGGTCTAGGATGTGGATACATGGAAGTTGTTCAGAGCTGTGGACGTGTTTGACTACTTATTAGACATTCACAGCGTCTTGTTTTCTTTAAATAATTACACAGGAATTTCAGGTTTATTTTCAACAACTTTTAGCATTTACAATGGCAATCAAGAGCCCAATACTTCAATCCACTCATTACTCTGGAGTCACCTATGAAACCTCTGTGATTTACCCAAAATATTCCAATGTGACTGATGGAAGATGCAAAGACAGACTGTACTTGATCACAAAATATCTATCTCTGCAGCCTTTTCATTACCCAGTTCTGACCACTGTCTTTGCAACAATATTATTTCATGGTATAGTTTCTTACATGTTTCTAAAAGACAAAGTCTGATTAACATGCAAATAAAGCACTGCTGTGGAGGGCTGGGAGCCCTTGGCATGAGAGCCCTCTGCACTCCCTTGGAGCAGAGAGGCTTGAGGGCAAGACAACCTTCCCCAGAGATAAGCAACCTTCCTCCCGGTCATGGTGAGAAAGTGAACCACCCCTGGCATGTCTTGTTTCTCTATGGTATTAGCCTGTACCCAGTTGGCTAGCTGGTTTCTACCCCAACCCCTGCCTTTCCCATAAAAGCCCCGTTTCTGCCCCTCAACAGGGAGTTCTTGTCCCTGGCCTCCCCTTCACAGGGGCTGCTGGACAATAAAAGCCACCTCTGTGGAACTGCTATTCGAGGCTCCTGTCTCTCTGTTCCCAAGTTCGCCTTGGGTAATTTCACAACGAGCTGAATCACAAGAGCTGAAATCACTTGTAGCTGAGAAATCACTACACTTGGTGAAATCACTTGCTGCCCAGAGAAGCCAGAGACCACTCCTGGAAGAGTTGTTCCTTGCAGGACACTCTCTTGGAAGGTCATGGAGGAAGGTCGTGACACACCAGGTTGTCTACCCTCGTCTCTCCCAAATAGCAACACACTGCCACTTCTAGGTCTTTGGAGGTAATGAACTTTTACTACTGGAAGTGAACTTCCAGTTTCTCTGGAAAACCATCAGAGGAGAACTGCTTCCAAGTTTCATCTGCTTTTGCCACTGAAGAAATGGCAAAGCTTGTCAATTTTAGCTGTATTCCAGTATGTGACCTTGTGGGTATGGGTCTTTTTGCTTCCTTTTGTGCTATCTTTTCCAGTGCAGTCCTCTGCTCCTCATTACTAGGTAGGCATTTTTATTCTGTCTCTCTCTGGTCAGTCCCACCTCTCTCTCTGGACATTCCAGTTAAACTGCAGTCTTTTTCACTGCAGCATTCTGCCTGCCCCATGTGGGAACATCAGTTAGTTTCAAGTTCACGTTTTTGTAACTATTTCACAGGTTTCTTATGCAACCTCAGCTGTCCTGTCATCTCTTCTGCATTTTAGACTTTGTCCAGCCTGTTGTCCTGGTTTTAGCTGGGATAGGGTTTAATTTTCTCCCTAGTAGCTGGTACAGTGGTGTGGTTTGGATTCAGGGTGAGAAGAATGTTGATAACACAAGGATGTTTTACTTGGTGCTGAGCAGGGCTCACTGCAATCAAGGACTTCTCAGTGTCTCATGCTCTGCCAGTGAGCAGGACACAAGGAGCTGAGAAGGAGCATGACCAGGACACTGATCTGAACTAGCCAAAGGGATATTCCATAACACAGAATGTCATGGCCAGCACAGAAACTGGGAGGGGAGGAGCGTGGGTTGGCTGGGAGCAGCTGATCACTGCTTGGGGATGGGCTGAGGTCAGCGGGTAGTGGGCAACTGTCCTGTGCATCACTGATTCTTCTTGGGGTATATTTCTTTCTCTTTTTGTTGGTTCCCTTATCATCATCATCATTATATTTCAATCATTAAACTGTTCTTACCTCAACCCAGGGTTTTTATCCTTTTTTCCGATTTGCCTCCTCATCCCGCTAGGAGGAAGAGTGAGTGAGGGGCTGCATGGTCCTTAGTTGTCAGCTGGGGTTGAAGTACACCAGGCCCTTCTACCAGCTCTAACAGCCTCCTCCCAGTCTCCTGACTATTTCTACAACCATTTCTACAACACATCTGGTCCTCTTTCTCATACTGTTCTGTTTTTCCTATTCCATTGGCCCCTGAATGTCTCCTTCTCAAGTTGTAGTTTATGTCTTGCATCACTTCTTTCCAGTACAATCCTTTATTTAACTGTATCCTCTACCACATTTGTGGCTAAAACTACTCAAAGCATTAGTGGGCTAAGGCAGCTTCCTCATTTACAGTGCTTGGACTGCAGAAGGAAAATCAAAAGCATAGAAGACTGTCTAGCTCTTAACTGTGCCTAGTCCCATCCAAACCTAAAGCAATCTATGTAACAGGTAAAACTCCAGGGCTATTTCTAACATGATGCACGTCCTGTTCAAAGGATGTCTATACAAATACAGCTTCTGAGACATCCTCCAGCCCTCCAGTATGGATAACCAGTAACTTTGCATTTCCATACTTCCATCTCTGTAAAAAAATGGAAGTAGTAAAAATGCTGTTTTACCCATTTGTAAACAAAACTGTGTCCGAACTGCTCTTTATTTTTACTTCAAAAATATGCAAGAACACCCTCCTCACCCAGTCAAACTTTTATCCTTTTTTTGCCTTAGCCTTATTTTTGGCATGGTACAGTACAGCCAAAGTTCATGTGCACATCTGAGCTGGTGAGTTGAAATGATATTCAGCATCACTACAAACCTAAGTAAGTAAAATCCTGAGCATGATGTTGTATTTTGTAACTGAGTAAATCTCCAGCACTCATGTTCAGTGACTACATTACCTCTGACCCAATGTTTCGGCGCTTTGCTTTTTTAATAGCTCTGTTCTTCAGGACCTCTTCACTTGCCACAGAGAATGTTCCCACCTTTAAGAGGAAGTTATGGAATCATTACTAGAATTCTCAAAATGCACAACATGAAGGGACAGCCAAGATCAGGTTTTGAACACAACTCTAACACTGCTCCCAAACAAACAAGGGAAGAAGTTAAAAACCAACCCACCCCAAAAATACAGCACCATCTATTAGCTTGCCAGTGACCTGAATGTGAGTTGATACTTGGAAAACTCTTTCTTGTTCTGCAATATATTTCTCTTTGTGCTATCTCCATTTTATTACAACAAATAATGTAAGTTTTGCTTTGCTTTTTTTAAACACAGCTCTAAGCTCTCTCTGCCAAAGGGAATCTGCCAGTAATCCACAGTTTGCAGCAGATATATGGAGATGTAGGCTCTAAGGAAACCTCCTGCAGCCGGCTGTAGTTCAAACTTAGCAAAGGCAGCTTATGGCTCAGTAGGAGCTAATGGCTCCCTGAAACAAATAAGGAAATTAAGTTTTCTTATACTCAAATTCCTGAAAGAGTCAGTTTTGTCTCCTACATTTACAGGCCTAAGCATTTAACACTTTCATTCGGACAAAAACTAAACCAGTTTGTTTAAACATGAGCCATAAGGAAGTGTGAGACATTAAAGGTGAAAATCTCTTCTTACAATCAGGTTAAACATACCACTTGAGCTATTTGCCTAATTCCTCTGGCTGTGTGGGGGCATTCAGCTAAAATTAACATAGTTCTGAAATTAACTATTACTGACCCTCCAAAAAAATACTGGAGGCATGAAGAGCATTTATCTCCAAAAATCAAACCTGGTTTTCCTGTCAATTAAATAAATTCCTATCACACATTTGAAGAGTCCAAAAGCATTTTAACAAACCTGAGGTTCCCTCTAGAAACATGAAGTTCCTTTCTCCAGAACCACGGATGTAATTTTTACTCTTAAAAGCTGCTTTGCCATATGGTCTGCAAAACTGCAAGTTTTATAAAAAAATTTTTTTAAAAATTCACTTCTATAAAATTATCTCTAATTGCTACACTTTTCACCAGTTTTAGTGCAGGTTTTACGAACAAGATACACAGCACATGTAAACAGCAACTCTACTACCTCCAGGGGTGTGTAGGGGGGAACTAATGCGTAGTTTACCTCTTCAGCTTCATCCTCCTGGTCCCAGTTTCGGTCAGTCAGTTCCTTCTCTGCAATTCTCTTTGCCATTTTCCCCCACCTAAGTGGAAGAAAAAAAAAAAATCCTAGAAAGAATTACACAGAAATTAAATTCTAAGCAGCAGTGATCTTCAATTTGTATTCTTAGAACAAAAAAACAGGAATTGCAGTTCTTGTAGAAGCAGGTCAAGATTGGAATGACAACTGAAAACCAAGTGTTGTGGCAAAAACAATCAGCAGCACTTGAGATTAAAGTTGTGGTGATCAGCCATATTCAATCTTAAATTAAAGCAACAACAGAAATGTGCAGTTCAGTTATGTGACAAGCTTCCTTCAGCAGCTGGAAAAATTCCTTTCAGAACCATAACTCATACACTCTCATTCTGAAGGGCTACAAAAACCCCAAAGCTGTGGCTGAAACATTCCGTATTCCACTCCACATTGCCACCTCAGGATACCCATGTAAGCAGCAAGAAAAAAGTAAATTGCTTTATAATGTCTAAAATAAATACTGATGAGGACCCAGTGAATCAATTGGGCAGAGAGCTTGATTAAGACTGAAGACAATGCTCTCCTTTAAAAAATGGGATTGGTAGGCCATTACTAATTTTAAATTTGAGAAAAATTACAAATAAATCAGATTGGTTTTCCTACAAAGGACACATAGGTCATACTATGGATTTTAGAGCAATTACTGTAAGCAGACAAATCATCATTTTGCTGTTTTTCTCTGTGATGTAAAGCAAAATCAGCTTTGGGGAAGTAATATCTGTAACAGTTCTGAGTCCCATTTTACTAAAGTACAACTTATCAGCTGTGTATAAAACCAAAGAAAAAAAACATGGTAGCTGGGTTCAATCTAAAAAACCTGGTAAGCAATCACACTACAGGAATTTTATGTGAAAAAAGAGGTTTTTTACTAACTATGGTCATATCTTCTGACACTAAATATGAAAACTTTCCAAAGGAAATACGTAGTTTCGTTGCAATTTAAATCTCAAGCAAGCACAACAATTAAAACTCTTCCCAAAACCCCCTTGGGTTTGTGATTAAGACCTGCCCAGAAAAAAGGGAAAAAAAATCCAAAATAGCTGAATTTCAGAGCCTGAAATTGTAGCAATACATTGTTACAGAGTATCTTGTTTAGCTGTTGAAATGTTTTAGAACAGTAAATCCAGCAGCACAGCAGTCTTGGAAATCACACATCCAGGTCCTGAATTTTGTCTGACACACATCACAAATAAGGTCCGGTTACTAGAGCTTCTAAGTAGAGAGACAAAGATTGGCTTGTGTATACATATTTAAATACCCTAATCCACACTGTCCTGAAAGTAGACGTCCTTACTTGATCCCTGGGAGACTATTTCAATCTAACCCATTGAAAAGCTAAAAAAGAAGTTATTTTAAAGTCACATTTATTTAAATAATTGTTTCATTACTTTATTTTTATACAGAATATATTATATTATGTAATACATTTTAATTTTAAACTTATAATAAATAAAAGTATTCTGTATATATATTCTGCATATATTAAACATATAATGTAGTATTATATTATTTAAATTTATTCGTTTTATTATTAAATTAAATATTTGAGTTATTTAAAGAGCACATTAACTACAAAGCCTGTCCCCCACCAAAAGAGGGAAAACCTTTTCAACCTGGGCTCCACGTTCGCTGCACCCACCTGTGTTTACACAGTTTCTCTACAAAAGCACTGTAGAGGATCTAGCACACATTAATCTAACATGAATCTAACCAGAGAACCTGATGTATATTCTATCCCGTGAAACAAGAACCAACACAAACCCACATCTGGTTGGTGTTCACAAACTTCTCGAAGTTTTAGGAACACAAGCTCTCAACAGGCTGAGATGGAAGTATTCTGAGAAACATATCAAAGAACCACAGAATATCCTGAGTTGGAAGGGACCCACCAGGATCACTGAGTCCAGCTCCTGGCCCTGCACAGACACCCCAACAATCCCACCCTGTGCATCCCTGAGAGCGTTGTCCAAACACTCCTGGAGCTCTGGCAGCCTTGGGGCCGTGCCCATTCCTGGGGAGCCTGTTCAGTGCCCCAGCACCCTCTGGGGGAAGAACCTTTTCCTGATATCCAGCCTAACTCTTGTTCGATTAACAAGCTCTTCTTGTTTAAAAATAACACAACATAGATGCTTTGCTGACCTACAGAGATCCGCCCAGGAGCTTCACTGCCCTATTTAACGCAGCCGTTTGCGAGCGAGGCTTAGTTGGAGATTTGCATGGGGCAGCATCACCGGAATACCGAGGGGCCGGAGCCCCCGCGGTGCTGGAGGGAGCGGAGCCGGGTGCCGGGCCCCGGCGGTGTCGCCGCGGTTCCGGCGGGA
>NW_008237265.1:2803553-2806372 GCF_000691975.1 Corvus brachyrhynchos
CACGTGGCTTCGGCGCAAGCCGCGGTTTTACCAAACTCTCCGAAATGGTCGGGAAAAATAAACCCCCCAACGTCGTCTTTTAGTGTCAGCGAGTCGGGCTGACACTAAATCCTTGGCCAGGAGCCTTTTGTGGGTGCCTGACAAAACTTTGGCCTCCACACAGACGCTGATAAAAACTTTCTCACCTATTCATACATTTTTATCAAAATAATGTTCACTGCTTCTAAATTACATAATTAATCATTTCCAACATGGGAGGCGCCGAGGGGCAGCCGAGGGGCGGCCGTGCCCTGGGCTGTCACGGGCTATCCTGCTGCTCGGCCCTGCTTCCTCTTCCCTGCTTCGCTGCCGCTGATTCACTTTTCTCGTTGATTTTTAATTAATTTTTTAAATTAATCATGATCAGGATATTAATTATAAGCAGTGTGGTAGTGTGTGCACTAGACCTGTAGGAAAACATAGTCCAGAAACTTGCTAAATGGTGGCTTGTTCCGATGATCATAGGAAATACCTTCGTGACAGGATGAAAGTCACCCCGAGGCAGGGGGTTCCATCCAACTTTCTCCGGCCTGAATGCTGAAAATAAAGACGGTGATTTTGTCTCAGTGGGGGACAGAGAACAGCAAAGAGCAGCAGAAAGACGAATCCAGCGTTGCCCTGGTAAGACACATTCGATTTGAGCTGAAAAGGTCACTGCCCACATCATTGCATCACGACGGCCGCTGAGGGTATGAGGCTGTGGCAGACTGCTTTTACCAAGGGTGAGGCGTTTGAAGTGGTTTACTGGAAAGAACCAAGAAAGTCAAATACCAAGAAGCAGGGGGAAAAAAATCTTTTTTAAAATACATTTTTGTTAAAGTAAACATTTTCTTCATTGTTTGTGCATTTTGTTATTCCAGAAGTGTAGCTTTTTAAATTGCTTTATCTGTCAACTCTTACTTGTTGTAAGTTAGGCACTCATGGTGCTGAAGGGAAAGTCCATTTGTAAAATATTCTTTCAATAAGAAAGGGTCACTTAATAGTATTCAGGCATTTCCTCATTGATATTTTTTATGTTTGTGCCGGTGCTTGGAAGATTTCCGAGGAATTCCTAGCAAGTATTTTAACTGGAAACGTGGCTGTTCTGTTGTATAAGGACTCCTGATCTACGCTAAGCAAAAGAACTTGATGATTAGAAATATTCAGCCCTGTGTGGTAATACAGGGTCGGCACCTATTTCTGTTGGCAGGTACCAGGTACCAGGTGACAAACTCGGTGTGGATCCAGGGTTAGAGTTTTGTTAGAGGTTTTCCTTTTGTCATTGTCTCTGGCTTGCAGTATTTACCTGATCAACTGTTAAAAACCCAAGTACCTCAAATAACTATCTTTAAAAGGCTTTGTTTCCTGGGCTTTTTGGGTGTAGACCAAATATTATAAAAGAGAGAATTAATGTCTCCCAGCAGTGAATTGGATTTGCTAAAATGTCACCACCAATCTCTTCATGAGCCCCTCAAAATACCATGTTGTCTCTTGGTCCTTAGTGGGAAAGAATATGAGTTGAAATGAAATAGAGTTTTTTCTTAAATAACAAAACTAAATATGTTCTAAACAACAAAAATCACAATAGCAAAGTGAGAGGTCATGTGGGAGATCTTTTACAAAAGCTGCACTTCAAAATATCAACTGACTTAGAAATTTGAAAGTTGATGGAAATAATAGTAAATGCAATTCTTAGAAAGGGATTAATGTTTGCATTAAAAATAACCTTTTGGATTAATATGGGTAAAAAAGAAAAGTTTCTCCTAGTGGTCTATAAGATGTGTTGACTTCAGTTGTTAATCTATTAATTTATGTAAAGTTAGGCCTGAAACCTCTTTCCTGTATTTTCAATTTTTCCGAATTCTGCTAAAATCAAGGTGCCTCAAACAGAGCTGTTCTCCCCAGTGAGGAGGATGTTGGAAAACGTATCAGAACTCCCAATTTTTTAATACTCATGGAAGGAACAAACACAACTGTCGTTCTTTTTGTCTCTTAATAGGATTGTCCTTGCCATAAACTATTTCTGACGTGTTGTGCTCATCTCCAGCACAGCAAGGACCAAAGGTGACTGTCTAAGGTAATTAGAACATTTATAGAGGTTTTGCAGGTATGATGCATAAGAAGGTTCATCTCCAGGCATCAAAGAGCTCTGGAAGACATAACATCCATTTCCCTAAGGAGACAGATCTCCACAACATCTTACAGAGGGTCAGTACAGTAGATGATCTATGCAAATTATTAATGGTTGCTTCCCTAAAATATTTTAAAAATGAGAATTTCATATTAACTCGAAAAGTTTTTTTGGCAAAGAAAGGCAAAAATTACAAATTGAGGACAAGTTGACAAACTTTGTCCAAAATGAAACTAAAGGTTTTCATTCATTTTGTGTGGGGGTGTTTTAATTCTTCTTTTAGAAAATTGGAAAAGGAAAGGAAAATGTATCAATTTTCTGCATTCTTCCCTATATTGAGGAGGGGGTAAAATTTCAGTTAAACATTCATCAACTAATATATAATCCCTAAATAGAGATCACAGATTTGTCCAAAGAAGACACAGTTCCAAGTTAAAATTCCAAGCCAGGGGTATATCTATTCGGTTTGGTTTCTGCTAGCTCAGTTGGAAAAATGTCTGTGAAAGAGATTTCTTTGATGCCATTTTCAATATTCTTGTGTATATTATTAGAACTCTGCTTTATCATCATTGTAATAGTAGTTACTCACTACAAAGTGGGGTCATTATTCCTAATTCATATTTATAAATACACCAAATACACATACAAATTCATATTTAAGGAAAATCTT
>NW_008237265.1:2806422-2814027 GCF_000691975.1 Corvus brachyrhynchos
TAAAGCACCATTCCACTCAGTTGCCAAATAGGTCAGGACTGTCAGTTTTTCTCATTCTCTGACTGTAATGTAAATTCTTCTCTCCCAGACTTCAAGCAAAAGATTAGTTTGTACCAAGTTTTCAGCTCTTTCCAGCAGTAACTGTCTTAATTTAAAAAATACTAATTCCTTGAGCTATTTTTCACATGTAAGCTTTTCCTTATTGCAGAAACAGATAACATCATTTTGGCTCTATCTCTATAAAAGTTTAGGAAGCTATCAGGTTTATTAACATTTTCTAGAAAGCTATTTCTTCATGAATATCAGGTTACATTGTAATCTACAGCTGATAGTTGGTAGAAATACAGCACGTGATTCTCCCATGGTGCCACTGTGGGCACTTTACAAGAGCCTCTGTGAAGTGGAGCATCAGATCTGCCTTTCAGTGGCCAGATGGCCACTGAATGTTTGTGGGGGTTTTTTTATTGTTGCTGTTGCTTTCCATCATCTCTTTTGGAAATGTAAGAATTGTTATTCTAAGCCTACAGTCTTTGTGAGAAAACTGAAATTCCATCTGCTATTGACTGAAGGAAGCTGAGGGGAAATCAACAGAAACCACCTTTTTCTAGGCAGCATTTGATGCCAATTCTGAGCCGAAAAACCTCAAACCACTGTGCATGAAGTTCTCTGGATTGCTGGTGATTTAACCTGGTGGCCAAGGCAGATGCACATTTCATTATGAATCTTCATTTGCTTCTGTGATTTTTATTGTGTCCTATCCTGACCACAGAACTTATAAAGCTTTTTTTTAGATGACAGCAAGCTTGCTATTAAACAGACTTTATATGTTCATTAAGTTGAAGACATGCTAAATCAAGGGTAGACTTCTCAATACACAAAAATATCTTAGCTGTCATGGGCCAAACTTCCAGAAGCCTCAGAT
Source organism: Corvus brachyrhynchos (assembly GCF_000691975.1). Taxonomy (NCBI): domain Eukaryota; kingdom Metazoa; phylum Chordata; class Aves; order Passeriformes; family Corvidae; genus Corvus; species Corvus brachyrhynchos. The sequence goes on from NW_008237265.1 coordinate 2,807,345, forward strand.
ACTTCGCAGTTAGTTGAATAAAAGTTGTTGAACTGTTGATGTATTTCATGAAACATGGCCTTGCTTTAATGATGCTGGCTGCATGTCTGGATACACTCATAAAATGCTGAGGAGGAAGAAGGGCAGGGATTCCTTTTGTCAGTCCATTTCCCTAGGAGTATCTATCGCAATGGCATTGTCATTTTATGTATCATAGCTAGTCCTGTTTCTAACCCAGCTTTTCCTTAGCCACTCCTTTCCTAACTTCCTTTGGCTACAGCAGGCTATAAGTCTGACCACTGCTAGTCTGACGCCCCAAGTAAATGTGTTTGGCAGATCTTGTATCCTCTCCTGTATTTCCAAGAACTCTAAACCGTTAACATAGTTAGCAGTCTAACAGCCTCTTTTCTTTTTCCGCTCTCTCATCTTCTGCCACCAACTTGGCTTTCCCCAGCAAGATTCCTGGTGAATCCACGCTCACAGAGAGCCAGCTGTATTACTTCTGCATTCCTGGCTTAGGCCAGTGTTAATGAAGATCAAAGGAAGACAGAAGATATTGAACTTCCTCAACAAACATACTTTGCCTGAGTAGATTTCCTCAAAAGCACTTTGGATTGTGGGGCATGTGCAAATATTAACCAATGGGAGAGGTCCAGGCATAACACGTTACATTTCTTTGCTCTTCATACCTGGTTCCTGTGGGATAAATGGAGCCTTTCTGGTAGTACAGAGTTAATCTGTCTTCTCCTTTCCCAGCAAGGTGAGGGTCCGTTTGTTCCATCTTATGCTACAGGGGCTCTACTGGTTCTAATCCTAATTCATGTGGTGGTAAACAGGTATGTGAAAATGTCACTTGCTGGGGTTGCCTGTACCAGAGGAAGCCATTTCCCCCATGGCTGAACTCGTAATGCTGTAAATAACATGAATGCTCTCAAGAGTTAAGGATCTGGGTCTCTGCCCGTGCTCTTTGTGCATGAGCTCTTGTTGACGATGAGTTCTCACAGAGTGTGTAATTCAGTTCAGTTCAGTTGCTAGACGAGACATGCTAAATGTCAGGCCAGCTTGGGAGCTTTCCAGGAACCACCAGCTGATACTGACTGTATCTCCTTTGGTTGTATAGTCATCTACAGGTAGACATCTAGATTTATGTCTTCATCTCAGGACTGAGATCTGCCATGAGTCTCCCTATTACCTTCCAAAGCTGGTTTCAATATAATCATCTGAAATTTGACTTAATGGAGACCATTAGTCTTCACCTCATGTTTGCAGAAAGTGATTTACAGCCCTGCTGCTGCTTGCTAAAGAATCTCTTCCTTAAGAGATGGGCTTGCCTGGTCCATTTGAAAAGCACCTTCCTTGTCTCCCTTTGTTCCACTGCAGAGAACATATGCCTTCAAAAACACTCAGTATCCACATATCTGGGGGTTTGTCTTGCTTGACTTGCATGTTTCCCTCTCACAAGGTAATGGAACAGAATCTTAGAATCTTTGAGGTTGGAAAAGAGCTCCAAAATCATCGAGTCCAACCTCTGAAGACCTTTGAGCCCAACAGTCCCCGGTTTAGGGATATATAAGCCAGAAAGAGGTTCCTGCCACCTGCAGTGCTAGTTACAGTTTGAGGTCTTCTAGAAAATGTGTAGCCTTGCCTGTTTCTGGGTACTTTTAAGAAACAGATACAGTCTGCATTCAGGTTCTATGTGTTAGCATGCTATAGACCACAAATGCAAAAAGCCACACGGCTTTCTGCACACTCCCAAGTTATTTTATTTTCTCATTGTATTGATTCAAAATACTGTCTAGTCCAGGGGGCTGGGTAAAGACAAGTTAAAACACGAGTCAGTTATAGAAATAATTGATTCTGATGTATCTCTTAAGTTTGACTTTTTTATTTTTCCCAGAAATCAAGGGTTGACATGATGGTATTTTTCCCTAAGGAATTGTATTTTTGCTTTTAATAGATTATAAAGGAAGCAGTTGAACAAAGTAATATATAGGGAAAGTGAATTACTGGGCTTTTAAGGGATGTCTAAGGAGTGAATTGGGGATTTTCAGTCAGTATTAAGGAAAACCTCTTCCAAAGATGTGGCAGCAAGAACAAATAGATTTTAAAAAGGTAACAAACTTTTAAAATAATCAAACTGTTAAGCTTTTTACAAATGAATTTTTATTTTTGTCCTCATTTAACTTTGCTCTGCAGAAATTGTGATATATATTTACTAAGGTGGTTTGGATATCTCTAAGCCTTAAAACTCAGGTTCTGCATGGTAGTCAATATTTTCTCTGTTGGCTGAGAATAATGTATTTTCCCCACAGTAACCTGCTTACTCATCCACAGAATCAGCCCCAGAGTAATCAAACCAAATACCTTTAACCCTCACTAATTACTGGGGTAGAGGGAGAAAATGAAACATTTTTCTGGAAAAAAATTATCACTAGAAGTGTTATTGAAAGATTTGAGCATTTGAGGAGCCTAGAACTAATTCTTCTTGGAGTATTTGAAGGTTCTTAGTAACCATGGGTATCATCTGTGGGCTTTGTGTTGGTGGATTTATGGATGGATAATCCATTGGGATTATCCAAGTTTCTGGATAATTTGTGCTGGAGATGTGCAACACTCATGCTTATGAGCCATATTGCATCTAAAAGCAATATATTTTTATTTTTTTGTTGCAGCTTTTGTGCCTGTCACCTACTGTACATAGTTGTCAGGTAACCTGTGTTTTGTTCTTCCCTGGGCCAGGCTGTGCTGTCTAATGACCAGTTTTATTGATCAGTTAAGAAACATGGAGCTTGAAGGTAGAGAAAGAGAAGTGGTTTGATGAAAGAGACATCTCTTAGCATGTTTTTGCTGTTACTGTTTTTTGTTTGGGTTTTTTTCAACAATTAGTGTTATTCAGTTACCTCATATTTAAGGACAGCAGTAATTGATTTCATTTACAGCCTTGAGTGTTTGAGTTATCTGCAAAGTGTAGTCCATGATCACTATTTGTGAACTCTTGTAAAAATTCTGTACTTTGAGTAAGATTTTTCCAGTGTTCAAGCAGATTTAAAGCCACAAGAGTCTTCATACATAAACTTCCCTGCTAAGTACTTTAGTGATACTTCACATGGACAGAAATTGCAGTTGTTCCCTAGAAATCCCAAAGTAACAGAAAGCTGCAGAAGGCAGGCAGTGCAGTTTTGCACTACCTAGAGAAAACCTGGTGCACCCTCTCTGCTCAAATTAACACTTAAAATCGGTGGATTCATGTGATCTCAGGTCTTCAGCTGCCATCAGCACAACTCTTTTACTCTGCTAGGTAAGAATAGACTGGCTACTCAAGAGAGACACATGTTTGATGAGAAACATTAGGACAGTGAAAAATATAAAGGGCAAGGAGAAAATGCGCATTTTTGGAGCAGGATTTGAATAGTGTGCAATAAGAAAGACTGGAGTCTCTCATTGAGCAAGCATCCTTGTGTGCTGAATGGCATGAGTTTTTGTTGGAAATCCATCTAAAAATTCTGCCAAATATAAGGGAAACTACAAAGCGTTTTTTACAGCAGTGTATGGTGTCCTTGGGATGCAGCACCCGTCCTGTGGCAGACACGTTCCATGAGGGAGAAACTTGGAGGTGCTTTAAAAGACACCACAGGCTTTTGTGGCTAGTCTCTGCTGTGATATAGACACACTGGTATGGACATGTCCTTTCAGCTCAGAAAAACTCTGTTAAGTAATATGTTATAAAATATTTATATATCTTGGTTTTTGGCAATAATACTGTACCTGCCATCCAAGAGGAGCAGTTTTCAACTCTGTTTTATAGAGAAATTGTTTCTATTTCTCTTTATTTTTTCAGCCAGTGTTGCATGCTTTCATGCTTATTTTTTCGCAGGGCTTTTTATGCTATATTTACATATAGAATAATGTTTATTCTGATTTTTGTAGTGAGGGCTGTTTTGTTATGATGAAGTAGACATTTTTTTATACCTAGAAATAATGGTCCATCTACGATGTAGGCAGCCTAAGATTTATAGGGTCTTTAAATACTCGTTTTCTTGGGTTTAAGTACTTGGCTTTTTAATCAGGTGATGGATAATTTTGTTGTTCACCCAAGTATACGGAAAGGGATTTAGACCAGTGCTTTGCCCTTCAGTATAGTTTTTTTATCTGCATTTCACCTGACTGGAAATAGTTCCATGCATTTGAAAAAGGTATGTTTGTGCTATTAACTTGTTTTATGATGTACCCACATAAAGGCAGGAATTTCAGTACATGTAAATGCATCACACTGTATACAACTTCCCTGGATTTGGTTTCAATGGATAATGCCTTTTTGGCTTTGTCGTTTTTTAGGAAGGAAACTGAAAGGAAGAAGTCTCATTTACCAAATGGGGGAAATTTTATATGTTAATTGTTGGGTTATTTTAAAGTAAATTAATTTTATTTATAAGGTTGTAATGGAAATACTTTCTAATAATTTTCAAAAGTACAGAAAATGTTTTGAAAATGCTTCGGAAGCTTGCTCCTCTAGGCATCATTATCGAGATACAGTCCTATTTTATAGTATGATATACTATGATATCAATTAATAGACAGAAGAGCAGAGCAACAGATGAATAAAGGAAGAGGGCTTCTAATGTACTTTAACCTTAGGAAGATGTTAAACTTTTAAAACACTCTGCAGGTGTCATGATACATGTTGGGTGTTTGATAAATCCCTGTGTTTGTTTGTAATACTCATATAATCTCTTTAGTATTTCCCTCTACATGATAAATAATGGAAAAAACTATCGCCTGTGGAACTGGAAGTCCCAGTTTTTGAAAAATACTTTAGTTTTTTTCCCTAAGAGAGCCAGAGAAAATGTGTCTTTTTAGTCATAAAGTAAATCAATCGTTTTGTTTTTAAATTGTTGCACTTCCTGGAGAGCAGCTTTACGAACAGTTAGGGTTAAATCTTACCTTATATTGATGAGAGACTGTTCCACACCCCTGCAGTATTCATTACTCTAAGTGCTCCTAATTTACACTTGAGGATCTTGCAGCCTTACACAATTCTCCTCTAGAAGAAATTACTGATAAAACTGATTAATCTTCCTGATATCACTCTGAGTTGAATTGAGTCTCCAGAAGGTCTGCAAAATATCCTTAACAGTTTTAAGTGTTATGTATTGTCTTCAAATGTAGGTCTGATTTTAAGGAGATTTAGTTAAAATGGGATGGGGCAAAGTTTAAAGGAGCATTAAGGAAGTGTTTCTAAATTGGTGGGAAACTTAAAAACAACATTTTAAACTTGAAACAAGTGTAGCTATTTCTTTGTGAGGATTGTTCAATGACTCAAGAGTGGGGTTTCACTATTTATCTCCCCACAACTAGGGTAATTTTCTTTCCATGCTTCTTTCAGGCTGAGGAGGTAAGGACTTCAGAAAGGAAGTTTCTAGCAGAAGTTACTACTGTCAGTTGTACCCTCTGTAACACCAGTTTTCTCTTCAGTCTCTTCAACCAAGTCATGGTTTAGCCCCGTGTCGCATCACATAGATCATTGGGAAGCAGACTGAAAACTTCAATTTAAAAAATCCCCAAACAACCAACACAACAAAGTACAAAATGTTGATCATAAATTAATGAGAAAAGATCATTAATCTGATTTTCCTCTGAAGGGTTCTCTTCTGGGGGCTTCTTCAAGAAGGCATTCAACCACTTGTCTGTGTGCAGCTGGCATTGAAAACCTTGTATAAGGCTTACAATGAGAAAAGCTGAGTTTTATAGACACTTCAACTGGTACTGTTGCCAGAAGAGAAAAGGTAGTTCTACTGCCCATTCCCAGCTCAAGCTGTTGTTTCCTCTGTGTTGGCACATGTTTTTTGCAGCTGACGTTGGAGAGCTGGTTTGGATTAATACTAACGTCTTTATTTCTTTGCCAGGATGGTTTCCACTTAGGTGAGTTTCCTGATCAGGTTCCACCACCTGGCTGCAGAAACAACACTGCCGGTTCAGGGGGATGGCATCACAAAGTCCAGGATAGAGTTCTAAATGGAAGCTATTTTTCTTTAGGCCACCCTGGTTAGTAATATAAGAATATGAATTATGAATCCACACATTTCAGCTGGACAAGTTACAGAGGGTATACGTAAATTAATTACGGAGCTGAATGCTGTCCACAATATGTGCAATATTTGTGTGCATTATTTCAGAAGATGTCTTTAGTTCTAATTTGTGGAGAGAAATGGATTAAAGAAATTAATGAATTGATGAATTAAGGAATGGAGACTTTTAGAATTCCCTCAGCCTTACTAAAATCCTTTTATTCCAGCTTCTTTGTGCTGCAGAAGAAGCTAGAGGAGTGGATCATGTAGAATAATTCACACAGTATACAAAAATTACTTTGATGAAAGAGGCCAAGCAAAGTCAGGAGATAGTATAGATTTCAGTATGACGTAATTGCAAGCAGGGCTAGCTTATGCTACCTGTCTTGTCCCCGTGTCCAGGCAGGGGCTGTCCCTGGCAAGCCCCAGCCTGCCCTGCTCCCCCCAGGGAACTCTCAGACGCCAGGGATCTACTGGCAGGTGCAGCGTGTCTCATTCAGCACCTCTTAGCACCCAGGATGTGTCTCCAGAGCTGAGATGGGTGAACAAAGGGCAAAAACCATGAAATCATTAAGAAAAGTAGGAGCAAGGCAGCATTTCCTGTCAGTATTTGGAAAGATTAAAATGAAGCAAGGAATA
>NW_008237265.1:2814037-2822007 GCF_000691975.1 Corvus brachyrhynchos
CGCCAGAGGTGCCCACGGCGGTGACGGTGGCCTTGACAAGAAAAGGACCTAGAGAGCAGCTTGTGGCACTCACTGATGCCGGGCTCCCGACACATGAGAGGGCAACAGGGAACTTGGTTGTTGAAGGTCTGCACTGCCTTCCTTGTGGCACTTGGGGATGCATGTCAAGGCCCCAAAGCTTGTCAGTGGCTGCTGATATGAAGGGGATGTAAAGTTATGTGACACATGAACACTACAGAAAGACTTTGAATTATAATGTAAGAATACAGACAGCGTTGTGAGGGAGATGCAGAAAAAATTGCAATGGTGAATGTTTGGTTGTAGTTAAGTTTTCATAACTGAATCCATTTTCAAAGCCAACGGAATAGATGTTTAATATTTAGCTGAGGTTCTTGAAAGCCTCCAGGCTTGTAGCAGGGGAGGGTCCCGGGAGCAGGGGAATCCAGCCAGAGTCACGATACGAACACCGATACGATTTGAGCATCATGCTCCAGTTTTATTATTCGGTTACACCAAGTTATACTTTTTCCAAAGTTCACGCCCCTTTCCCACGAGAAAGCCTCTAAGCAGCAGGGGAGCTGACCAGTGTATACCTTTTCCCAAGGCTGTTCAAGGCTGCCAGCTAGCAGGTGCCTTGCAAGCCTGTTTTCAGCCTGAGGCCCCATCAGGGGTACTTCTGCAACAGCCCTGGGATGCCCAAGCCCTCCTGGAGGGAGGAGGAATCCCTCTACACAGGCTGTCTCACGTTTCCTGCTTTACAGAAGCTGAAAGATTTTGAACTGCATTGTCAATATATTTTACACCTTCCTATGCTCCGGACAGGTGTTCTTGAGAGGGCAGCAGCTTTGGATTGGCTGGTTGTCATGTAGACAAGGATGTTTTCAAAATAAAGGCACACAATCCATTTGTAAATCTTCCAGAATATATGAAAGTCTAATCAGACTGACTCAAGACAGCCAAAGTGTGGTGTATCTCATTTCAATTCTCTCTTCCCCCAGGACTTGTCTACAAGAAATATGCAGACATTGTATTGGAAGTAGAAAGCATGAGTGATAACAGTAGTCAGTCCTGGTGCAGTCCTGAATGTATTTTAGTTTTGAATGCATCTAAGTGTTTCCCTTTTTCATATACTGACTATATCTGCACCAGCCCTATACAATACTTACTTTTGTCGCCAACAATATAGTCCTGGAGCAACACAACTTCCACTACCCCACTTTTCCTTACTGTTAGCACTTGATGGTATTTTCTGGAGTAAGTGATGTGTTTATTGATTTGGTAGACAAACAGGGATCTTGCACAACCTCTTCGAAGGAGTACATCTGTACTCTTGAGTACAAATGTATTGGCTGTGTGGGATTTGTGAATTATCTCTCCATTCTGAGTGTTCTTCTGTTTTCTTCAAATGATAATTTGCTGGTTATTAAGTATACTGAGCTGCTGGCTGGTTTTGATTTTCAGCATTACCTTTTATATATGTAAATACAATATTAATATATCTATAATACATATACAATACAATGTTCATATATGTATTCATGCATATATGTAAACAGTGATACTTCTCCCATCACTGAGATTTCTTCAAGACTGTCACTCTTAGAGCACCTATTTGAAGTGTCTTTCTTCTCAATAACAGGCATTTGAGGAAAAATATTGCTATACATGTAAGCAGCAAGTTCAGTGTTTCTCAGCAGTGTAGGTAAAAGGAAGTTGTACCACCCTTAGGGTAAGGGGCAAAGTTGCCTGTGTGATCCCATTGCTGGCAGCAGCAAAGGTCATTTCTGTAGCCACAGCTTGGTGGGAATAATAGGAAGGTCTGAAGCAGATTGCTTGGGCTGTGGATAAGAGTGTATGGTCCTAGCAGAGATGTGAAAGTCTGTAGAAGAGAAGTTTCTTCCGTTATAGTGTGAGGGCTACAGCCAGTTCCTAGAGGGATTTATGGTGGCCATCTTTATACTTCTCTGGTCCATTCCTTTTGATTGTATAATGACAGTAGAAATGAACAGGATTTTACTCACTTGATAAAGATAGCAGAACAGAACATTTTACTCTTATCAAGGACAGTTGAACAGAACAGCATAGCCTTGGAAAAATAAATAAAGGATGTAACTTCGATAAACAGAAGTCATGCAAAACGCAAGCAGGATGCCAGCTCAGCTCTGCAAGGCTGATAAAGCAGAAATTATGCAAAACAATGATATTGTGCTTACTCAAAAGTGGGGGTCAAGGAACAGCCACATAAAAAGGACACTGAATGTTGAAGACAGACCCCAAAGAACCATATAAGGACTTCCAATAAGGGGTGCGACTGTCAAATAAAGTCAAGGAAATGGAAATAGCTCATGAATATGTAATCAGTGTGTGTGATAAAAATTTTGTTCACTCAACACTCAGGGCACTCAGCTGGAGGAAGGATCCTTCAAGTGAGCAGCGTGCTGCAATAAAGAATGCCTGCTTTCTAATATTCAAACTGTGTTAGAAAGTTTTTATCTAACCAATTTTGATATAATTTTTGGCAACTTTGGATGGAACACTCTGCCTGGTCTCCCATGGATCCAAGGAGGTCTCTGGATCTTCATGGAAGCACTGAGACTTTCCTGGAGAAGACCACAGACCCTCGTACCAGTCTGGGACACTGGTAAGACCCCATTCGATATAAAGGAATTTTTTTTTAATCCTGCCCAAATAAGGCATGTGGATCTTCTAGCACAGTGGGTGAGTTTTTAGGTATCCCAGAATTTGGTATTTGACTTGGTTTTATCAATTGATAATTGTTTTGTATTTGTATTTGTATCTGTATTTTAACATTTTGGGTCTACTATTCAGAAATGGGTAGTGGACAATCTAAGGGGGACATTCTGAAAAAATCCCCACTTGGTTGCATTTTGTGACATTGGAGAAAGATTGGTGTGGTCCCTGGGGGAACAGTGACCAGGGAGATTAAATATTGTAATCAATGGTGGCCACTGTACCAACTAGACTCTGGAGAAAAGTGGCCACAAAATGGAACCTTGAATTACGATACATTGTTAGAGTTAACGCTATTTTAAGACGGCAACAGAAATGGCATAAGGTGACGTATGCTGGTACGTTTTTCACTTTGCAGAATCATCCAGAATGGCAGGAAGATTGTGGGTTGGATCCAATGCCCTCAGACCCTTTTGTGCTGGATCTTGAAAAAGAGAATCAAGGAAAACAGTTAAAATGTTGTTCTATATTCAGCAGAGGATAAATTTGTTATAAACATCTCCCTTATAAGGAGGGTGATTTAAATCTTAAGGTCAGTCCTAACTGCAGGTTGGATGGGGATACAGATAATCAGGCTGCTGAGACTGGTATTTTGAAGGAACTGGCACATAAAGAGGCAGATTTAGCACATGTAGAAGAGAAGACAGGATAAAGAGGATGTATCAAGGACCAGAGGGTTTAGTCCAATTACAGGGCAATCTAGAGCTAAATACGGAGATGTGATAGTAGCTCCCCTCCATCAGGGGGTAGGTATGGATGGTCCAATCACAGTAAAATTTCTGTTTTCAATAACAGACCTTAATAATTGGAAGTCAGTGGCTGGCACCTACCAAGTTGACCCAGACAAAATGGCAAAAGCATTTTAAATGATGATTAAAACTCAGGATCTGGACTGGAAGGATATAGCTACTATGTTACAAATGTTGTTTGGTAGTACAGAAAGAGAGATGGGTGTTAAAACCAGTAGGAGGTTTGTGGAAGAGCTAATTTTGACTGGTAAATTTACAGGTACATTAGATATTAGTTTTCCCACTGTGGATTCTGAGTGTGACCCTAATGTGCCCATGTTTAGAGAGGGATTTTGGATACTATATGGAATTAGACGTGCCATACCAAAGGCTATCAATATGTCCAAATTATTCCAAATTAAGCAGGATCATAAGGAATCACCTATTGAATTTTTAAATCTCTTAAAAGAAACAGCTCAAAAATATATTAATATCAATCCTGAAACAGGAAGGAAAAACTCAATTAGCCCGTATATTTGTGGCTCAATCCTCAGATAATATTAAAAGAAAACTACAAAAGGCTGAGGGACAAAATCACTATGATTTAGGGAAGCAGTCAGATGTTGCTTGGAGAGTTTATCAGAATAGAGAAAAACACCAAGAAACAACTAAACAAAAAATAGTTGCAGTTATGGAAGGAATCTCCAAAGGAATAGTGCTCCCGGGGGAAGAAAGGGGATGAGGGCATGGACAACCTATCTCAAGCTCCCCTGGGAGACTAGGTATTAATCAATATGCATATTGTAAGAAAGACAGGTGTTGGAAAAGCGACTGTCACAGTTGCAACATACAACTCTCATGGCCATCACTGATGATGACTGAGGGAGACCTGAGGATTCTTGCCTGGCAGAACCTCTGATTACAGCTAAACTGGAGAGTGAGGAGGTAAATGAGGAGGTAGAATTTTTAGTAGATACAGGAGGTATTTACTCTCTGCTAAATACAGTAAAAGGAAGTGTGAATGGTTTTATAACAATCATTGGTGCAAAAGGGAATCACAAAACTCGGCTTTTTTGAAGTCCATTGATTTTAAACTAGGAAAACAATGGGTGACTCACCCAATTCACCAAAGCCTCTACTTGGGAGAGATTTATTGGAAAAACTAAATGCTGAAATTAAATTTAGACGTGGCAAAATACAGGTGATTATTCCAGAATCTAATTACATGGAATCCTCTATTTTTGCACTACAATCTCCGAAATTTGACATGATCTGTCTGCCAGTATCACTTGAGGATGCAGTGATTCCAATAGTTTGGGCTGGAGAGGTGCTCAGGCGTTACAAAAGAGCAGAGCCTATAAGAATTAAATTGAAATTTGGAGTGGGACCAGTAAGGCAAAAGCAATACCCTTTGAAAATAGAAAGTTGTAAGGGGTTGTTACCCCTTGTGGAAAAATTGATAAAATATGGCCTATTGAAAGAATGTGAATCCAAATTTAATATCCCTATTTTGGCAGTTAAGGAGGCAACTGGAAAGGATTACTGGCTAGTAGAGGACCTTAGAGCCATATATAAGATAGAAGATATACACCCAGTAGTAGCAAACCCTTATACCTTGCTAACAACCTAGAGTGAAAAATTAAAATGGCTCACAGTATTAGATTTGAAAGATGCCTTTTTCTGTATCCGTTTGAGTACTGGAAGTCGAGAGCTTTTTGCTTCGGAATGGGAAAATCCAAACACAGGGAGAAGAACACTTGGATGGTTCTTCCGCAGGGGTTTAAAAATAGCCCCACCATATTTGCAAATCAATTGGCAAAAGAACTGGAGAAATGGAAAAATCAGAACCCTATTGTAGTCTTGTTACAGTATGTACATAACATTCTGGTATCCACTGAAACTAAACAGCATTGTTGGGATCAGGCTGTGGCATTGTTGAGTTTTTTGGGACTAAGTGGATATAGAGTATCCAAAGACAAAGCACAAACAGTCCAGACCAGAGTAACCAGTGTGGAAATAAAAATCCTTCAAGGACAAAGGAGGCTGGGACAGGAACAAAAAGAAGCAATTTGCCAACTCCCACAGCCATGAATAGTAAGAGAGTTGCATGCGTTTCTCAGGATGGGGGGATGGTGTTGTCTGTGAATCAGCAGTTATGAGTTGCTATCTTGGGGTGTCTTTATGACGTTGTATCCCCTATCGCTGCTCTATGCCCAGACATGATTCCTGTGCCTTTCTGTGTCTTTAAAACTAGGTGTGAGAGAAAGAAAAAAAAAAAGCCAGACAAACTTTTCAAAGCAGTTTGTGTTCCAAGGTCACTCTATCTTTTCTGTGTGCTTCTGTGGCAGCAAGAGCAGAGGCAAGCACCTTCCTGCTTTTCCCGGCTCTTGGCTCCTTTTCTCAGGAGAGAGACAGAGAGTTAAACTCCTTTGCTTTTCAGCTAGTCTGCAAGCTAAGGCAAGAAAGTTTTTTTCCCCTGGGACTTTGGCATCCTCTTCTTCTTCTCTTCTGGACTTTCAACAATACCAGAACGAACTGGGAGACCCTGCACCAAGGCCCGGGGGCCCAAGCCAACCCAGCTCTGAAGAGGAGAAAGCCACACCCACAAAGGACTCTCAAATCTTCCCAGGTTTCTCTTCACAGCAAGAGGTTTTATTATTTAGCATTATTCTTTTCCCATTGTGCATTGTGTCTGTTAAATAAATAGCTTTTTTCCCCTTTCACTTTCCTTCGAGGAAAATATTTTTTTCCTGAACCTGGTGGGGGAGGGGGGGCTGTAGCCTGCCTTCTATCAGAGGATGTTCAAATTTGGACATTCCTCCAAATTTGTCTCGAACTGGGACAGTTGCTGATAAAGTCACTGTATGATCTCTTGAAGATAACTCAGAAGGACTTTATAGTCTGGACTGATGATTCATGGGCTGCCTTTTTCCAACTTAAGCAAGCCCTTATGCGGACCTGATGTGGGTTGACCCTGGCCAGATGCCAGGCACCCACCAAAGCCACTCTCTCACTTCCCTCCACAGCTGGACAGGAGAGAGAAAATGTAACAAAGGGTTCGTGAGTTGAGACAAGAATTGGGAGACAACACTCATCAAATACCATCATGGGCAAAACAGGCTCAAAATTAGAGATACAACTTAAATTTATTACTAACAAAATCAGAGCAGGCTAATGAGAAGTAAAATAAAACCTTAAAAACACCTTCCTCCCACTCCTCCATCCTTCCCAGCTTTACCTCTTACCCCAGCAGCACAAGGAGACAGGGAATGGGGGCTATGGTCAGTTCATCACCCACTGTTTCTCCTGCTACTCAGGGAAAGGAGTCATCCCCTGCTGCACTGTGGGGTCCCTCCCACAGGAGACAGTTCTCCATGAACTTCTCCAGCGTGAGTCCATCTCACGAGCAACAGATCCCTGCAAGCTGCTGCAATGTGAGTTCATCCTGTGGATGAAAGTCCCCTTCAAACTGCTGCAGCGTGGCTCACCCTACTGTGGGGTACAGTCTTTCAGGGACAGGCTGCTCCACCATGGGCCCCTCTCTCCCCAGGCCTCCCATAGGGTCACAGACTCCTCAGGCATCCCCCTGCTCTGGCATGGGTCTCCTCTACGGGCTGCAGGTGGATCTCTGCATCTCTCATGGATCTCCATGGGCTGCAGGGGCACAGCTGCCTCACCATGGGCTGCACCATGGGCTGCAGAGGAATCCCAGTTTTGGTGCCTGGAACACCTCCTCCTCCTTCTTCACTGACCTTGGTGCCTGCAGAGTTGTTTCTCTCACATTCTCACCCCACTCTTCTCTGGCCACAATTACAACTGCACAATGACCTTTAGTTTTCCTTTCTTGTTAAATATGCTATCACAGAGTCGTTACCACCATTTCTAATTGGCCCAGCCTTGACCAGTGGCACGTCCATCTTTGGAGCTGCCAGGGATTGGCTCTGCCGGACATGGAGGAAGCTTCCAGCAACTTCTCACAGAAGCCATCCCTGTAACCCCCCCACTACCAAAACCAGGCCATGCAAACCCAAGAGACCCCGTGTGTCCGTTTGAACTATTTACCTATGAAAGGCGAAACATAGCACTGGGAGTGCTGTCATGGTTCCTCGGGGAGTAGAGGAAAGCTGTGGCCTACTTTTCAAAGCAACTAGATAATGTCAACCAAGGCTGGCCAGGTTGTCTGAGGGCAGTAGCAGCTACAATTCTCTTGATCCAAGAATCTTGAAAATTTACTTTGGGACAAAGCATTGTCATTTATGTACCACATGTGGTCCAGTTGATATTTAAGCAAAAAGGGGGCCACTGGCTATCTCCCAGCTGGATGCTAAAATACCAGGTAGTCTTTCTGGAGCAAAATAATGTGATGCTCTGTTGCAGCGGGGATTACTGCAACAAGCATATTTCAAACCAGGAGTCCCGTGGAAACGAAGTATATATGGACAGATTAGTGGTAGATGTTTCAGAGATGTTTATTTCCCCAGCCGCATGGCC
>NW_008237265.1:2823415-2827195 GCF_000691975.1 Corvus brachyrhynchos
ATATCAAAAAGTAAGTCTCGAGAAATATAGGAGAAATTTTTGAAAAGCCAGTTGAAAAAAAGTTCTAGATCTCCCGGTTCCATTACTTTTTTGTTTTGTTGTTCAAGGATTCCTTTAACTTCTAGGTACATTTCTTTCTGTGGCTCAGAGAGCCCCATTTCCCACTATTCTTCCATAGTCCAGAGAGAATATCCAAACCAAGATGAGAAGAGAGAGGTCTAGAGTGGTTTTTTACTCACAAATTTCCTCAGGGATCGGTATCTTGCTCGCATTCCTCTACCAGTTTGTCGCAGCGGGGATTACTGCAACAAGCATATTTCAAACCAGGAGTCCTGTGGAAACGAAGTATATATGGACAGTTTCGTGGTAGATGTTTCAGAGATGTTTATTTCTCCAGCCGCATGGCTGGGGCTCAGCTCAGGAACTCTGCAGTCACAGGACCCGAGGGTCCTTGCCTTGGCGTTATCAGGGAACCCAAACCAACCAATGGGAAACAAAGCTGACCAGGGGCAGGGAAACCCCGTGTCTCCCCCCCAGGGCCCCTCTCCCAGGGCTCCATGGCAGGGGGAAGGGACCCCAACAACGCTCAAAACAATTTCTATTGTTAACCTTGCTATGTTCTTATCTGCCCAACAAGTAGAAGGAAGCCCAGATCATGATTGCTTACAGACTATAGAAGAAGTGTATTCCAACAGACCTAACTTAGGAGACAGAGCCTTGGAAAGACCTGATTGGGAATTGTTTACTGCTGGGAGCAGCTTTGTCTGAAATGAAAAATGGCTCTCTGGATATGCAGTGACTACACACCATGAGGTAATCGAATTGGGGGCATTCCCCTCTGATGTTTCAGCTCAGAAAGCAGAACTAATTCCACTCACTCCAGCTTTGGAATTGAGTAAAGCAAAATGAGTTAACTTTGGACTGATTCAAATTTTTTTTTTTTGAGTGGTACATGCATATGGGGCCATCTGGAAAGAAAGAGGCCTTTCGATATCTCAAGGCACATCAAAATGGATCAAAAATGGAAAACAAATCTTGACTTTACTTGAAAGTATCCAGAAACCAGCAGAAGTTGCCATCGTGCATTACTGAGCACACCAAGTGGGTAAGACCAAACTGGAATTGGGGAATCATTTAGCCAATAAGACTAATTGGGGAATCATTTAGCAAAGAGGCTACAGAAAAAGGCATGTTAGAAAACAATTTTATCTTTGATAACCCTGCTAGAGATACCTCTCCCAGTAGAAAAAAACAGAGTGTAGTGCTAGGAACTGTCAATTAATTGAAACCTTAGAAGCAAGATCTTATCCATGAGGCTGGGCAGTTTCCCTAACAGGGCAAATAGTAGTCCTAGAACCAATCTTGTGTGAAGTAGTGGAACATGAACACAAAGCCAAGTGTATATTGGAGTACTGAAAAACTTTTGAAACATTTGCAAAAATCTATTGTTGGGTCTTAAATGGCTCAGATTGTACAATCAAGAATCCAACAATGTATAGTTTGTTAAAGGAACAACCCAAACAAAGCTAATAAAATAGGGCTAGGGCTAGGGCCATAAAATCTGGAAATGTTCCAGGTGAATATTGGCAGATTGATTTTACTGGAAGGGCAGTATAAATACCTCCTAGTTCTGGTGGATACCTTTTCTGGGTGGCCAGAAGCCTTCCCTTGTCACACCAATCAGGCTAGGGAAGTGACTAAAATACTGTTGGATCAAATAATACCTAGATTCAAGGTATACCTTTGGGAATGTCGTAAGACAGATGTTCTCACTTTGTTGCAGAAGTGGTACAACAGGTTAGGAAAGCCTTGAGAATAGCCTGGGATGTTCCTACGCTTTAGAGGCCTGAAGCTAGAGGCAAAGTAGAGCAAATGAATCATACAATCAAATTGCAATTGGGTAAAATATGTCAGGACACCTTCTTGACATGGCTCCAAGTTTTACCTGTTACTCCAAATTAGAATTCACCGGTGGGGCACCAGCAAAATAAGCCTCTATGAGCTGCTATATGGTCGACCCTACCAAGTACCACACATTCCAGGAAACACACATGTAAAAGGAGGGATCAATTTGAATAATTACCTCGTGTTTCTTAGTAAAATCTTACAGGATTTGTAGCTAGCAGTGGTGATTTCCAGACTGATGGGATTGGACACACCAGTACAGAATTTCCAACGAGGAGACTAAGTCTACTTGAAAGACTGGGGAACCACTCTGCTCCAGCCAGAAGGGACCTTCCTAAGTCCCATTGATAACTTTGAAACTGGTTGGAGTAAAATAATGGATACATTATTCCAAAATTAAAAAGGATCAAAGCCCCTTGGGTAATTGAACAGTTGTCTGAGAACAAGATGCTTAAGTCTTGTTTTGCTGTCCTGACAATAGTCAGTTCAGCCTTGACTTGGGAGCAAAACTTTCATCTACTTTTATTACAAAATGTGATCCAAGTGTTGCACAGAAATGATTGTTGGGTGTGCACCCATTTAGCTGAAAACATGATGAAGCCATTAACCATTAATGCAATTCCATTTTCGTGAGAAATTAATACTATTTACTGGGTGAACACTTCCTTTTGCCAAGAAGAAGACATACCAGTTAGTGTGCAAGTACCTACCAACTTCTCTTATGGTCACATATGTGTGCAAAGATGTAACTGTCCTAAAGGAACAAGAGAACTAGATTGAACTAATGAATGAAATGACACACAGTATATTCAAACACTTAATATTGGAAAAGTAAATCATCCTTGGTCAGTACCAAATGGAACAGGGTGATATTGGATAATAAAGCCCATAATGGGTTGTCCCTAGGCTGGAAAGGCATTTATACTTTAGGAGCCTTAGTCCCTAACATAACAATAATTGATAAATGTTGTAATGCTAAGTTTAGTTTAGCAAGCTGCAGCTTCCCCTGAGAACTCAGTGGAGCTGCTAGGGCAGTGCGACCATTTTCCCCCTCCTGTAGTCCATTTCGAACAGCTCCGCAGTTTTGCTCCAGCTAGCTATCAGCTTTACAACGCAGTGATGGCAAAGGAGGCGAGAAGGGTCTCACCATAAGGGTTTAAGAGGATCTTTAATCTTACATCTTGTCCCAGCAATCCCCAGAGGCAGAGAGACCTCGTGATCCAGGCGCAGGGGCTTTTTCTCAGGGGCTCAGGGACGGTACATGGGCAGAGTTGGAGTACAGGAACCAATAGGGAGAGCCTGAGGGAGTGGCCAGGGCTAGGAGCAAGGGAAAGCGGGGGGGAAATATGGGATCAGAAAAGCAGTGGGTAAACAGATCACCACAGATAAAGACCTGAGGACTTCGGATGAGAAACTATTTGGGGCATACAAAATGAACTTTGAAGGCTATAGCTGTGACCAGCTAAATTTCATGATTTTATAAGATGGTTTTTACCCTGGCTAGGAGTAAGTAAATTAGAAAAGACACTAGCGAACATTTCTGCTACCATAGTGTCTTGGTTTTGAAAGACAGGTGTCTGCTAAGGAAGGCAGAAGCCTCCCTTGAAGTGGCAGATGTAACTCCTTTCCCTCCGAGTTATTATAATTTTGAAATCAAGGGCTTTTAAGCAAAGATGTGGGAAATAGGAATAACAGTTCTTTACTATTATATATATGTATATAACCAGTCAAACAAACAACAATAACTATGGCAGTAACAGCAAACAATCACAAACCCAGTCCCAGCCTTCTCGGCTGTCGGGCCCTTTCCCCTCGGGTGCAGTTCCGCTCGCAGCCGGCAGGGGCGCTGGCGGCTCCCGGTGAGCAGGGCAGGTG
>NW_008237265.1:2827393-2829306 GCF_000691975.1 Corvus brachyrhynchos
GGGGCAGGGCAGCCACAGCCCAGCCTCCAGCGGGGCAGGGAGGGTAGCTCTGGGATCCTGGTGTTGTTTCCAGCAGAAAGAAAAGTACCCGAAGCAACTCCGACGAAGAGAGCGAACTGACCCCACACCCAGGTGAAACAAAAGACTAGCCAGGCACACCCCACCCTCAGTGGGTAGCTCTTTGTTTTCTTAAGTATCCAACGATCAGCGATTTGTTCCCTTAGCAACATGTATAGGGGGGGAAAAATTCCTTTAACAGAAAAAAAAACTAGGACTAAACTAAAGCCCCAACACATAGAATATATAGAAAATCGTACAATAGATGCCATTACTGTCGTGAGACAGTTGGCGATGAAAGAGACGGGGCAGATTGCTTGGATGCAATACGCCAATTTTATTGATACAGAGCTGAGTATTTATACCTTTTCAGCAGTTACTAAAAATAAATTCTTATATAAGCAGCAATCACTATAACAACCATATCTATGTTTCTTAATAACATTGCAAAACTAAAAGCTAGCACTAACTATCACAGGTACATACCAAGCATGCCTTTCTTCTATGCTGACTATTTCGTTACAGGCTGTACTGCCTGCCACAGTTTGCGGCCTAGCAGCATTAGCGCGTCTACTTCTGACATGAGTTTAGCAGTGCTCTCACTTCTTCTTTCTAGCTGTATCTCCACAATTACTGTGTTTGAGGAAGAAGTCAAGAGCTTGTCGCAAGTTATTTTACAAAACTGAATGGCACTAGAGCTTCTTTTAGCATCACAAGAAGGAGTATGCATGGTCAGTAACACCAGTTGCTGTGTATACGTTGATCAAAGTGGTAGAGTGTCTACAGATGCCCAGGAAATCTGAATCCAATTTTTACAACACACAGCTCAAGACTACACCTTCTAGGGATTTGAAGAAATCTGGAGCAAACTTTGTTCATGGTTACCCACATGGACTTGGTTAAAACATCTGTTTACAATCATTACCATAATAATTGCTGTATGTACTTTAGCTTGCATCATGATTCAGTGTTATAGCTGTTGTAATGCCTTACACAATAAAATGAAATAAAGATGTCAAGAGACTGGTTCCCATAAGGAACTTAGTCTTAAGAAAAAGGAGGATAAAAACTGTTCACCCAACACTTGGGCACTCAATTGGAGGAACAATCCTCCAAGTGACCAGTGCGCTGCAATAAAGAAGGCCTGCTTTCTAATACTCAAAATTGTGTTAGAAAGTTTCTATCCAGCTGATTTTGGTATCATGTAGATGGCCATACTCTGGAAAGCAGTTTGCAGATACAGCTGCTTCTCTACCAGTCCATTTTCCTCAACTGTCTCCAGGATTTAGAGACCTTTTTGTTACCAAAAATTTGGTAAAATAAAACACTCCTTAACACCAATGTAGCATTAGGAAGCAGGCATTCTTTACTCGGCCAGATGCACGGTTTTGGGAGAAGCTACATTGGTGTTAAGGAGGTTTTATTTTACCAAATTTATGGTAAGAGTTTTGGCAACCCAGATGGGATAGACTCCTGAATTTCAATGGATCGAGGGATCGCAGGACCTCCAGCCAGTGCCAAGGGATTCTTGGGGAGAACTTCGATCCTTGGTACAAGGAAATTGGAGCAAGAGCCCTGGTAAGATAAAGGCATTCTTTACTTTAAAGGTGTTAACTGTTAACCTACCTGTAAAGTGCAGCAAAAGGTACACAGGGTTTGGTTTAAAGGTACCTAAGGTGTGTAGGTTTCTGGGTGTTCTGGGGTCCAGTCGGGACGGCCGGACGTAGACGGTAACAGATGGAGACGAGAGATCTCTATAGGCAGGTCTCGGGACACAGCCGGTTTATTGTAAAGGGCGTGGGTATTGGGGCACTGCTCAGAGCTGCTAGACTCAGCTCTGAGCAGGCCCAAGAGAG
>NW_008237265.1:2829819-2842971 GCF_000691975.1 Corvus brachyrhynchos
GTGTGTGAAGTCCTGGTTACAATACAATAAATCATCTTCTGTACTGAATATTCTTATTGTCACTAACCAATCTAATACAAGATACAAATCCTATAGCATTTACATACAGCCTATAAGAGTTCTTATATTACCATAGAGTGTTACATCTTAACTTCTAAAAACTACTCTTTGGACCCCTTCTGCTGAGCTAGTAGGGTCTGCTCTGACCCTTGGACCTGCTTGCAAGCAGAGGGTATTGTTCTATCAAGGGGGGATTACTTCAGTCGGCCATACCATTGTTTTCTAGTTGTTCAGTAACTAAGACCTGGTCTTTCAAAAGTGGCTTTCATTTCGATGTTGCCTGTAGTTTTCATATTCCCAAAATCTTTTGTCAGGCAATCATATTTCCAAGGCTTTCCTGTTTCATCTTCCCCAACAAGGTGGGAAAAGGGAAGGGTTAGAGTCCCTTCAAAAAGGGAAGGGTTAGAGTCCCTTCCCAGGAGCTCCTCTACGGTAATTTGTTATAATGGGAAACGAAACCTCAAAAGGGGTATCACAGGTGTCACGTCTGGGATGTATCTTGAAACACTGGAAACAAATTGGGGGTTATCCTCTCACACGTGAAAAACTTACACAATTTTGTAATCAATTCTGGCTGCTTTACATGCTGGAAGATCAAGAGAAGTGGCCTAAGGATGGAACCTTACAGTATAACACCATACTGCAATTAATGTTGTTTTGTAGAAGGGAAAATAAGTGGGATGAAGTTTCTTATGCACTTGAAAAGGAAAAGAAAGGCAAACGGTTGAAAGAGGTGTTGTTTTCTGTGCAGCATAGGACAGAGATGCTTAAAGTGCGGGCAAGAGGAGGGGGATTTAGGACTGATGGTTGCTCTGTGGCAAAGAATTGGGGGGGTGAATGATGTACCTGAGAATACGGTTAGACACATGAGTAAGTCATAGGAAAGTGGACTGGAACAGAGAAACACTTTAGGGGATCGGAGGATTTTGGTCTGATTGTGGGACGCACTAGAAGGCAGCAAAGAGATGTTGGGGGAGAAGTTGGGGAAGTTCTGATGGTGTGCCTCTGGCAGGTAGTCGGGAATTATGGTCTGGTAATCCTGGTTTTAATAGTGGATTTAATGTCATGGAGAAAGGTGACAGGAGTTTATAGGGAAAATCCGGACAGAGTTGCTAAAGTATTTGAAACCATAATTAGGACTCAGGACTCAGAAACAATTGGTTTATTATTATAATAATTGGTGACTAAAGTATACTTTAGTAATTTGTATTAATTAGCTGCTGAAGTATATCTGGCAATTTCTTTGTGATATTTAGTGGCTAAAATATATTTGGCAGTTTGCGTTGTGATAGGCGGTAGCTGAAGTGTATTTGGCAATTTGTAAAGGAAGAGGACATTGGAAAAGGGAGTGTCCCCAAGCCAGGGGAAGTCAGACAAAGAACCTAAACCAGGCTATTCAAGCCATCAAACTCAAGACCTTAAGTGAAAATGAAAAACACCCCTGAAGGAAACAGAGGAATCATCTTTATCTGAGCCCTGTTTACATTATTGCTGGGAATGAAAAGGTAAATTTTTTAATTGCTACAAGAACAACTTATTCAGTACTGAATACGTGCAGAGGAAAATTAAGCTCAGAACCTGTAAGCATTGTGGGTGTGACAAAGAAGAAAGAGAATGGGCCTTTTTTTACAACTATTACTATTTAAATTAATAAAACTGTGGGGGAAACACCAATTTGTATATGCCCAAATGCTCAATCCCCTTGTTGGGGAGAGATTTATTGGGAAAATTGATTCAAATAACTTTTTAAGATGGGGAAATACAAATTCAAACACCAGAATCAAAAGCCATCGAGGCAAAGACTTTATATTACAGGAATCAGAAGAGTTGGAAGAAATCCCAGAGGGAGCAAAGAATGCTGTAACCCTGTTGGTATGGGTGACTGAAATGCCTGGATGATCAAAGGTGGCCAGACCAGTGAGGATTACTCTCAAACCTGAAGCCAGACCAGTAAAGCAAAACCAATATTCTATTAACTGTGAGGCAAAGAAAAAGTTAGAAAAACTAGTAAAAACTTATAAATAAATTTTTTAACATATGGGTTATTGAAAGAATGTGAATCAGAGTATGACATACCAGTATTACCAGTTACAGATTAGTACAAGATTTAAGGGCCATTAATAAAAAGTACCTGATATTCATCCAGTAGTAGCTAATCTGTACATACTCTTGACAGCACATAAAAGGGAATACAAATGGTTCATGGTGCTCGATCTTAAGGATGCCTTTTTCTGTAATACCTCTTGACTCAGATAATTTTTAAAAAACTGTTTGCTTTTCAGTGGGGAAACTCAAACACTGGGTGAAAGGTGCAGCTAACAAGCTAACATGAATTGTGAAAGCAAAACAAAAATTAAAAAAATATGGAAAGTATTCTGACAGCAATCAAGACTGAAAATAATTGCCTCAGTGCTACTGTAAGTCTGTTACATTTCTTAGAACAATCTAAATACAGGAGGTCAAAGAAAATGGCACAAATAGGCAAAGAAGCAGTAATATATTCTAGTTTTGAGATCTCTCAGGAAAGAAGCTTGTGAAGCAGCTGAGAAGAAGCCATTTCCAGACTCCGGAGCCAAGGACTACAACGTGCCATAGATTTGGCCAGATGGTGTCGGTTATGGATCACCAGTTATGGGATACTGGCGAAAACCCTTGCATGGCCCTCCACTGAAAATTCTTGGTATGGACTCCTGAGAGTCAGAGGACCTTTGAAGCCCTAAAAGAACCTTAATGACAACCCCTGCACTGGATCTCTCACACTCAAATCAAACCATTTGAGTTATTTGTGCATGAAAGGATGCACCTGGCCCTAGAAGTACTGGACAGTGTTTGGGGTCATGGAAGTATCCTATCCAAACTATCGGACAATACAAGTGAAGAATGACCTGAATACCTGAGAGCAGTGGTAGCTGCAGAGAAACACAAAAGCTGGTATGTACCCCGTATGGTAATGAATGGTTTGGAACAGAAAAAACATTGGATATTGCCAGCAGGATGCTGAAATAGCAGGTTGCTCAATTGGAGCAGGACAATGTTGAACTTAAGGTAAGGACTAATTTAAACCCCAGCTGTGTTTCTCCATGCTTCAGAAGCCCGGAGACCTTTGTGCCATGACTGCCTGGTAACCATGGAACAAGTGTGTTCTGGCAGACTGGATCTCAAGAGCAATCCTATCCAGGACCCGGAAATGGACCTGCATACTAATGGGAGCAGCATGTTATGGGCAGCTGGGTATGCAGGGGGAGCCTCGACTCAGGCTATAAGCCCAGGCTTTACCTTTTAATACATTGTCCTAGGTTACAATGTAAGATGTAACCAAAAGCATGCATTCTATTATCATCTTCACAAGCTGTTAAAGCAGGTGAGGCAGTGTTTGTTATCTCCTACCATGACTCATCCCTGATAACTCCCTCTGGGAGCTATCTCTGTTTAATGGACAATCAAGGACCCACCGAATGACTCATAGAATTACATCAACCCATTGTGAGATGCTCCACTCAGGGGGAGGAGCCAAGCATTCCCACCTGGATATAGTCTGGGGTTTGGAACAGCATGAGCAGCCCTTACCTATGGCACTCCCAAAGGACAAGAGTTATCACTGGACCTTCAGGTGATGACCACACCCTTTTCTACAGGATCACTGCTTCAATAGGACCACTTTATCTGGACTGCTACCACCACCCTGACTAACAGGGTGTCAGGCTGTATCCCGACTCTGTCAGTGTTCTTGTACTATTGCATTTATTTTAATTTTCCTATTAAATCATAATTCTGACTTGTGATCTCCCACTGGTTTGTTTTCAAATTAGTACAGACATCAGCACAAAAAGCAGCATGAATGACCTCACACCGAGTGCTAGAAATCATTGAAGGAAAAAAAGTAGACACCAACGAAACGATGTGGAAGGAAAGAGGATTGTTACCGGCACAGAGGTCTCCTATGAAGTACAAAGAAGAAATTAGTCATCTGCTACAAAGTGTGCAAAAACTGAAAAAGGTGGCTATGATGCCCTTGTAAAGCCCATCAGTTTGGAGACTCCCCAGTTAATACAAGGAATCAGTCAGCTGACAAAACGAAGAGGTTGCTGAAAAAAGTATCCTTGCACTAACACCTAATAAAAAGTTGAATGTCCTAGAACAGAAACCGAATCAGGACAGGCAGTTAGCCCCATCATTGGAAACTACAGAAAATCCCAGCAGGTGATTGGTAAGCTCATGTGGGCAGATAATTGTACCTCCAAATTAATATATAAGATAATAAAATTAAAACATAAGGAAACACATTAAGAAATAGAGAATATGGTAACTAGTTTACAAAGGAATATGGTAAGCATAAAAATAACAGAAATTAATAGATCAGTTATTGAAAAATAAATAATTTGTTTTTCAAAATAATCTCAAGGGAGGAAGAAGGCCACCTCCAGGACTAGTAAAACAGAAGAATTCACCAGGTAATTATTAGCAAATTGATTTTACAGAACTGCCCAGGCAGAATGGCAGGCTAGTACATTTTGGTATTCTGGTACTTTTCTGAATAGCCAGAAACCTTCCAATGTCACACCCACAAGGCAAAGGAAGCCTCAAACTTTTGCTGAAATTTATATAATAGTACTAAAATTAATTAAGTTTTAAAAAGTACATTGTTATTAACAAATCATTGGCATTAGACTTACATGTACATCCTTTACAACCAAAAGATACCATGTGCACCAAAACCTAGAATTTTGGACCAATCCAGGAGAAGGGAAAGGGATGATGGTATCAAGTCCCCATGTAATGTACATTGTACTCAAGGTGGAAGGAATTGAGGAACCTGAGTTCATCACAAGTGGGTAAAACCAGCAACACATAAAAGCAGAAACAAGGCTGACTAACACCATGGAGTTTTTAAGTATATATATAAATCCTATCGTTTTAAGTAAAGGATGTAATTTTCTAGAGGAATATTATTTATTGGATCTAGATGAAAATTATAATTAATTGCATATTTATAGTAATAATAGAACCTGTATTCTTAATTTCTAGGAAAGGTATTGTAGTCTTGAAGTTAGTGCAAGATTTTGAAAGATTAAAGAATATAACTTCTATAATGAGTTTGTTTGCCAGCACCAACTTCTGCAGAAAATCTAGTTCCATGGGGAACTTTAGTCAACAATTTGACAAAAATTTGGAACACATGTGGGGCCTTAAAAAACAGATTAGCTTTAGACCTATTACTGTTACATGACTGTGGAGTATGTGGCTACTTGTATTTAAACAACGCTTGTTGTGTGCATATTCCAAATGTGACTGCTAAGCTGAATGATCAAATAGGACAGGATTAGAAAGTAACTAGTTAAATTAAATATTTAAAGAATTTGGATTTTCTCTGACTGGTTGGTTGGCCTCACTTTTGCAAAGTATAATCGTAATCATAGTAATAATTGTGATTATGCTACCTGCCTTAAAAATGTATATGATATTACTAAAAAAAAACCAGGTGAGGCTTATGAAGGCTTGAAAAGAACAAAAGCTTCACAAGCCTCAAAGGAGGGGATGTTACCAGATGATAAATTGTCTGGTGAACTAACACAATGCTTGTTCTCCAAAACTACTGGCCTATGGAAATCGCACAATGCCCATTGTGTAAGAAGGAGAACTGGAAGTTCACCAGCCAGTGTTCTGCCAACTCATTCAGGTCAACTGGTGTCAGAAACTGAAAGAGTTCATGCCTCAAACATTGATATAAAGGAGTTTTGCCCATTATAACAAAAACTGTATAAGAAGCTACAACAAAAGAAACCTTCCTGAAGATGCCTGACTAGAACTTTGGACTGTAAGTTATGCCGCCTAGATAATGCTATTTTTCAGTTATTCCAGCCTAGGTGTTGGGGTTCCTATCCCCTGCTGTGGGGTCCAGGGGGAGGGGACCGTGGGGTAGAGGCACGGGGTTTCCCTACTCCCTGGTGAATCCCGTTCCCCATTGGTTGTTTTGTGTTCCCCTGCACGGGACGGGCTGGTCCCAAGATTAGCAGTTCTTGGGCAGAACGCCGGCCATGCAGCTGGAGAATAAAGATCTCTAAAACATCTATCAAGAATCAGTCCCTATTTCTTTCCATGGGCCTCGCTGTCTATACATGTTGCAGATATCCCTGCTGCAACAATGGCGGAGAACGTGGGCATGACGATCCCTTGGAGACAGCGCCTGTGAAATAACCAAAATTCTGAAGATCCCCAAAAATTCATGAGTAAAAACCACTCTGTATCTCTCTCTTCTCGCCTTAGTTTGGCTGTTCTCTCTGGACTATGGAGGAATCATGGGAAATGTGGCTTTCTATGCCACAGAAGGAAATGTATCTGGAAGTTAAAGAAATCCTAGCACAGCAAAACAGGAAACTTGCTCTGGGAGATCTAGAACAATTTTTTGACTGGCTTTTCAAAAATTTCTTTTATATTTCTCGAGACTTACTTTTTGATATTGATCCTCCTGGAATTGGTAACTGGAATTTTTGGTTTGAGATCTTGGGTGAGATAAAGGCTCAATCAGAACATGGACTAGTGATAGAACTTATCCTTGCATCTTTTGTAATCAGTGAAGCTCTTCAGGAGCATTTGCATGGTCCCATTACCTCTGTGGCGGAAGATGACTGTCATCACATGTCTGAAAGCACGCGGCAGCCATCCCAGGGGCGCGTGACTGCAGCTGCGGGATCTCCCCTGCCGGTGCCAGTGGAGGTGCCTGCGCTGGATGTACCCGGCCCCCTTGGGAGCGCGCACCTTATCGTGGACCCCATCCCTGTCTCAGGGTCCCCAGCCACGCAACCGCGAGGGAGTGACGCTGCAGGCGCCATGGGTGCCGTGGGCCACGTGCAGCAGAGAGGCAACCCCCACAAGCAGCCAAGAACCGGGGGTCAGTGTGGAAACCCGCTCCAAGCACACGGCTCGGAGAGCCTTGTAGAGCAAGAAGCAGCAGGTTCCACAGTGACATGAGAAGCCGTGCAGCACAGCGCCGAGCTGAAGCAGCGCCGCTCAGAGGGCGCGGAGCAGCAGCAATGCAGGGGCCAGACCGAGACATTGGAGTCAGCGAGGCAGTGGCTGGGGAGGGACAGCAGCCACGACACACAAAGAAGCACGTAATAGGAGAAGTTCTAGCAATGAAAATCACAGGAATTGTG
This sequence comes from Corvus brachyrhynchos, assembly GCF_000691975.1. Lineage (NCBI taxonomy): Eukaryota > Metazoa > Chordata > Aves > Passeriformes > Corvidae > Corvus > Corvus brachyrhynchos. The sequence goes on from NW_008237265.1 coordinate 2,837,034, forward strand.
AAATGGTACAATGTCAAAAACAACTATGGATTTATAACACGAGATGATACAGGGGAAGATTTATTCATCCATAGAACTGCCATTAAAAGGAATAACCCTGAAAAATACCTCCACAGTGCAGGAGATTGAGAAGTTGTACAATTTGACATAGTGCAAGGAAGAAAAGGCCCACTGGTGGCCCACGTAACAGGGCCTGGGGGTATTCCAGTCAAAGGCAGCCGTTATGCACAAAATTATAAACAATATCCATCCCAGCCACTTCCCTACCTCCAGCCTACTTTCCCCTTTTACCCTATACCCAATATGAACCCTTTCCTAAGTTTACCCCATCCCCAATTTATTCCTAATCTGTTTTTCTCCCCATGGCTTCCCTATACAATTCCCTTTCCCCACAACTCCTCTCCGATACCGAGGGGGGGATGAAAAAGGGGAGGGAAGAAATTAACTACTGTTGTTTAGAGTTCCAACAGGTACAAATAGAAGAAACCTTCTCCTGCCTCAGTTTCCCCACAAAGCATGCTCAGAGAGTCCTGTCTCCCTTCTGCCAACCCTAAGATGCTCCAGAGAAAAAATCTGTTTGGACATTTAGAGACTCAGGAGGGTGGCTTGTTTTCTTTTGAAACTGTTCTTGTTATCTTATGTTTGTCCAGTTGTTTTCAATGTTCAATTTTAAACCTCTTTTAGTTAAAACAAAAAGGTGAATTGTTGGGGTTCCTACCCCCTGCCGTGGGGTCCAGGGGGAGGGGACTCTGGGGTAGAGGCACAGGGTTTCCCTACTCCCTGGTGCATCCCATTCCCCACTGGTTGTTTTGTGTTCCCCTGCATGGGGAAGGCCCCAGCTGGTCCCGTGATTAGCAGCTCTTCGGCAGGACGCCGGCCATGCGGCTGGAGAATAAAGATCTCTAAAACATCTATCAAGAATTGATCCCTGCTTCTTTCCATGGGCCTCGCTGTCAATACATGTTGCAGAAATCCCCGCTGCAACACCTAGGGAAAAAGAAACAAGGCTGAGGGAGAGGAATGCATCCACAAGAAAGCCAAGCGCAGCAGAGATTCTTCCCTGGCTGAATTTGGGGTGGGGGAGACCACAGCCCACAGAAACCAGGTTTACTCCCCCTGAAACAAGGAGGGAAGGAGGTTTCAGGTGTAACCTCTGGTCAAAGGCAGTGAACACCCATCCTCCCTAACACAAACTGGCCCAGCTGTGGAACCCCCAGCCCCACAGGCCACATCCACAGGACATTCACATGAGAGGCAGGCGAGGGGGGGGGAGGCGATCACCCCCCAAAGTGCCCCCCAGAGTCATTCCTGAACCCTTGCTTGTGATGCAACAAACCCAGAGTCTGTTGTAAGAGACAATGGCAAACTCCCCCGCCCCAGGGAGGTACCTGGGTTTTCCTACCTAGCCTGAGCGTATATTAACCCATTGGATTCTGTGCTTTTTGGGGGGACCTTCACCACCAAGAAGACCAGCTGGAGAGAATCAACGGAACATCATTGGGATCCATGGACTGGTGATATTTTCCTTATTCCGTCTCTGTCACTCTCTTTTTGTCCCCCCCATCTATTTTCTATTTCTTTTTCTTCTTTCCTCTCTCTTTTCTGTCTCTCTCATATTTACTATCAAATAAAACCCATAGTATTGAAATTGTCATGTGGTCTCATTTGCACCTTAATTTGGGCAGAGACCTTTCTAAGAACTTTAATAACTGGATCATGACAACTGGAACTTTGGGGTCCACAACCACCAGAGACCACCAGAGAGACCCCCAGGACAGAAGAATGCGTGTGTGAAGGGAAGGAGGAATATGTTAATGGTTTCAGGGAAATGCTTATTGTATGTATGTTTAGTCCGGGACAATCAATGAATATGTATGCAAAATACCGTATACAAAGACAAACTTTCCTGTACTCAGGATGCATGGCTTTAGGAGCAGCTATGCCCCCGTGCATCCGGCCAAATAAAGAATGCCTGCTTCTTAATGCTACATTGGTGTTAAAGAGTTTTTTATTTTACCGAGTTTTTGGTAATACTTTTATTTCTTCACATCATGATGAGGAATTTGAATGTGCATGGACATTTGGTTCTGCTCTGTCTGCCCCCACTTCCATTTTGTTTGTGCTAAAAGCCCTAATCTGGTCAAACTAGGGAGGGAGGACAAAGATGAATTAGCACATGACATCTACTGCCTCCCTCTCCTATGCCAGAAATGGGAGGAGCAGCTGAAGGCAGACTGCCCTCCCTTTCCTCTTCCCTACTCTTCTTTCCACACGGGCAGCAAGTCACCACTGCCGTAAGTAGGCATCTACCTTGAAGGCATCTGCCTGGAAGCTCTTATATTTTGTATTTGTATTGAGTTTGCATAGCCAGGTCTTGGTAGTAGGTGAGCTACAGGGACAGCTTCTGTGAGCAGCTGCTAGAAGCTTCCCCCCCGTCTGACAAAGCCAAGGCCAGGTGGCTCCAGGACAGACCTGCTGTTACGTTCCGAATTAACACGGAAGACCAAAAGAAACTAAGCCTCTGTGAATAAAACAGATCAAACCCAGAAAGGTTTGAAATATACCCAAAAAACATGATCAAAACCAAATGAGGTTAGATGTTGGTGCCAAAAAAATTGATATATTTTGTTTAATAGTAAAAGAGGCAAAGAGAAAGAGAAGAGAAAAGAAAAAAGAAAACAGAACCACAAACCCAGTGACAGCCCTCTCTCAGCCGCAGGCCCTTTCCCCTCGGGTGCAGTTCCGCTCACAGCCGGCAGGGGCGCTGGTGGCTCCCGGCCGGGCAGGGCCAGTGCGGTGGTTCCCCCGCGGCTGCAGGGGGCGCTGTGGCGCGAGTTCAGTTGTGTCTCCCTCGCGTGGTAATGGCGGGCGGGCTGGGTGGTGACAATGGGCTGCAGCAGGAACCTTGGAGCGGTGGCTGGGATGGCAGGGATGAGCAAATGAAATGTATCAGAAACTCCACAGCTGTAGCAGGAGCTGCAGGGTGTCCCGGCAGTCAGGGGGTGTGGGGTTACCGTGTAGCGAAAAAGCTGGAGCAGTGGCAGAGAAGCGGAGAAGAGAAGAGAAGAGAAGAGAAGAGAAGAGAAGAGAAGAGAAGAGAAGAGAAGAGAAGAGAAGAGAAGAGAAGAGAAGAGAAGAGAAGAGAAGAGAAGAGAAGAGAAGAGAAGAGAAGAGAAGAGAAGAGAAGAGAAGAGAAGAGAAGAGAAGAGAAGAGAAGAGAAGAGAAGAGAAGAGAAGAGAAGAGAAGAGAAGAGAAGAGAAGAGAAGAGAAGAGAAGAGAAGAGAAGAGAAGAGAAGAGAAGAGAAGAGAAGAGAAGAGAAGAGAAGAGAAGAGAAGAGAAGAGAAGAGAAGAGAAGAGAAGAGAAGAGAAGAGAAGAGAAGAGAAGAGAAGAGAAGAGAAGAGAGAAGGGAAGGGAAGGGAAGGGAAGGGAAGAGAAGGGAAGAGAAGGGAAGAGAAGGGAAGAGAAGAGAAGAGAAGAGAAGAGAAGAGAAGAGAAGAGAAGAGAAGAGAAGAGAAGAGATAGAAAAAAATGTGTGCGTGGGTGGGGGAACAGGGAGAGAGTGACAGGGGTTAAGTAGAAACATATCACCCTTCCAAGGGTCCCAACGACATCTCATGACTCCCCTCCACCTGGTCTTCTTGGTGGTGAGGGTCTCCTGCCACCTGCTGCTGGAAAGTATAGAGTCCAGTGGATTCTGTAGTTTGGGCCAGGTGGGAAGGCCCACGTGCCTCCCCTGGCGAGGGCAAGTTTGACACTGTGCCTTGCAACACTGTGGATGTGTTGCATCACATGTCGTGCCCTGGTGCAAAGTCTGGGGACCCATTTGGGGGGGCCTTTGATGGGCCATGACATTCCCTCTGCTGTGCTTCATGTGCATGCGGCTTTTCCTGGGGTGAAGGGGCCCCACAGCTGAGCTCTTCTGCAGAGTGGAGGATGGGTGTTAACTGCCTCTCACCAGTGGCTTTTTCACTACACACCCAAAACCTCTCCTCCTCCCTCCACCCTTTGATGTGAGGGTCTGTGCAAGCCTGGCAGCTGATAGCCCTGGGGCTGTGGTCTCCACCCCAAAGGTGCTAAGTTTGATCCCTCTGTGAATGTACTCTTCTCCCCAAGCCCAGACTTGAGTTACTTTATCTTATCTCCATCAATGAGCAGTCCAGGGCCTTAGTCAGGGCCTGGTAGTCTTCTCTGCAGCTTTTATATGGTTTTGCTATAATAGGCAAAAGTCCTTCATGAAGATGTTTAAGCCATAAATTATAACATTTCAGTCTCTGACACCTGCCAAGGCTGAGCCTGTCAGTGACAGTAGCAGCACCTCAGGAATAAAGTATTTAAGAAGGAGGGAAAAACTGCTGCACAACAGCAATTATGGTCAGAGAAAAGAGGAGTGAGACTATGTGAGAGGAACAGCTCTGCAGACACCAAGTTTGGTGGAGAAGGAGGGACAGGAGCTGCTCCTAGCAACAGATCTGAGATTCCTTTGCAGCCTGTGGTGGAGACCAGGGTGAGGCATCTTTGTCCTGCAGCCCATGGAGGGCATGGGGATGCAGAGATCCACCTGCAGCCCATGGAGGAGCCCACACCAGAGCAGCGGGATGGCAGAGAAAAGCTGTGGGCGTATGGAGAGACTGCAGTGGAGTAGGTTCCTGGAATGACTTGTATCTGTGGAGAGATTAGCTCAGGCTGGAGCAAGTTTGCCGGCAGGACTTGTGACCCTGTGGGTCACTCACACTGGAACAGCCTGTTCCTGAAGGACCAGCCCTGGGGAAGGGACCTGCACTGGAGCAGTTCATAAAGAACTGCAGCCCATGGGAAAGACCCACATTGGAGAAGTTCATGGAGAACAGTCTCCCATGGGAGGAACCCCATGCTGGAGCAAGGGGAAGAGTGTGACAGGGAAGGAGTGGCAGAGGTGAGTGATTAACTGACCACAGCCTTCATTCCCCACAGTCCCACTGTGCTGCTCAGGGGGAGGACAGGGAGAAATTGGGAGTGAATTTGAGCCCAAGAAGAAGAAAGGGGTGGGGGAAGGTGCTTTAAGATTCAGGTTTTTTTCTTACTATCCTACTCTGATTTGATTGGTAAAAATTCATCTGATTTCCCTGTGTTGAGTCTGCTTTGCCTGTGCTGGTAACCAGTGAGGGATGTCTCCCTGCCCTTATCTTGACCATGAGCTGGTCAAGATCTTTTACTTGCTGTGTCCAGCTGAGAGGGAGAATAATGGAGTGACTTGTTGGTCACCTGACATCCAGCCAGGGTTAACCCACCACACGTCGCCTCTGTTGTGCCCTGTAATTGCTGCGTACACCTTGTTGTCAATGGGACCCTTTCTTTCACATTTACTGAGTTTTGCTTTTTTCTAAATTCATTAACATAAAGTAGTTTCTTAATGTGGCATATTATGTTATATGCCAAGGAGTCAATAAATAGTAATGAAAAAGTTAGTAATTTGGTTTATTGCTTTTGTCAGACACATCTTTGTGGTCAGTGAATTATTTACTAGCATGGCTGGGTGATGGCTGAGGTGCATATTTTGTATCTTGTTTGAAGTGTTTTCTTTGGTTTCATTATGCTGACCTTGAAAGTCAGTCTGTTGCTCTCTCTCTCATTCAAAAGTTGTCTTTGTTTGAAAGACAGGTGCTTGCCAAGGAAGGCGGGAACTTCCCTTGGAATGGAAAAAATATGACCCCCTTCTCTCTGAACTACTATAACTTTGAAATTACGGGGCTTTCAGGCAAACATATGGGACAAAGAATAACAGTTCTTTACTAGTGTATATATGTATAACAAGGCAAACAAACAGAACCACAAACCCAGTGACAGCCCTCTCTCAGCCGCAGGCCCTTTCCCCTCGGGTGCAGTTCCGCTCACAGCCGGCAGGGGCGCTGGTGGCTCCCCGCCCGGGCGGGGCAGCACGGGGGGGCCCCCCCGCCGC
>NW_008237265.1:2843375-2847991 GCF_000691975.1 Corvus brachyrhynchos
CTCCTTCCCCCCAGCCTAAAGTCTCAAGGTAACTCTGCCCTTCCCAAGAGAAAAGCCTTCAGTTAAGAGAATAGCCAGCTGCACCCTTCCTCTTACTCCTCCCAGCCTCATCTTTTGTTCTCTTAAGTATTGGTAGTTATCATTTCTTAGCAACAGGTGGGACAAAATTCCATGAGAGAAAGGAACAAAAAGAAAAATCCTATCCCCCAACAAAAGTCCTCCTATTTGGTCTCCCAAAGAATGGGAGTTGATATCTCTAAAATATTTATGGAAGGGGAAAACATTGATGCTAAATTTAGTAAGAGATATATCTTGATTGTTATTTTGGCTAGTAAAAGTTGTGGAGTACTGCTTTGCTGACTTCTCTGCTTGTTTGTCTCTCTTAGCAAGGAGGTGCCATTGCAAATCTCCCTTATAGAGACAAGAGAAAGTTTCACATGCTGTCTTTAGGGAAAAGAATATCAACTCATGCCTTGTTCCTGGCAATCACCCTACTCCAAAGAGTAACTTTTTCCTTACCATCAGAGATTTTTAAACCAGATGCAAATTTTGAGGGAGTTTATATAACGTATATTCATGAAATGTGCTCTATGATCTTTCGTAAAAACAAAACTAACTGGATCTGTCCACTGTTCATCTAACACCAGCTAGGAAGGAAGTCTGGTACTGATGCCCAAAAGATAGGCTGGAAATAAATCCCCACAGACCAATGTCTATAGCGCAGGTATTTGTTTATTGCAGCGCTGGTGGTGAGGGGGATTTTTCCTCCTAACTCACCTGCCTTTGTCAAGTGCTGTGGTATATTTATACAGTAAATTTTGCTTAATGTCATTACAGCATCATCACATATGCGCTGGAACTAATTTACATAGCACGATCTCATGGTTATTAGATAATTCTTTGCACTGCGCATGCACTTCCCCAATTCGGGGGTCTTTGGAAGTCTTTGATGAAGGCTTCTAAAGTCTTCTTCACACTTGAACTTTTCAACTTTGTCTTTGGGGTATGTGCAGTTACAACGCTCTTCGGTCCATCTGGTCTTAACCGTGGTTTTGGCTTGCCAATTTCTCATTAGTACTACACTTACCTATCTCTAAAACTATAGACCTGGCAAGTTGGGCTTTTTTTGTTTGTTTGTTTTTTGTTTGTTTGTTTTTCTCTTTTTCTCTATTTTGTATATAAGCAACTAGTTAACTATATACTAGCCATTACATTATATAAAAAGTTATTCATATCAGATTATATGGGTATCAGAAGTTATGATTCAGGTTATATAAGCATCAGGTTAAATAGATATAGAAGTTATGATTCAGGCTACATAAGTAAAAGCTATGATTCAGGCTATCTAAGTATAGAAAGCTATGCTTCAAGTTATATTGATATTCTTCAGGTTATATGGATAAAAAGTCATGATTTAGGTTATATTGATATTAGGTTACATAGATATCTTATAAACCAAGCTATATAAGCACTTCGTTACTTTGACTTAAATTATATAGACATCAGTGCTGTCTTTGCTTTGCTCAGTTTGCAGCCATTGCATTTGTGTTCTCATCTTAATAATTATGAGCTACACTATGAATAGACTTTATTTGAAGTAGGGATAATTAAGATAAGATCTGCTGCAAAGTCTGTCACCTGTTTCTCCATCCGTCATCCACACAGGTGAAGTCACTTTTACCGCTCTGTAGATAGGATCTGATTCCATTGCCTCTTCCCAGGAAGAGAGGGGCTCTTCTGGCAGCCAAGCTGGCTGGAAATTCAACAGTGCTTATAACTAATAAGTGTCAGAAATGAAACAAATTATAAGCTTCAGAAGTCCTTAGAAAAGGAGAACAAGCATTTTTAGAAGATAACTTTGAAATAAATGTTAAAATGAGGACTCTAAGGAGATCAACATTTAAGGGTGCTACATTTGATGTCTGAATTATTTGAAACTGCTATTTGCTTTTGTCACAATCAAATATTTCAAGAAAATGGTATTCAGAGCTATTGTACAAGATATTTTCGAAGTCCTTGTGATTCAAGTATAAAAAAAATATCAGGAAACATTATTATTTGCTCTCATCTTTTACTTTATTTTTCAAAATCCTAGATAATAAAGCCCTCATTTCACCTCTAGAAATACTTGAAATAATATGCTTTACAGGGAGGAAGCAGACTTAGCAGCAGTTATGCTATTATTTTCACTAAGCCAAATAATAGGCTTTAATAAAAAGCCTCTTCTTAGCTGTATTGTCCATTATTAACATGACTACATCAGTCCTGTAATATTCTTATTTTGAAGGACTCTTGATGGTGCTTTTTCCTTGAGAGAGTGGTGATCTGTGTGTTAGTAGCTGGTCCTGACTGATGTGCCAGTTGTGCCTGTCCATGGAAAGCTGCCTTTTCTCCAATCAGCCTCTGACAGCTGATGCACTTGGGTCAGTCATCCCTGTGCAAAGTGCATGGCAACTTATATAATCTTGTTAAAAATACTGTGCATGGTGCACCTGGGATTGCAAATGCTTTGGGTTTTGGGTGTATTTGTGAAGATATAAGGAGTTTAATACTAACTGAAGGGATCATTAGTGCTGGGGCAGTTGTCTGTATTAACCATAGCTGAAACATACACTGAATATTTTTAATGCAAAACCTTTCATTTTGTTTAACATTGCTGTTTCCACACATCCTTGGAGTGAAGAGAGCATTGTGTGTTAAAATGTAGAGCCTGCTGATTCCTGTACTCTCCAAGTTCAGCAGCCTTAGGATCAGAAACCTGTCAGAGTTTGTGCTGGAGTGCCCAGTAGCTTCCTTAAACCGACATATTTAATCTTTGTAGCCAGAAGAGAGCAGAACACAAGAGAAAGATGTTTTAATGCATTAAAAGAGCTACATGCCTGTCTTTCTTACCCTATGACCTCTGCCCTGTGGTGCAGAGTAACAGAAATTTTGCTTCTTCAGATCCCGCAGTAGAATCAATGTGCTTTACTCTCTGTGGGATTTCTTTAGGAAGATTATTTTAGTCTGATTTCAGATTGTAACTGTTGCCATTCTTTTGGATCACTTTGCTCCCAGATTGGCAAAATCAGCTGTGTTAACATTGCTTTTAGTCTGTCATAGGCTAGAGATTATTACATGTTATTTGACTGTTAGGGCTTGATCTTATTTCAGTTACTGCTTTCTCCTTTAGAGTTATTTTCAGCTAGATCCTTCTCCAGACCTGACCAAGACTGCAGTCTCAGAACTGTTGAAGTGGCAATAACCTCCCAAACTGATGAAGACAATGTTGGGAGGAGTACAGAAGAGTTAGAACAGGAGTGAATACTAATCTCTTACTCATCAAATCTACTGTTTCCAGGAAATAAATGTATTTAGTCACACCTTGAAAGAAGCGTCATCCAAGGGAAGTGCAAAGATCTTTCAGTGACCATTCAGAGTGGTGTGGGGGGGGGAAGAGCCAGTTGGTACTCTGTCGCAGTTTCTTGTGCAACTCGGTTTTTTGCCTTATACCTTTCGTTATTAATATTGTTGCTGTTGCAGTTCATTTTCTTATCTAATTTCTGCTTCCAGTAAATTGTTTTTCTCTCAACACATAATTTTTACCTTTTTGTGCCTTCAGTTCTCAATGCCATCCCCAGAGTGGGAAGAGGGAGGGGAAGGATGGGGGAGCACAGAGCAAGTGGTGTTTGGTTTGGGAGAGTCTCGGGGAGGGGGAGTACTAAACTGGGAAGTGCCATTCCTATACCAGGACACCTATAAAATACAGTATCACAATAACCAATAATTAAAAATTAACTTTATGTCCTTTTCAGCCTATGTAAAGTGCAAAGTTATTGACTAACCTGGTCTTTACTCTCTTACATGTAGCCAAGTGCCAGTGAGAAAGCACTACTCAGAGATTCCATTGTGTTTTGATAAACACCCTGTCTCAACGTCTTGGCGCCCAACCGTGGGGCCTGAGGGCATTAAGAGAGAGGGGTGAAAGAGGAAAAACAGTTCCTGGATAACTTAATTTTGTGTGCTGGATATAGGAACCTTGCTAGGCAGCACTATGTGGTCTAAATACCCTGGTTCGGGTGGCAGGTGTTTGTGGCTATATTCTTCCCCTTTGCAGCTCCTTACCTAAACATGGGTCCTCTGACTAAGGCTACCGTTGGTGTTATCCAGTTTGCACTATGGGTCGAGAAGGTGAGGAATTCATGGGTTTTTAACTTCCTCCGGAATATGGGTACATGGATAAAGGGCTATCACACACTAAGTGCATATTTTTGGGGTTATGTTAAAAATGGTACCTTCTGTGAGGAAATGACACCAGGGAAGTTTTCTCCCAACCCCTCAACCAGTTCTTTGGGCCCACCCCACCAATTTTCGAAGGGTTTAGATTCCCTCTGAGTACTAACCAACTGGTGCTGGTAGGCCTGCTCTCAGGGATAAGCTGAGATTGGTTTGGATAACTACCCAGACACCGACCCCAGAGACTAGAGATCCTACCCCAGAGCCTGATCCAGCCCCAGAGCCTGACACAGCCCCAGACACTAAAGATCCTGCCCCACAGGTTGACCCTGCCCCACAGCCTGATACCGCCCAACAGCCCACCTCAGAAATGGACTACCCGAACTGGGTGGGGGTACTGG
>NW_008237265.1:2848713-2849178 GCF_000691975.1 Corvus brachyrhynchos
AGGGCCCCTTTCTCTCTGGGAGCGGCTCTTAATGAGTGTGAGAGAAAGGTTCGTTCACAAAGAGAGAATGCAGGAGTACCATCACAGAATGCACTTGAGGAAGGGATCCAGCAGCTAAGAGAGGTGGCAGTATAAGAGGTACTCTTTGGGAGGGATATGATAATATGATAATGACCCCAATAAGATCAGGTGCATAGGACAGATGATGTGGAAGCTGGCAAAGCTAGGGCCACCGCAATACACCACCTTCATTGCAACGATTGATGCTGACAATAACCAAGAAACAGTGGGCTCCACCACCAACAGGCTCAGGAATTATGACAGTATGGTCAATGGCCCGCTGAAAGCTCATGTCTCTGCTGTGGTCCAGGACCTCAAAGAGGAGATGAAGGAGATGAGGGAGGAGATGAGGAAGATCAGTGTGGCACCAGTGCAAGTCACAGGCCCCCAAGTCAGAGCCCGTCA
>NW_008237265.1:2849835-2850850 GCF_000691975.1 Corvus brachyrhynchos
GAGAATCCTTCTGCAGTTGGGCTCCTGAAAGTGGAAGAGCAACGAGTGCCAATTGCCACCTCGACAGTGCACCACCGGCAGTATCGGACAAATCGGGATGCTGTGATCCCCATCCACAAGATGATCTGTGAGCTGGAGAGCCAAGGGGTGGTCAGTAAGACCCACTCACCCTTCAACAGCCCCATCTGGCCTGTGCACAAATCTGAAGGAGAATGGAGATTGACTGTGGACTATCGTGCCTTGAATGAAGTGACTCCACCGTTGAGTGCTGCTGTGCCGGACATGTTGGAGCTCCAGTACGAGCTGGAGTCCAAAGCAGCGAAGTGGTATGCCGCTATTGACATTGCAAACACATTCTTCTCCATTCCTCTGGCAGCAGAGTGCAGGCCTCAGTTTGCCTTCACCTGGAGGGGTGTGCAGTACACCTGGAACCGACTGCCCCAGGGGTGGAAGCACAGTCCCACCATCTGCCATGGACTGATCCAGGCTGCACTGGAAAAGGGTGAGGCCCCAGAACATCTGCAGTACATTGATGACATCATTGTGTGGGGGAACACCGCAACAGAAGTGTTTGAGAAAGGAGACAGAACAATTCAAATTCTCCTGGAATCTGGGCTGCTGAGGAGTGGAAAGACATTGCCACTCGGGTAGAGAAGCTATCCGTGAAGGTCCGTCATGTAGATGCTCAGGTCCCCAAGAGCCGGGCTAATGAAGAACTCATAACAACAAACAGGTAGATCAGGCTGCGAAAATAGAGGTGTCCCAGATAGACTTGGATTGGCAACATAAAGGAGAGTTTTTCCTAGTTCGATGGGCCCATGATGCCTCAGGCCATCAGGGCAGAGATGCCACCTATAGGTGGGCACGAGATCGAGGGGTGGATCTAACCATGGACAGTATCTCCCAGGTTATCCATGATTGTGAGACATGCGCTGCGATCAAGCAGGCCAAGCGGGTGAAGCCCCTGTGGTATGGTGGGCGATGGTCCAAATACAAGTATGGGGAGGCCTGGCAG
>NW_008237265.1:2851171-2856774 GCF_000691975.1 Corvus brachyrhynchos
CACTTAGCAAGAGCCACCTGGTTAGTTAACACCTGAGGCTCCACCAACCAAGCAGGCCCTGCCCAATCTGAACCCCTACAAACAACAGATGGGGATAAGGTTCCAGTGGCGCACATGAAAGGTATGCTTGGAAAAACTGGGTTAAGTCTGCCTTGAGCAAAGACAAACCCATCTGTGGGGTTGTTTTTGCTCAGGGATCAGGTTGCACCTGGTGGGTGATGCAAAGGGATGGAGAGACCCGATGCATACCTCAAGGGGACCTTGTTTTAGGGTGAACTACCCATGGCTCTGTACTTGTATCAGTATCAGCATGTATATATGTATATAATTTGGGTGATGCATGTATTTATATGGTTAAAAGGGTTAAGTTTCATGTAACATGTTAGTATGGGAAAAAATTCGGGGTGGATAATGTTGGAGTTTTAAGAGTTCTAGTTTGGTTTTTTTTTTGTTAAAGGAATTTTCCCCATACTGTTGCAAATTGCTGGGTACTTAAGAAACAAAGAGCTACCCACTGGGGGTGGGGTGCACCTGGCTACTCTTTTGTTTCACCTGGGTGTGGGGTCAGTTCGCTCTCGGTGTTTGGAGAGAGAAGCTGCTGGTTCTTTTGGCCGCTTTTCTTTCTGGGGAGAAAGAGCCCAGGATCCCTGGCTCACCTTCCCTGCCCCGCTGGAGGCTGGGCTGTGGCCGCCCCCCCCCGCCACTGATTCAAGCCTTTGCTGCGTTGTAGCTGTGCTCGCCCCGCCTGCCTAGAGTTCTAGCCTGCCGTTCCAGCCTGCTGTTCCCAAAGCTCCAGCTGAACACCGGGGCCAGCTGTCTGGGGGTTTGTGAAGCCCTTGTTCCATCCTTCCCCGGGACCGACCCCAGGCCACTGGTGCTGTGTGCTCCCCCAGCTAGCTCCGGAGCGCCCCCTGCAGCCGCGGGGGAACCATCGCACCTGCCCTGCTCACCGGGAGCCACCAGCGCCCCTGCTGGCTGCGAGCAGAACTGCACCCGAGGAGAAAAGAGCCTGACAGCCGAGCAGGCTGGGACTGGGTTTGTGATTGTTTGCTGTTACTGCCATAGTTATTGTTGTTTGTTTGACTGGTTATATACATAATAGTAAAGAACTGTTATTCGTATTTCCCACATGTTTGCCTAAAAGCCCTTGATTTCAAAATTATAATAACTCAGAGGGAAGGGGGTTGCATCTGCCATTCCAAGGGAGGCTTCTGCCTTCCTTAGCAGACACCTGTCTTTCAAAACCAAGACACGAGGCAAGGGGGTTTTTACAGAATGCTGTTTATGACATTTTTTTCCCACAATAAACTGCTGGAAAATGTTAGGTTTTTGTGGCAATTGTGAAATTTTCAGTGTCATTGGCAGTGTTGCCTCATCAGTCCACAAAGAGGTTTGAAAGCAACAGGGAGTTTTGTGTATGGAGTATGTTTCCTACTAAAGCAAATCTCACTAGTCGAATTGCAAGAAGAATTTCCATAGTTGTTAGGGTTTTATGAGTTGAACCACTGAGCTACATGACTGGAAGAACTTTTTTTCCTTATTGAGTAACGTACCTAGTGTATTAAAGAAAATGGACCCAGGTCTTGGATCTGAAGCAGAGAACAAAAAACACTGATCTCAACTTTTCAGCCTTCATCTTAGAGGCCAAAACTGTAAGTGGACAGGCTCATGTCTTCATCACTTGAAGGCCATGTCTTCATCACGCAGTGGCCATTTCTGCTGGCTTTTGACTAGTTTAAGGAGCATGTTTCAGTACACAAGGTATTGAACTGGGTCCTGGCCATTTCATCATCTGAAATTGGGATGGTAATTTTTTTCTGCTAGGAAATAAATGATGAGATGTCCCTCTCTGTACCTATATAGAGACTAAGTGATGATATAGTCATGACATGAAATGTATGAAATGCTGTTTTCTTTCTATTTTTCCTATCCTGAAAGGTTTAAAGACAAGATTTTCAGCGTATGATTGCCAATTTTCTGGGTACTCCGTTGATAGAAAGTATCTGCAGCCTAGTTCACAGCTGAGTTCTTTGTCCATAAAGTGAAGAGATTTATGGATTACATTATGTTGCCTCCTAGCAGAGCAAAGTTATTTTCCCTTGTCTGAAAACCAAGTACATTTATTTTAGAAAGCCCAGTCTCTCTCTCTTTTAATTTCATTAATTAACCAAAGAAAAACAAATCCACTGGTTGAAGAACAGTCATTTTCTGTAGCTTTTCGCAAAACTGCTCTGGGAACAAATGTAAAGAATGATTCAAATATCCCATTACTCTAATTCAGTTTTTTTTCTATTGCTTACTACTTTTCTGTAATACTGTGATATTCATGTTACTTTGAGAGATGTTCCGTTTATTACTTTCAAAAAGTTGGTGAGATATTAAGAGCAAGTCAATTTTATGCTGTTGGCACTTGGGTGGAAGGATTTGCTATAACAAGCACCTCCCATGGCAACTCCTGTACCACAGCATGAAGTAGGTGGGCTGATTTCTGCAATATAAACCTTGACCTTCAAGAAGCCAGACAGCAATGCATGAAAGAGACCATTTTCATCCTTGCAGTGGGATGGTGAAAAGGCAAGTAACAAGCCTATTTCTTTTAGCATTTGCAGTTCTAGGATAAGGGGAAGCACCAAGAGTGGATTGCAAGCTGGAGTCTGCTGGACAGCTGTGATGCACCTTCCAGAGGACCTCCAAGTTCTGCTATTTAGCCAGAAATTCTCATATGGCTGAAAATTCTTGTAATTCTATTCAGCCATAAACTCCCTTACGGGTGAAATTCTCATTACTGTCTTCAGCTAGAAATTTTCATAAAATTTATACAGTATCTCAATCTGTGCACTCATGGCACACATACAACTTTCACAAGACTGGGACTGCAGGCTTTGTGTGGCTCATAGCTACTGTCAGTTGGAGTGTTAAAGTTCTAAATTCTGTCAACCTTTGATACAATTCTGACCATAAAAATACAAGCTTCCAAACCCTATTCAAAAAAATTCGAAGTGCTGTGAAACCTACAGGTTCTTCAGGCATAGCCAGGAGAGGCTTGTAAGTAGTTATTTGCTAAAATAACTAGTGTTCAGCTGCATACTGAAAATTGGAAATGGCCCTTCTGCCAAAGATGACTGGGAAGCCAACTGATCAATAAATGGTGCTCAGGTAAACACTCCTACCTAGTCATTTATTCCTTTCAGATGCTGACAATAAGGAATGTTCTAATAATTACTCAGTGTGTAGCCTTCAGAAAAGAAAACAATGGGCTATAAACACAGTTGAATTTGCCTTTTGTGGCTATTTACACCGTCTTTTAGGGAACAGCAAATTGGGTCAGGCATTTCATTTGTTTAAAGACTGTGTATGAGTAAGCCTTTATTTCTGCTTGTCCTCTAAAGCCTCCTGGAAAACTGGCGTGGAGTACCAGGGGTGTTAAATCATTACATCTATTTCTAAACAGTTTACACCTATTTCTGTAAGCTTTCCTCAATTCCTGTTCGTTTGCTTGTTTTTAATTTCAGATCAATTTAATTTGAGATCTGGAATTTAGTTTCTGGATCTCTGTTTCCTTCAGCAAATAATGTACTGAAGCCATGCTGGGAAATGTGCTGCAGTTTGACCAAAGCAATTTTCTCTGCATCTAACCCCAGATGAACTAGAGCTCTGAAAAATACTTCTGGCAGGTCATTTACCTTCAGTATGTTAGAATTTTGTTCAAAAACATGTTCTGGTACTTCTGCCTGTTTGTTACCCAAAATTGTATCAAATTCATGGCAAATCAAGGGTCACTGGAAAGTTGGCATCCTTGATTGCCTTCTTTGGTGTGTATTAAGAAGCCGAGGTCTGTGTTGCATTAGTTTTGCTCTCCTAGTGGACTATTGAAATTTTCATGGAAGAGTGGAAGAAAATGGGATTTCAAAGGAACAAAATGCATCCTGATTTCAGTATATATTCCTGAAATACTTTTGATATTTGTGCACAACTTGCTGATAATAAACCATACTAGTACAATCACTTCTGGCAGATGAAAGATAGAAAAGGAAATCCAAAGTTTTAATCCAAGCACATACAAATATAAATTCAGTCTAACCAATGTCAGTTCTAGCTTGCTAATCTTTGTCCAGGCTGATATGACTATGGGTCTTCAGTCTTCTGATTTTATTGATATACTTATTTAAGCCTTATTTCTTTCCTTTAATCAGCTAAAAGTATTGTGAAGAATGTGTTACAGAAAAGTGTAATTTCCTTTTAGTAGGCACTGATTAAAAAATAAAAGGAATATGAATCTGAGCAAGAATATTGATTCTGAAAATCAGGATTTTGACATGGCCAATACACATTGGGAAGGATAAACTTTTAAATACACAGCAGTGAGACAGCAATTAATTTTCAGATCAATACAATTCCCATTGATGACAGTGGTAATCTTTGCATTTATTAAATTATTCAGTGAGTTCAGTCTCCTAAACAGCAGCACATTTTTAACTCATAAAACTGGCCTGACACATTGTTTGTGTCCAAATTACCTGCTGTCTTTGAGGTGTTATAGCTATCCAGACTTGGAATTGTGTTTGAAATTCTGCAGATGATTTTCTGGGTTTTGCTTTTGGGGAGGGTGTTTTGTTTGTTTGTTCTGATCTTGTTATACTTCTGTGTATTGTTTTAGTCCTCATTGATAAACTCATTTATTTCAGAAGTTCAAATTTTTTGGAGTCTCTAGCTCTTAGATTATCATATGCATAAAGACAAGAGTTGATCTGAATCACTGAATACTGAAAAGGGTTTTAAAGGCAATGGAGAGGGCAGAGAAGAATGCTGAACACTTCTCATGAGGGAAATTAAGAAGGACCCTACGTGCAGGCTGCAGGCTGGGTTTTGTGCTGGGAGCAGGAAGACGTGAGAATACACGGACAACACTTTGCTCTAATGAGCAAAAGAAACCTGCACACTTGGAGTATCTCCACAGAAGTTGTTTTGCAGTTGATTTATTGAATATTTATTTATATTAAAATAAAATGTGACTTCTCAAATAAGGCTTATTCCTTGGGGTAGGACAGTAGTACCTGGGACAAGACATGATGGTGTCAGAGTAACTGTATGTAAGGTAGGGACAACACCTTTTAATCCAATCCCTGCAATAAATTCAAATACCCATAACGGGTATGTAAGCATTTATATACATATATGTAGGCCATATCTTTATGTATGTGTATGTTTACCAATGTAATTTTTTAGTTTCTTGTGGTTTACCAGTGTAGTGGTTTGGTCCAAAATACTCATTACTGTTTACCTTCTGTGAGATAAGAATTAGGAGAAACGCAAAGCAGGCACCAACCTTGAAAGAATATAAAGTTTATTAACAGACCTAAAAGAAGAAAAAAAAAAAATCATACCACACCTTCATAACTCTTCTCCTCCCCCCACCTTCCTCCCTTCTCCCACTGACAATGTAAAAAGACAATCCTTAAGAGGTTCAGTCTGTTTATCACTTCCATAATAACCTTGTTCAGTCCATTTAGGAAGAGGAGTCTCTCTTGCTCATGCTATGAACAAATTATCACAACGAGAGAGCCGCCCACTTCCAAATAACTTTGTTCCGTCCACTTAGGAAG
>NW_008237265.1:2857391-2861233 GCF_000691975.1 Corvus brachyrhynchos
GGCCCCCGGGTGCCCATGGCAGGGCGGTGGGGGGGGTTCCACGGGTCCTGCAGCCACCTGTCCCAGCACCAGAAATGAGAGAGAGCTTGGGGGGGAGTTTGTCTATTCTTAAGTGTGTATCACAGAGGTGGTCACAATTTTAAGTGGCTTAAAGAATTGTCCATATTCAAACTGGCCAGCTGATAGGTTCTGTCAGGTCATGGGGGAAGCTGTAAGCACTCCTTTGCGAGAACATCACTTCCGGGACTATGCTAGCTAACCCATGACAACCAGGCATGTTGTAATGCCTCAGAAGCTACTGTTATGGTATACATCATTAAAAGAAAAAGAAAAGACAGGAAATTTTTAACATGTGTTATTACCCAATATATTAAGGGGGCTTCTGGGGACCAATGACACTCCACTGCATACATGTGAGCGAGCTTCAGTAGTTAAAGAAACTGGATGATTTCCTTAATGGAAAAAATATGTAAGATTTCTGCTACTGGTTAGAGTTGGACTTGATGATCCTTGTGAGTCCCTTCCAGTGCAGGATGTCCCATGGTTCTATTATTCTGGTCTTCTGCATGCTGGATGAATTGCTAGCACATGAAATATGAAAAATGAGGTGTGATGAAACAGAACTCTGCCCCTACACTCCACCTTTTAGCATATGCTGAAATAATATGAAATATTTTTGAAATCAGTAATTGTTTTGCATTCCCTGTTAGTAATTGTTTTGCATTCCCTGTTTTCAAATACTGACCCTCTTGGTAGGACAAGATTAAGACACTCGTGATGGATGTCACTGATGCTTGAGAAACCTCTGGATGGAAAGTACTGAGTATTTGTGTTCTCTGCTGGAAAGCACTGTGTATTTGTGTCCCGTTCTGTGGCACCGTGGAGGGCTTGTCCTAAAAAGACAAGCGATGTCTCGTAAAAGAAAAAGGCACTGTTGTGGAAAAACAGCAAGACAAACTTCTGAGAATTAAGCAGTATATAAAAAAGATGCAGCTCATGGCTTAAATTTTCAGCACTGTATTATATTCCTCAGAGAAGTTCAGAAGGGACCCATTTCCTTCTTGTTGTCTGAGTCCCTGAAGACTGAGTAATGGATGAGAATAAAAACATTTTGATGGCAAGAGGTTTACAATGGAATCATTGTCAGATCAGTACCTCGAGGGCTCTACTGGGGGCCATTGTCATGCCTATTTCCTTTCTGCTAATGAGTGGATCCAGCTCTCACTGAGGTTCAGGAGAGATCAGTGTAACAACCTGAGAGCTCACAGTGGCTCATCTTTCTTGTCAGCCTCCCATACTCCCTGTGACAAAGTGAAAGGCTTTGGAAAAAACAGACTCATTCAATGTAATTGAACTAAATGGATAATGTGACACTTATTAGGCATTAAATAGAATACTCTTCGCTAGCTTTTGCAAAGACTACAGCTCTTTGTCATTTAATAATAGACATTCACTTAGGAGTCTATTCTTTTTTTGTGTGCATTGGGATTTTTAAGATATTTTACTCACATCAATATTAACGGGAGTTGTGCAAGTAAACCCTGGGAATTCAGAAATATAAAACCTCAGACCTTTGTGTTTCTAGCAACCAAAAGCCTCGAATAACTCAGAATCTGTAATTGGTTGTATTATGGGACAATCCTGGATGGGAAAAAGAGCTCCAAATACAAATAAAAGCCACCCAGTTAAATTCTACAGTCCTAGCTTAGCCTAGACAGTAACTTGCTCTTTAGACAATCTAAACTTGTTCAGTTGTCCCAGCTTTTTTGTGGAGTAAAAAGGAACTCAGAATAAAGCAGTATGAACCTCCTGCTTCCCAGTCTGAAACCTTCATATACATTTCTTATATAGGGTTATCCTCTTGCTCTGTTGGCATCATTCAGAAATATAGTTTTCAACATGAGGAATCATGTTGAAATGATGAATTTTAATTCAATGTTATGATCTGAAAGTACTAGTATGACTGGTATTTTCACCTTTCCAGTTCATCTCTGTATAGATTCAATAACACCCATTTTGCAGTTTATGGGTGCTTTTTATCCTCAAAATGCTTTTCAAATGTTCAGCCATATTCTCTTGTCATTTAATGCTTTGGCATAACCCAGACCTAGGAGTGAAACCATCAGAGTTCACAGCACTTGTAAATTAGACAAAGGCACAAAGAGGTGATTACTTGTTTATCTTATGGAGGACTATTTCAGCAAGACATGGCTGTTAATATTAAAATTTACAAGATGAAACCAGCCTCACAGTAAAAGAATTCCAACTGCTAGTGGTTTTTTATCCTGCCGTTTCTTGTTTTAGAGGTGGAAAAACTGTGGGAGGAACATGGCTGTAAATTGCTCTAGTCTGAAAAGTGAGTGGAAGTCAGGAGCAGAATTAACATTCAGTTACCACTGCTGCCCTTCAATAAAGCATGTTGCAGTCCTTCAGAGTAACTTGTTTCTTGTGAACCCAGCTGACAATTAAAATGGAAGTACTGGAGTGAAGAAGGAACCAGGAGAAAGGATAGGTAGTGCAGCTCTGCATTCTTGTTTCATTAGTATGTGGGGAAAAATGAGGTATTTGCCTGGTATGCAGTGTGACCTGACTCTGTTTTGTCCCCTCACTTAGTTATGGCAGTTAGCTAAAGAAATATCCTATTTGTTCCTTGTTTCCTTATTAATTTGGTATAGTACTTTGTGCATTTCCTTTCCCATTCTAAGAGTAGGGATTTTCTTGAATGGATCAGTACACACCTGCTCACAGCGGCAGGGAAACTTCAGTTCTTTGGGGCCACCTGTGGCTGTGCTAACGGTATGAACAAACCCAGGATTCACCAAGCACTGAGTTCATTTTTCTAGTAGTTGTTTACACCTATCTCAAATAGACAGTCTCTGGGTCTCAAAAAAATAGATTGCTTAGGAAAGCAGCTCAATATACACTTAATATGCCCAGTTCCCACCTCATTTACCTTTATGTAATCAGAAACAAGCTCATCTAATGCAGAACAGAGTTATGTCAAAGTAGAGCCAAGTTGCTAAGAGAAACCAGCCTAATACATTTGGGGTGTTGGGTGTTCTTAAAGAGAGGAGTTTGCCTAATAGAATTGCTACTGTGTAGCTGAAAATGATGCTTTAGGAAGATTTTCAGCAAGGTTGCTGCCTGTTTGATTTCTATTTGTACTGAGATCTTCTGAATGACTGCAATAACCCTCTCTTCATTTTTTCCTGATTGGGAACATTCTGGTTGCATTCCACTAGATGGCTACAGGGAAAGCAATTTTGCAGGGAGCAGAAACATGCAGCTCTTGGTATCCAGGGAAAACCTGTCTGGGATTTTTTTCTTTTCAAGTTCACTCTCTGAGTATCTGATACAGCTGGAGCCTCTCAAGCCAAAAAGTTGTGTTCAGTGGGGTTGAGAACTGCCTGGTGGGGTTTTAGGAGTTCTCCTAGTTTTTTTCTGTTAAAGGAAATATCCCCATACGTGTTGCTAGCAAATTGTTGGGTACTTCAGAAAAACAAAGAACTACCCACTGGGGGTGGGGTGCATCTGGCTACTCTTTTGTTTCACCTGGCTGTTTTTCGTCGGCTGTTTTTCTTTCTGCAGAGGAAAACACCAGGATCCCCAGCCCACCTTCCCTGCCCCGCTAGGAGCCGGGCTGTGGCCGTCCTGCCCTGCCGTTGCTTTGAGCCTTTGCTACGTTGTAGCCCTGCTCACCCTGCCTTGCCCAGACCTCCAAGGGGCTCCCCGTTTGGATACATCTCGTCTGCCACCCAGGATTTGTGCTTGTCCCTGCCGTTCCAGCCTGCTGTTCCCAAGGGTCCGGCCGGACACCGGGATCGGCTGCCCAGGGGTTTGTG
>NW_008237265.1:2861373-2872027 GCF_000691975.1 Corvus brachyrhynchos
ACGGCCCTGACAGCCGAGAAGGCTGGTACTGGGTGTGTGATTGTTTGCTGTTCCTGCCATAGTTACTGTTGTTTGACTTGTTATACACATACAGATATATAATAGTAAAGAACTGTTATTCCTGTTTTCCACATCTTTGCCTAAAAGCCCCTTGATTTCAAAATTATAATAACTCAGAGGGAAGGGGGGTTGCATCTGCCATTCTAAGGGGGGCTCCTGCCTTCCTTAGCAGACACCTGTCTTTCAAAGCAAGACACTGCCTTATTGGAGACTGCAGCAAATCCAGCATGATGATCCATTTGATCCTGGTTTCATTCAGTGACATTGTGAGTGCTAAGACTGGAGGTTTATCCTGAGTGCTGTGGGCAGTGGACCTTATCATGGGCCCCTGTAACATGCAGATATCAAATCAAGTGTGGGCTTGCACAGGTTACACTATACAGGGTGTTTGGCCTTGGTGCTACAGGAACTAAAACTGGGTCTGTGCCTGACTTGGTCACCTGCAGCACCACTGTGGTCCAGAGTGTGTGCGGGCTCCTAAAAAAATACCACTTTGTTTCCATCAAATTAGCCAGAGCACCCATTTCAGCTTTGTCCCAGCTGCAGGAGGACAGAGAATACTTGCTGTAGAATAAAAACCTGCCCAGACTGCACACTGTTGCCTGTGCTTCCTGAACATATGTAAAATCAGAGAGTGGACTTATACTAGGGCAGCATTTTGAGTTATATGGCAGTGGTGGTTTTATATCTTTTATACTGCCTTGCTGCTGTTTTGTTTTTCAGAACCAGCATAACTCTAAGTGCATGGATATTGGAGAGTCTTAACGGGGACCAGTGAGATGGTAAGATTTTCTGATGTTTCTTTTAGCCAATAGCTGTGCATAGAAAATTTATTCTAATTGTAACAACTGGTTGGGCTTTTATTGTTGTAGTTTTCCCTACTGGACTCCAGCACATGAAGGAAGTATCATTATTTGCATTCAGTAAATTAGGAGACTAGAAGTATTTCCCAGTGATGGGGCTTCCTCAAAGCCTTCCTGCCTATCTGTGGCAGACCTGTGAAAAATGAAGGTAAAAATCCCATGAATCCCAAAAAAGACAGTGAAATGGGGAGACCCAGCTGCCATGTCCCTGGGGTTTTGGTGTGTGGCTTTGGTTGGATGGAGCACTGTAACTAATGTAAGTGGAAAAATTCCTACAATCTCCTTTACTGGCTTTACATATGCAGCACAGAATGCAAAAATGCAGATGGCCTAGAGAAGGTTCTTTTTAAAAGCCCATTTTTTACCTAAACATTGTAATGAATCTGGAATTTGCTCTCCAAAAAGTGAAGAACGCAAATAGTAACCCAAAAATAATCAGAAATTGGTGCTGTACTGTACACAAAAAAAAACCCCACCGTGAAATAGTGGAAAACTCCTGTATAATCTTTATCACTAACTTTTTCTACATTTCATATAATATTTTAAATCAAGACAATCAGATATAAGTCTGTAATGAAAGTTATACTTGCATGTCAGTCTTAATTCTGATTTATGTTAATCAAGGTTTGGCCATATCATGGAGCGTGGCTCTCCTTTGTCCATTCCCCTTTATAGTTGCAGCAACAAAAATGAAACTCCCTTCACAAACCTGATTTTTAGACAGTTTTATTAATTTACCTTTTCCCCCAATGTATCTTTCCACTCTGTACTTTCTGCATCTCTGATTATTATAATTTCTATTGTGTTTTAGGTAGAGTCTCAGTCAGGATACTACCCTCTGTATTCTTTTACTGTAAACTAGTGCAGTACTTTGTATGGGAACATATGTAGGTGTAGAGATAGAAATAGTCATCTTTAAGTTCACAAAATGAGTATAAGTCAGACTTTTCTGCAGTTTAATATATTTATGAAGGACAACCTTCCATTTTTTTTGCAGCCTCAGTTAAGCTGTGTGGGAATGTAGTTCTACTGTGCCAAGTACGTTCTGATATATCCATTACTTTAATGAAACTCTATGCTGTAGCTTATGTACAGCTGGAGAATAAAGAGAGACAATAGAGAAGTGCCAGCTGTGTCATCCAGATCTGTGCACTGCATGAAATTCTGTATGCTGGAAACTCGTGGTTACAGTTAAAGTTGTTCTTGCACAAATTCTAGTCCCTCCTTGCCTGTTATCTGTGTCTGTGATTTAGATAGCGAATGTGTGCTCTGGGGTAGGGCCTGGCAATGTGGGGGCAGGCAAGGGATGAACTGTACTGGTGTGTGCAGTAGTGACGGAGAGTACCCATGCTCCAGCGGCTGTATTACCCACCAGTTTACCAGGATATCTGAGACTTCCTGCTATCACTTCACCTAACACTCCCTTCTAGCCCATCAGTATAAATTCAGTGTCTCAAGAGCCTATTTTTACCCTAATTTACCTTTTTGGACTTGTCAACAAGCAAGGGCTCCGTATGGTCAACTCCTGCACTGCTCTGTATCCCCTGCCATTTAAGAGCATCTTTCCTGTAATTCTTAAGGAAGCCCTCATCCTTCTGTGAAGATATTCTTTCTTAGAGTACAAATTGGAACTTTAGGAACAAATTGTAGGAAACAAGCTACAAGTTGTACTTCATCTGTAAGTTAAAGTCAGTATTCCAAGGAATAACTATGTTTATGTATGGGACTCTGTTTACTTGCAGTAACATCGTGAAGAATCAGATATTCTAATCAACATATTCACTGTGGCATGTCTAGCATTTGTAAGTGTCAGCCCTAGGGATGTCAGTCATAGTTGTGAGGCACCACATTTATACATAGGATTGACTTAGTCCTTCTCCTTGACCATCTCATAACATTCAACTCTTCAGCTGAGAACTGTGGGTTCTCAGGAAATTAAAATGAAGGGGCCATAAAGGGAAGGGGTGTTACTGAAGGGTTACGTCTTGGAGAATTGGTTTTCTTTCCTAGCTTCCTCAAGGCATCCATTGAACTACTTTGGAAATCCCTGAACCTCACTTTGCCTCAGCTGCTCCATCTTATATGCACTTGTCTCTTAAGCCCCTTCAAAATCAGGTAATGATAGTCTAAGCATGAGCTGTTGATGCTGAACACACAGTGATGCTACTAAACTCTAAAATAATTTTGTTCATCTTACCAGTTCATCTTGGAATTACTGGCATGGTAAATCTCTATATCCCATGACTAATTTACGATAACTGGAACTGAAACATACAAATTTTTACTTTTCCAGCTCTGGTTCCCAGAGATGCTAAATGCATAATGACCACATCAACATTTCAGATCAATTGATCAGCAGCAAAAAGGAGGAGAACTAAAGTGCTCTTGTTCATTATGCAGAGACAGTAACTAGCATGAAAAGTCAGCTTTAAATTAACCACTGCCCAGGCAAAAATCTGACTTTGCGTAAGTCTCAATTATGTTGTGCGGAGGAGCTGAGTACCACAGTGCAACCCTGCCAGAGGAGTCTTCCCAGGTTGGCATGGAGGGTGAGGAGCTCCGAGCTGCTCCCATGGATGGGAGCCAAGAGAAGCACCTGCACTAATTCCTGCTAATTGCCTCCTTGCAGCCAATGGCTCTGCATGGGCCGCTCAAGAAAAATCACCTTCAAAAGTCAGCTTCACCAGTAAAAAATTAAAATTCCACAACACCAAGGACACCCAAACATGAAATTTGTATTCACTGGCCAACAACAGTCACTGTTAGACCACCCACCACCTCTCCTCACTTTGCATGTGTCACAGGCAATCAAGGGGCTAGTCAAAGCTTGGTGCTCTGGCAGTGGTTTTTCTGCTGCCTGTATTTTTCGCTCGTTGTGCACAGGGGACTGCTGTGGGAGAGATGGGAATGCAATCAGGAGCTGCACAAAGTGTATCAGGGAATACTCCCAGGGCAGCCAGTTTTCTCTTCACATGTTGCAACTCTGTAAGCAGAATCACAATCTCTATACGTGGAAAAAAAAAACTGACACAAAACTTACAGTGATAAAATAACGGAACTCACAAAAGCCAGAAAATTCAGAGCTCATATTGGCAATCCTGCACTCCCTGTGCAGCTCAGCTAACGCTGGGGGATTCCAGCCATGCGATGAAGTTCAAATGCTCTCTCAGCAGATGCCTGCTGTTTGGAGAATCTCCACCCAAACGCTTGCCTACTGAGTACTTAAATTTGACAAGCAGCTTTCGTTCCTATTTCTGTGTTGCTTTTCATCAGCTTAGTGTATATTCCTCTTGTTACTGTACTGTCATGTTTTGATAACTTCATTTCTTTAGCCTGCCTGTCCCCTTGTTCTGCTTCCAAGTGCTTTGTTTCCCAAATTCCTTCTCAGTACATTTTGCAGCACTAGAGAAATGCTTTAATTTCCATAGGACTCTGCTGCTCTCTGCTCACCAAAGGAACATCTGAACAGATTCTCTCTTGTATCAGTTGCTGAAGTTTGTTTATTCTGCACCCAGGAGAGGGGAAAACAGAAATGAGAAGAATTTTCCATGTCTTCTGAAAAAGTTTAGTTTGAATATCAATCATGGAGTTTTGTCCTAATTTATCTGAGACTGTAAGTCCCCCTTTCGCTTTTTCTGATGTTACTAATTCTCAACATGGGCTGCACTAAGACTGATAGTATAAGAACCCGAATTCTCTACAGTAAAATCTGTAGCTTATCATATCAAATGATAAGAAAGTAAGTCGTAAAGTTTAAAGAATTTTTCTAAACTCATAGTGAAATAAAGCTGTGGTGGAAGACCATAAAACACATAAAGATAATTCAATATTTAATATCTTCCATCCTACGGGATTAAATTTATTCATGAGGTTTAGATCTAAATGCCATCCTGTCTGGGATGGGACAAGTCAACTCTTCCTATGACACAGTATATATAATGATGGAAAAATCTTTCCCATCTAATGAATTTGAAGCTTAGCAAGAACATAATTGCCATGTACCCAGCCATGTGCATTGCTGTGATTTGGTCCAAGATCAATTTCCCAGAGTAGGTGAAAATTCATGGATTAACACACAGACATGCAGATGTACACACTTGCTACAAAGTCTAGATCTCTGCCACTAACTTGTTTCCTTCTCAAAGTGCAAACAAGCTAAAAAAGAATAGTTTGGAGACAAAGAAATCAAACAATGTTAATGTCAAGATGGCACTACAAGGAGATACTTCAGTTAAAACAATATAAAACATTTCTGTGTGACTTCATGTCTTCATGGTTAAATTTGTTTCCAACAAAACTCTAAGACCAATCTGAACAGATTAAAGGAAGTTCTTTTAGGAATTTCTTCTGACTAAAACAACTTAACTGTAATCAGCATTTCAGTCAATGTGAACTTCTGTTTCTTGAATGAAGAACTAATAAAAATAATGTACTCTGTTCATGTTTCAGTCAAATGGCAAAACATGACCAAATATCAACCACATATAAAGGAGGATAAGGAAAACTTCTAAGTGTTCCAACTAGAAGAGTAGAGTTTAATGTAGCTTGTTGGCAAAATGAAAGTACTGATAATCACCTCAAAATTATAAATAACCTCCTTGCAAGCAGATGTCAGTTAAGCAGATATTATTGATCTAACCAGAAAAATAACTGTTACTTAAAAGACATTTTTGGGATTTTAAAAAATTGAGAAGAAAAACCGAATAAGTTTAGGTAAAAGTTTTCAGAGAAAAATTCAATGCTTCCCTTTTTGATAAAGCTGTAATTCCAGGGGAGAGAGGTTACAGTCCACAAAAAAAAAATTGTACTTGAAAACAAATTTCTTATTGAAAACTTGCTTTGATTATTTTTTTTTTCTTAAGAGTTCCTAGCTGCTTTGGTAGAAATAGCTAAATTCAAAATATGGGAGACAGTAAAAAACTGGAAAATTTTGACAACATAAAAAATACTGAAAGATGTTGATTTACAAAAAGCTATACAAAATCCTCTTCCTTTGAAAAATTATGGCCAGCTGTATTTAGTACCCTTTAATTATGCATTTGATCCAGAATGTCATTCATCCTGCTTTCCCCAGCTGATTTCTGACTGAGCATCTCAATGGTAATTGGGTCAGCTATATTTTTGGTGTCACTCAAAAGAGAGAATAAGTTTTGATCCCTAAGGAGAATTTGGAATGTATTTGGTTTTGTCTGTGAGAAGTTTGAGGTGAAGGAATTGAGCATGCAAACATAAAAAAATTTATTTTCAGTGGAAGAGTTTATATAAGACAAGACAAAATGATGTTTGAATTGCTGCAGTTACTCTGCATGTCAGCACTCCTTGTTATGAGAAACCATCTTTCTGTTAGCAACTCTTGGGAATGTATTCCAATATGTGGCCAGCATTCAGAGAAAATTCAATGCCAAGAAAATTGATATAACAAAATACTGTTTACTGCTTTGAAATTCCCTCTCCCATGCCCATAATTTGAAAACTTTCACCAGAGCCTTGCCTGCATTAGTGAGGAGGAAGCTCCCTCTCCAAGACATGGTTATTTCTTCCCATACCTGGCCAGAGGATATCAAGACAAAATAATGGAGCTGAAGAGGGCTCCCAGCAAGACAAATAGAAAAGCAAAAGCAAGGGGTCTAATCACACTATTGTTTTTGATGGGACTATTGATTTATTCTTTGTTGGGGTCCCTTCCCTGCCATGTAGCCCTGGGAGAGGGGCCCTGAGGGGACAGACACGGGGTTTCCCTGCCCCTGCTCAGCCTCGTTCCCGTTGGTTGGTTTGTGTTCCCTGCGCGGGCAGAAGGACCCTTGGTCCCGTGACTGGAACAGTTCCTGGGCAGAGCTCCGGCCATGCGGCTGGAGAAATAAACATCTCTGAAACAGCTATCAAGAATCTGTCTGTCCTAAATATTTCCTTTCCACGGGACTCCTGGTTTGATATATGCGTGTTGCAGTATCCCCACTGCAACAATTCTTTAATTTTAAACCTTACTTGTGTGGGTACCAGATCAATTTAAAATAAGGAAATACTTAAAAAATATTATATTATGAAGAGATTGCCTCTTTTTCTTCTTCCCTTATATCCTCAAATTATTTTCACTGGAGTGTGCACTTGAGGACTGTCAAGTGGCAAGGCCCCAGGCATTATTCTGGGGAATACTTTTGTTAGAAGCATGTAGTTTTATAACCTGAACTGTGAACTCAAGTCAGCTCTGGTTTTCACTCGGGTGGGCTGTGAGCTGGTTAAGTACAATCTGTTTTAGGGCACTTTTGAGGAGCTTGTAGCTTCCCAGAGCAGTGAGACTCTCCTCCGGCCCATGGGATGCTTTGGGGAAAGGTTTCCCTGCTGCTGGTGCTGTGGTGACCACACCCAGGCTCATCTCACCACAGGAGCAGAACTTTCTCTTTTGTGATTATCTTTGTCTTTATCAGTTCAGGTTTATTTAAGTTTATTCTGGCTTGTGAGTGTTCATTAAGCCTTAGCTGGCTGCTTTGAGAGGCATTATTATTTCTCATACAGAAAGGGACACTTAATTGTGAGGTGAATCTGCTCCTCCTGGTCCCTCAAGATTTCACAGATGGTCACTTTGGCCCTTTCAAAACAAAGACTTGAGCATGTAACTGTAAGATAGTTCACGCCTCTTCTTGCAATTCAGCCAAATTAAACCAGAAAATGTAACAAACCCCAAATCCATATAACCTGTGAGGGAAGAGGGAAATGTCTGAGTGACATTGTCCCCAAAGGGCCTTTGTTTCTTGTTCTTTGTTTCTGGTTCTGCCATTTCTGCCCACTTACATAAGCTGGGTGACACTGCTGCAGAACAGACGAAGCATCTGTCTTGGATATTTTTAAAAATGCCAATTTTGGAAAAGCGTGATTAGTTGTTTATGGTTTTTTTATAAGTAGACGGGCTGGATATGAATCACTGGCTGGGCTGTCCCAATCCTGCAGGTGTTCAGGAACAGACAGGATGTTTTCTGTCTCTGCTGCTGAATGTGGGGTGTTGAGGGATGGCTTTGCTGAAGGAGTCAAGTGCTGTCTCCTAGGATGGCTTTGCTCTGGGGCCCTGTGTCAATAGCAGGATTGCACTCGTCCTTGTGCCTGTCATGGCAGTATGGATGTGATGCCAACTGGGCAGTGAAAAACATCTCCATTAAGTTCAACTTCTCCCTGTTTCCTTAGCAGGGCAGCACAGCATCTCAGCTGGGAGTGCAGTTCCTCCTCTGACATCCCTACTCAACTCATGCATGCATCCTTGTGCAGCAATGGACCTGACAGGTATTGGATGGCACAGCCCTTGCATAGATGCTCCTGCATGAAATCTGATTGCAGAAACTGCAGCTGTTACCTTTGCAAATAGATAATTATGCTTTTACCACCCTGCATTCATTCTCACCCTGGTGCCTTCTGAAAGGGGTTAACAACTTCGATTTCTTCTGGAGCCTGGAGGGTGAATGCCTCTTACAGCAGCCCTGGAATGACAGACCTGCCTCTGCAAAGAGTGTGACGATAATGCTGTATGGGGAGAAGTAAGATAGAATTGGGTTGTGAGCTGTAAAATCTGCCTGCAGAGGCACATGGCAGCACAAAGGAGCACATGGCGGCACAGAGAAGCTTGTCTCCACCAGACCCTGGGAGGAGGAGGTGTCACACGGCAGACTCCTATGGAAAGGAGCCTGCCGGGAACTGACGGATGGGTGAACAGCGAGTGATCATCCCATAGAAGGACATTTAGAAAGTGTGTTGCTGATGTGGCAACATGGGATAGGTCATGTAGTGAGGATTGCCATATAAGGAAATACTGTGCCTTGGAAAAGTGTATAAAACCAGCTCACTCCTTTGAATAAACCATTCAGATTCCCTGCCAGTCTGGGTCCGTGACTCAATTGCCAACACTGCTGAGGCCAGAACATTGTACCTGTTGAGTGCAAGTTTCCTAAGGGATCACATTGCCCTCATGGCTCTCATTATAAGTGTCCTGAAAGTGAGGAGCTGCTATGACTAAACAGGAAGGGACACCAACACAGTCTGGGGCTTTAAGACACTAATTAAAATAGGCCCTTATTTTCTGACCCTACAGAGGGTCTAGAAGTGGCTCACTTGACTTTGTCCTGACCGATACTTTTGCTTGCAAGTGCGTCACTCCACTTCCACAACACTTTCGTGGCTTTTGTTTTGCTGTTGAAGCTGAGCAATTGCTTGACCAGTCTAAATCAGTGAGTTTTCAACATTGTCCAATTGCAGACCCCTTAATATTTTCCAGTGGCAGTTCAGCCTGTTATTGAGTGGATTTAGGTGTATGGACAAGGCTTTCTTCACTGCATGACCTGCCACAACCCCCTTGGAGGCTGTTCTTACTCTGTGGGAATGTTTCCAGTGCAGGATGAAAACTGCAGGTCTGGATCATGAATACCATCCCAGCTTAATCTGGAGCATGCCCATGGGCTGGATGGCAATGCAGCCACCAATGCTACCTTGCTGCTGGGGGCAGCTCCCTTCTGCCACCCCCAAAACATAAAGACGTAATTTTCCTCCCGATTTTGCAGCTGCTGTGTTGGAATGTGTATCTCACTGCTTCCACAAAATCCATCTGGAGGAGAAGGGGGAAGTGGGCATATGTGTATGCCTTCTCCATTATCCTCTGGACTTGGAGCCAGCCCTCCAGCAAAATTCATCCAGTGGTGGTGGATTTGGGACAGGCACCTATGAAATCAAGAGGTGTCAAGTGAACTCCAGTAGCCCAAGTGCCCAGAAAAGTAACTCAGCACTGCATCTGCTTCCAGTGAGTCCGAGGCAGACAACAGACCTTCCTCCAGGGACTGGTGGGGCACTGCTTATGGTCCCTCACCCTGTGACCTTGGGGCTATCCTGCCTTTTCTGCCACACCTCTTCTGTTTCATCTCACACAGCAGGGCGTTTTCTGGCATAAATTGGTGGTTTCATTGCTGCTCCTCCTCCAGGGCATCAGCAGAAGATTTTGTAGCTTACAAGTTTTTACCAAGGTAAAGAAGTAGGGAATACCTATTTTCCCAGATATTGTACTGGATATAAGGTGTAGCCTGCTGCTAGAAACTGTGATGCCATGATAATTTTTTGCCTCTTTTTTTATATACTTTTAAATATATTTTTATTTTTCTGTATTCTCAGTATTTTTAGCATACATAGTTGTAATTTTTTAGCCTGGTATCTTAGCTTAGTCCCAGTATTCTGCTAGGCAAGAAGATCAAACATCCTAAAGGCCTCACACTTGGAGGCCGGAAAGCCTTATGCTATCTTGAGAAACCAAGGCTTTAACCTTCTCTCTCTGGAACATATTTTGTAATCTAGGTTCAAGCCCCATCTGGGGGGGAATACTTTAGAATAGGGAGATGTCATGCCATTCATTAAAGCTTCTTACTGGGGAATCCTTGTCAGATATGCTAATTTGCAAGGTCTATAAAATTTGTATACGCAGTATACCAGGCATGCATTGCGGCATATTCCACCTTGACGAATTGTTGTAGTGGGTTGAACCTGAGTTGATGGACAGTCTTTAAGACCAATTACGCTTCTCACAATTTACATATTTAAACCGCACGGAAAGGCAGGAATTGTCTTTTGTCCGAGCTTGCCTGCTGGAAGGTGGGGGGGGCTCCGAGCCTCCAGGTCCCGCTGGGCCGGGCCGGGGCCACTGCCCCTTTCCCCCTTTCCCAACGCTGCGGCATGGACCCTGGGTTGCTGCGGGGGGACTGTTTCAG
>NW_008237265.1:2872745-2875946 GCF_000691975.1 Corvus brachyrhynchos
TTTGCTTTAATTTCTTGTTATTTCTCTTTACTTTTAATTCTATTAGTAATAAAACTCTTTCATTGTACTGCAACTGTTTAAGGTTTGTGCCTGCTTTGGTTTCTCCTAATTCTTATCTCACAGAAGGAAAATAAGTAATGAATATTTTGAACCAAAATCACTACAGTTGTGTACCATAAGAATCCTTATTATTAAATACCAAGGTAAAAAACCCTTTTATCCCTTAACCATATCTGGCTTATAATTCTAGGACCAGGGAAACAGCATCAGCTGGGCTTACATCCCATCAACCTCAGTGTGATAAAAACATTTCTTTCAGCTAAACTTACGTTTACATGACCCCTAGAAGGCAACCTTCTAACACTAGTAGCAGCAACGTGTGCCTACAGCTGTACATGGCCTTCAGCTGAAGCCATCATTTATTAGCTCCCCCGAAAACAAACCCTGTCAAGACTGCACCAGGAAACTTACTGCTGACTTTCAAGAGAAAAATGGGGACCACTGCACACTCAGTGACAAGAGCAAAGCTTCAGAAGATCCAAAGAGACAAAGTCTCTAAGTGGCCTCTTTTCCCCTGCTCAGTGGCTAGTCAATGGCTTTCTGATATTCTCTATGGGAAATCTGCACTGGTGAAAAAATACCACCTGGCAGGGTAAAAATGTTACTGATGTCCTGATCCAAAGCCAATTGAAATGAATCCCAGAGAAAGGGCTACAGAATGATGCTTTTGCAAAGTTTTAATTGGATTTGGATGGAGGTCAAAAGGGGCCACTTTTGTGGGAGATGTTTTACCTGCTGTGCGGGTTTGGTTTTTTTTTTCTGTCTCTGACCTGCTGAGTCCAATAGTGGAATTTTGAACACAGCCTGGTTGCCATCTCCAGTGTCAGGCAGAGGGTATTTCTGAGTCTGCCCATCTAAAGTCTGCAGTGGTGAGTATCACACACATAAACAGATGCACAGGCTGCACTAAAAAGCATCACCAGGGTTATAATGTCAAATAAAGACATAATAAAAGGCAAAACAAAGGTAGTGTAATTCCATGTCACTGTTGTATACTCAAGGGCATTTTTCTGACTTCTTCACAGTAGTTTTTTTGATCTTAATAATGTCCTTTTAATGCATTTAAGAAATCACCTAAGGTTTTTTAGTAGCAAATTAATAAAAAAAATTTGTTGCTCAGCATTGTACTGATGGTCACTTTGATCTCTAACAGGGAGGAAACTTCTCTGGTTTTCCTGGGATGTGAGCCTTCTTCCATCTCATCCTAGAAGACAGCTGTGGTGGCCAATTAGCCTGTGGTACAAAGGACAGAGAGAGTTCTCAGTAAGACAAGTCCCTAGTACCAAAAGGACTTCCTCAGGTTAGGGTGACCAGAAAGGCTTCTCCCAGGATACGTTGTTCTGTTATGGTAATCTACCCCAGTTCTGCTTCCCTGGTTCGCCCATGGCCCCTCCACCCCCTTGCTGCCTTATATGTTCCATGCCAATAGAAAGTTTTCCACTCCAGGTTCTCCCCATTGGCCTTTGCCCCTCGCCACTCCCGCAGAGCGTCACCATTGGTTCCCATTCCCTAGCCCCGCCTTTGTACTGCCCCCATACTTAAACCTAGACCCTCCATTGTTCTGGGTCTTTGCCTTTAGAAGCTTTCGCAGTGCGGAAGCAAGAAACTGCTCCTGTGGAACTCCACGCAAAGACCCTTCCTGCCTCTTTGCCGTCGACCCATATTACTGAAGCTATCCGTGCGTTTGTGCGTGCACGCGTGTGAGTGTATGCAACTGATCCTGCTGAGTGGCTTCGCTTGGGAGATGCTTTTTAGAGATTGCAACACCTCACGCTCCAGCACAGAACCAGAGCTCGAGTTAGCAATTGACAGCATCATGTGCTTTTTCATTTTTTATGCTTCCAGCCATGTTACGAACATTCGCCTAGAGAAGGCACTTGGTTTGTTCAGCTGAAGAAAAAGAGACTGAGGGGAGACCTCCTTGCTCTTCAACATCCTCCTAAGGAGCAATGAAGGGGCAGCTCCAATCTATGCTCTCTTGAGACCAGGGGCAGAACCCGAGGGAATAGCTGGAGCTGTGTCAGGGGAGGTTTAGGCTAGATACCAGGAAAAGGTTCTCCCCCAGAGCGTGCTCAGGCTCTGAACAGTCACTCCAGGGAATGGTCACAGCTCCAAGGCTGTCAGAGCTCCAGGAGCATTTGGACAATGCTCTCAGGCACAGGGTGGGATTGTTGGGGTGTCCTGGGCAGGGCCAGGAGTTGGACTCAATGATCCTTGGGGGTCCTTTCCATCTCAGGATATTCTATGATTCCTGGCTTTGGGTCACCAGTCTTTGTGTCCTAGCCATCTCCACCTAATTTTTTCTCAGTGTCAACTAGTCTTATTTTCTGCACCCTCGGTCCAGTCACAGGTTTCTTCTGAGCCCCATCAGTCAGTGTCCTCTCCCATCTGGGTTTCCAGTCATGCTGGGTAAGTGTGCTCCAGGGTGCCATTTCCAAACACTTTTCCTGAGATCTTCGCTTAAACTTGCAGTCTCAGGGAGTATTCTGTTTAGTCTCTCCTGCATCCATCACCGTCTCAGTGAGGATAAAATAGTTAAAGAAATGAGCTGTGAAGCCTAGAAAGAATTGTCCATTGTCTTAGGTTACAACGTAAAATGTAACCAAAAGTATGTATTCTATCACCACCTGTTAAAACCAGGTGGGGCAGTGTTCTTTGTCTCTTCCATGACACATCCCTGATACCTCCCTCTGTGGACGTATCTTCTGTTAATGGACCATCTAGCCTCACTGCATGACTCATAAAATGTGAGGAATGAGACAACTCTTAGAAAAATTAAAATAATTTATTAAAACAGAAAAATTGAAAAATTATAGAAATCAGGAAAATATCAAAATTTGGGATCCTAGTGGCTCAAGAGGTATTTCCGGGAACGCAGGGATTAGAGATCTTTGGGCTTAGACAGCACTGGACCTCCGGTGGAAAACTTGCAGTGCTGGGCTGACTTTTAGCTAACCCAAAAGTCAGAGAAAAATTATTGAAGGCTCCTAAATAGGAGCAAGGCTTAAGTGCCCAGCACTGGCACCCACTACAGCTAAATCTCCAGTGGTCCACCCCTGCTCTGAGGCTGACTCACTATTTTATAGTGCCCTTGCTCCACCCCAGTCCGCCCACGGACCGCCCATGGCACACCCCTTTGGT
>NW_008237265.1:2876055-2880302 GCF_000691975.1 Corvus brachyrhynchos
AAACTGGGGTTTGGAGCTGGTTCTGAGCAAAGTAGAAACCCTTAAAATAAATATTAAAATACATCCAACACATCTTAAAACATTTGCAAAAGTATACAGAGAACATGAGAAAAACAACTTTTTTTAAAGTTGGAAAGGGAATTTTAACTGGGACACTTTTAACTAGGGGATTTTAACTGGAACTGGTGCAGATAAACTGCTTTGAACAAGTGAAAACACTAATAGCAGAACTTGATATTTGTACCTGGACTGATGGGTGAACATTAACACTCAATTAAAGTTGTGTAACCCAAAATTAACTAATCAAAACACTTAACATGCAAAGACCAAGCTAATTAGGGAGTTCATGTATGACATAAAATTACATCATCCCATTGTGAGATGCTCTGCCCAGGGAAAGGAACCGAGCATTCCTACCAGGATATAATCTGAGGTTTGGAACACCACAGTCAGCCTTTACCTACCGGATTTCCAGAGGACAAGGGCTATATAACCACCATGGCCCTTCAGAAGAAGACCAGATCGTTCTACAGGACCACTGCTTCAACAGAACCACATCTATCACCTCAAGAGGACTGCAGCTGCCATTTAATGCTACCACCACCCTGACCAACACCATGTCAGTTTGTATCCCGACTCTGTCAGTGTTACTGCACTATTTCATTTATTTTAATTTTCCTATTAAATTGTAGTTCTGACTTGGAGTCTCTCAGTGGTTTGCTTTCAAACTAGTACATTCATACATGTACAAACTGATTTTTTAAAGGTTTTGCAACTCGGCCAAATTTTGCCAAAACTTCATGTTGCCCACAAAAGGCTTTTGTTCCATCAAGCAAGCTCTCTCTCCTGAATTTCAGGGTACGAATCACAAGGAAGGATTTGGGCACTACTCAACAAAAGGAGCACTAAGTTTGTGTGTTTACTTTTCCCAGGGTAAGTCCACATCTTTTCCCATTGGTTTTTTTTTACAGGAAGAGTGGATTCCCTTGGAATGAAATGAAATCAAACAAAAACACCCTACTTTCTGTATAAGCCTGATAACTGGAATGGTAAAACTCACCTGAAACACTTGGAGTTTGGCAAAGTCATAATTAGAGAAAACAGGTCTCAAAATGTCAAATATTGATTAGAAATTAGGCAGCACTATCAGCTCCACCTCTAGAGTTACCAGGTCACCAAGACAGCAGAGGGTAAAAGGAGAAATGCAAAACAAAACCCAGTACAAAAGGAAAATGCTTTAGTGGCTTAGAAAAATAGCAATAAGGTCCCTATTTGGGCAGTTTGGGATTCTGAGGAGATAATATTCTGGGTTCTTCTTTCTTTTTCTGGTTGTATTACAAGAGCTGAGAGAGAAAATTGATTTTTCATGCAAAATATTGAGTTGCTGCTCACTTGTAATTTAATTTATTATTTTTATACTTTGCACATAATTTGTTAGGGCTTTCTCCTATCTCTGCAACATTGTTGGAAAAGGTATTATTGAGCAGTTTGCTACCAATATTAATTTGCTATATTATAGGAATTTCTCTTACCATCATTACTATTGTTTCCAGGCCATAAAATGTAAATGGCCATTATGAGCGTGTCAGTATTTGCAGGCTGGGACCACGCTGTGCACTGCCAGGGCACACTGGTCACACAGATGGGTGGTATATCCACAGCATTCCCAGGCTGAGGATTGTGTCACAGCTGGTGTGAAAAACTAGCTTTGGGGCCTTTGTTTTTCAAGTTGTTCATCTGTTTCCATTTTCCTTTTCCCCTGGTTCTTAAGGCTTCACTCCCACCTCCCTCCTCCTTTTTGTCTTTCATTTATTCTAGGAACTCAGGAATGCAGGGCTGCAAGAAACCGAATTTTCCAATGTTTTTGTCTGATACTGCTTTAAGAGGAGTTACAGCCAGCACAGGCTCATAAGATGAAAAAGAGATCCCAACCACAACTTCACCTTGTAGGACAACATCATCTCTTCAACACTTAATCTGATAGATTATTGTTTTCCTTTTTTGCTTTTTTTTCCTAAAAATACTGAGCCAAATTGAACCTAGCAATGACATGAGTTATTCCAAGGTCAAAGTTGATTTGATTGGGTGTTTCTTGTTCCTTTGCTCAGTCTTAGTTTAATTATTGCATAGTTCAAAGACACCTGTTGCTCTAAATTTTTTTTCAGCATATGAGTATAGTAAGGTAGCCTACCAAGGGGATGTTATTGTTGGGAGTCGGTAGAAATGAGTAACACTTATTTCAGTAGCCAGAGATCTCTAAGCAATAGTTTTATTCTCAGTCCCCACATATGTCCAAACACCCTTTGCCAGGGAACCTCTGCTACCCAGCAAACTTCAGGCAGGAAGGAATGTGTCTTTCTTTCATAAAAGCTTTTTTTCCTAGAGCCTGGAAGTGCTGGAGAGCAGCCAGTTGTGTTGGAGTCACTCTATTAACTGCTAAGTCTACGCTTTGGGAAAAGCTGCGTGCTCGTAGAGATAAAGACAATCAACAGTTTGGGAAAAAATGCCAGTCCTCAGTCAAACATAAAAAACTCAGGGTTGAACAGAGAGGGCTTTTTGCTTTTTCCTTTATTTGTCTAAATTGAATTTATGTGCTTCTATGCTGAAAGTGTAATTTTGTAATAAATGCTGAGAAATATCTGCAAGTGACTTGCAGTGTGGGATTGGATCTGAAAGGCGACTCAATATGCAGGTGGGCAGGGAACAACATTTCCTTTCTTCAAAGAAGTGGTTGAATTCAGTATAGTTAAGGCAAATTGGGGGCATAAGTTCTCCTGGTACGTCTCTTATACGAAGCAGCAACTGTGGGCTCACTGTTCACTGGGGAGCGACCACCCAAACAGGGTCACATCTTGGAAGGGAGGTGAGAGCAGCAGAACATCTGGCTTCACTGCTTTGGCACTCATCATGGGAATCTGAAAGAGCTCTGTTTACTACTTATCTGTCATTGTCAGTTCCTAGAAATAGTAATTCCAGGAAAGAAAATGGGTGTTTCTAAGTTAAGAGGGTACTTCTGGTGTCAAGTAAGATATTTGCCAATTTTTGTGACATCACAAACAACTGTATTTAAAAGAATGACATGAAGGTTACAAAGTAAATCATAAAAAGGTTGTGAAATGTGAGTGTTAAGGTTGTTCTTCCTGTATATACAGTATGACAGAAACTTTAGTAATCAGTTTGAGTGGTATGTTTTTCCATAGGGCTCTTTCAACAGTGGATGTTTGCAGTGTATACTCAGGGCTTTATAATGTAGAAAACCTTTGTCATAGGACCTCCATGTCCTATGTCCTACTGAAATAAGTTGTTATTTGGGTGGGAGATTCAGGAAAGGAAATGAAGTTTTTATGGACTGGAACATCTGACTGCTGCCATGAGGAACTAAATTTCTCCTCCATTCTTTGGAAACAACCTAAAGCATTTCTTTGTAAAGCACAGTGCCAGATCACACACACTCAAATGAGATTTAAATGAGCCTGTGCAGGTGCCAGAGGTAGTACAGCCGTGGTGGTGTAGGTCTTAACCAAGCCCTTGCAAGTAGCAGGCAGGGTTTCCAGAGCTA
This sequence comes from Corvus brachyrhynchos, assembly GCF_000691975.1. Lineage (NCBI taxonomy): Eukaryota > Metazoa > Chordata > Aves > Passeriformes > Corvidae > Corvus > Corvus brachyrhynchos. The sequence goes on from NW_008237265.1 coordinate 2,879,615, forward strand.
CCCCAGCTGTCTTCAGAGCCCAGAATTGTGCTGCATGAACATGGCAAAGATGTGGACACCTGTGGGGCATGTCAGAGCATGTGCACATGGCTTTTAAGCAGGTGCCAAGAAGCTTTGCCTGTCCTGAATCTAGTTGAGTGCATCTGGCCTGGGGTCATGTTTCTAAGCAGATTTACCCCAAGCCCAATGGCATCAGCAGCATTCTCTGGGATATCCCATTTTCCAGTGGAGCCCCTCTGCCTCTGGGTGCCATCTCATCCTCCTTTGCCAACAGCTCGGACTCTGTGGGACTACCCCTGTAACACCTGAGTTGCAGAGACTGGGAGGATTTTAGCAAGGCTTCACTTCTTCCTACCTTGGCTGCTTTCTGCAAGTACCCTGTGAGTAGCTACAGTAGCTCTGGGTTCCTTCAGGCCAGTGTTTGAGGCCCAGGAGCAGGGAAGCCTATGAAAGTGGGTCTCCCTGCTGACAGAATAAACAGGGCTGATTTTTTCCAGGCAAGCGTCTCCAGCCCTTCATCTGCAGAAAATCCAAGCTGTGTGTTTTCAGAGGGGAACACTTTGTATATCTGTGCACAGTTTTACTCCTCTCTTTTTAAGTCAGCATTTCACATGCCAGAACAAGGTCTCCATTGTGAGGAAGTGTCCCGGTTTAGGGACAGATTTTAAAAGAAAAATGCTCTGGAAAG
>NW_008237265.1:2880570-2906801 GCF_000691975.1 Corvus brachyrhynchos
CTAAAGAGAAGGCTTTGGCAATTCCCTTTTTCTTCCAATGAGATAAATGAATACCAGTGGGTGAAAGTGAAAAAAGCCCTGGTTATTAACAAAGCAAGATACCCGCAAGGCACAGGAAAAAAAAAGATTGAATAAATGTTAGGTATTAAACTTTCAAAACTTAACCCTCCACACATACCCACCCACAAAAAACTTCAAAAATGCCCAGAGAAGAAATAGATGGGCTGGCCGCGGGATGGGGGGAGGGAGGGGGCAAAATGACAGCTGGCCCCTTTGTCTCCGGGAAGGGAAAAAAAAAGTTCACGCAGCAGCTTGGGCAGAACAGATGGGAACCTGTTGAACTTCTGGGGTTAGTCTCCTCCTCACAGCAGGTGAAGCTTGTGGATTTTGGTGTCATTTCTCATGTTGGTTCGGTTTCTCGGAGTTCCGTGCTCAGGGCGGTTCCCGCCAGCTCTCCAGACTGGAAAAAAACAAGCCAAAACAGTTCAAGGGGAAAAAAAAAAAAAAAAGAAACAACAAAAAGGCGCCGAAAGGATTTGCCAGTGAAAGCCTCCAGGACAGGGGAGGGAAAAAAAGGAAACTTCTTGCCTAAGCTAGCAAAAACTAATCCAGCGAAGGCAACGATGTAACAATCCGCACAGCAGCTGAAAGCACGCAGGGGAGGGAGACTTTGAATAGAGCCCGCCAGGAGCTCCAAGGCTCCCTGCCCCTCCCCTACTTCATCTTAAAGCTACAGCAGCCATTTCTGGGCATAAAGCAGACGATTACGGAATACAATATCATCATGAAATCACCCCAAGACAGGAAGGTGATCATAATTAGTGTACACAAATTTCTTTGGAGACTGAAATCAGGATCTGTTGACTGAGATAAAGAGGAGACCAATGCATTTGATACCAGACAGATAAAGTCCAATATACATGTATTGGGTTTGCATGGCCAGGCTTTGGTAGCAGGGGGGTTACAGGGATGGCTTCTGTGAGAAGCTGCTGGAAGCTTCCTCCATGTCTGGCAGAGCCAATCCCTGGCAGCTCCAAAGATGGACGTGCCACTGGTCAAGGCTGGGCCAATTAGAAATGGTGGTAACGACTCTGTGATAGCATATTTAACAAGAAAGGAAAACTAAAGGTCATTGTGCAGTTGTAATTGTGGCCAGAGAAGAGTGGGGTGAGAATGTGAGAGAAACAACTCTGCAGGCACCAAGGTTAGTGAAGGAGGGGGAGGAGGTGTTCCAGGCACCAAAACTGGGATTCCTCTGCAGCCCATGGTGCAGCCCATGGTGAGGCAGCTGTGCCCCTGCAGCCCATGGAGATCCATGAGAGATGCAGAGATCCACCTGCAGCCCGTAGAGGAGACCCATGCCAGAGCAGGGGGATGCCTGAGGAGGCTGTGACCCTATGGGAGACCCTTGGAGAGAGAAGCCCACACTGGATCAGCCTGTCCCTGAAAGACTGCACTTTGTGGAAGAGTGACCCACACTACAGCAGTTTGAGAGGGACCGTTGCCCATGGGACGGACTCACATTGGAGAAGTTCATGGAGAACTCCCTCCTGTTGGAGGGACCCCACGATGCAGCAGGGAATGATTCCTTTCCCTGAGCAGTGGGAGAGACAGTGGGTGATGAACTGACCATAACCCCCATTCCTTGTCTCCCTTCACCACTGGGGTAGGAGGTAGAGCTGGGGGTGAGAGAAGGATGGGGGGAAGGTGTTTTTAAGGTTTTATTTTACTTCTCATTAGCCTGCTCTGATTTTGTTAGCAGTAAATTCAATTAATATCTCTAATTTGAGCCTGTTTTGCCCATGGCAGTATTTGATGAGTGATCTCTCCTGGTCCTTATCTCAACTCATGAATCCTTCCTTGTCTTTTCTCTCTCCTGTCCAGCTGTGGAGGGGAGTGAGTGAGCAGCTTTGGTGGGTGCCTGGAATTCAGCCAGTGCCAACACACTATATATGGATGATGGTTACTAAGCACTTTTAAGTGTTGTACCTTCTCTGGGATTCAACTTAGGGGGAGGAAAAATCAGAAAGTTACCATGCTTAACTAGTGGCTCAATAATTACGACCTTACTTCTAATGTACCAGGCCTGCTGAAACCAAACTGCATAGCCAATTGATTGGAGGCAGAGGGGGCAAAGTGATTTTTCAATGTGTATATCAAAGAGGAACCCCAGTAATGAGTCCCTAATTACAAATACCTACTAATGATCTATTGCAGTAGGCTATGATTAACATGGAGGAGAAATAACTTCACCTGGCAGGAGTAGAAGCTGGAAGCTCAATGCTTCTCAATGCAATGAATTGCTAAGTGTACATGAGAACAGAGTCCTCTCATTTGGACCTCACATCACTTCAGGTTGACTGTGGTCAGGGAATTAAAGAACTGGAGGACTGAGACATTTAGTATTGTAGCCTGAAAAATACAGAGGCCCTCCTTTGTGAAGGCACACACATGTTAAAGAATTCAAGCACAGACTTCACTGCTCAAGATGTCCTGCCAGTGCCGTGGCTTAATGTGCATACCCGCCAAGCCCTCTGGTGGATTATTCAAACCTTTCCCTGGGTGTTCAAACACTCACTGGGAATCACCAGTAAAAAAAAGAATATGGACAATCTCCAACTTTTTCCCTTTTTTGTGCTCAGGATACTCAGGTAGGTGTGAAATTCACCAACCAGGCTCATGATTTGCCCCAAGATCTGTCCGGGAATTAATTTGTCATGGTTTTTGCATCCTCTTTTTTGTTGTAAGTGAATTCTACAGGCTTCTAGGGTAAACCAGCCCTGCCAGGAGCTAAAACAAAAACTTGCTTTCAAACTCCAAGAGCCATTGCTTCCAGTAATCTGAAGTCCCTTTCCTCCTTACATAAGAGCATTACGTTTTAAAACTGTAGCTATCAATCTGGAGGGATAAGTGAGCACAGTGAAGTGGGAATGTGGTTCATGAGGCAAGGAAATAAAATTTCTCTTTTAAAAATGGAAAACTTGAAGTAAAGCACTGAAATAACTAGCTGTTGTGATTTAACTCCAGCAATAAGAAACACTAAGCAACTTGCTCACTCTCCCCATTCTGGTGGGATAGGGGGGAGTATCAGAAAAATAAGGTAAGGTTTGTGGGTTGAGATAAGAACAGTTTAATAACTGAAACAAAGTAAAGTATAATGATACTAATGATGATAGTAACAACAATAATAGTAATTATAAAAAGAGAGAAAGAGAGAGGAAAAAACATCAAGAAAAACCAGTGATGCACAATACAGTTGCTCCCACCCACTGACCAATGCCCACCCACCTCCAAGCAGCAATCAGCTGCTCCTGGCCAGCTGCCCCCAGTTTCTGTACTGGAGATGATGTTCTGTGGTGTGGAATATCCCTTTGGCTAGTTCGGGTGTGCTAGTTTCAAAGCAAACCAGTGGGAGATCCCAAGTCAGAATTGCAATTTAATAGGAAAATTAAGATAAAGGCAATAACACAGAAACACTGGTTTAAATTGACAGAGTCCTGGCCATGCTCCATCCCAGCTCCTTGTGTCCTGCTCACTGGTGGAGCATGAGACTCTGAGAAGTCCTTGATTGCAGTGAGCACTGTTCAGCACCAACTAAACCATCATTGTGTTATCAACATTCTTCTCACCCTGAATCCAAACCACACCACTGTACCAGCTACTAGGGAGAGAATTAACCCTATCCCAGCCAAAACCATGACACTGCCTCAAAACTAGGGAAGAATTTGGTATTAATAGCGTCCCCAGTCCAGTGTTCATGTGATTAGATCACATCTTTCCCTCTTCTGGACAAACATTTAATTAAAACAGTTTCTCGCAGCTGTCATTGAGCATGTGGATGCCAGAGCACACCCGAGTGGATGCTGAAAAGTAAACATTGCCAGTCAGAGACCTGCAAATTTGGTAGGAGAGGCAGGTGAGGAACGTCTGCATGAAACATTCAACAAATACCTTTTGGGCTTTTACCACAGAAAACTAATTAGACAGAAAGCATGAAATCAGACAGGACAAGGCAACATCATTAAACAAAGGACCAGACAAATAGCATTTGACAAATACAAGGTTGAGTGAATGGGCACTGAGCTCCCTCCATCTTTCAGGGAGCTATATTCGGAGAAAACTAATTTCACCTGTTCCATGAAATTTGATATGCTTTGAATCCTTTTTTTCCTGTTATTTGACCAACCCTAAAGCAAACCTTCAGTTTATTTTGTTATAGCATCTTCTGGTCAGATTGTTTCAGAGGGCAGCTATTCTGAAAGCATTTAGCTGGAATTTTGTCCACAAGTCATTATTATGGTTATTAAATTTTTATTTTTAATATTCAAGAGAAATTAATGAAACCTTCATCACCCTCCACATGCTGTGTCTGGCTCAAGATGATTATCTCTGTCTTTTTTTCCCTCAGCTCAACATAATGGAGTCTTTCTTTATAAAGTATGGTGGTCCTCAGGTGGAACCTCTGCTTATTCCCACTTTTTACTGTCTGATTGTATTGGCTCAAAGCTCCTCTCCCATGCAAGGAGCTGAGGACCATGGAAATGGAAGATAGCATGCAGCAGGTCAAGCTGGGACACACTAAGCACAGTTTAGCAACTAATCGGGTGAAAGAATTCATAGCCCCAGCATTCGTGCAGCTTCAACTCCAGTGCTGCATGCCAGTTTGTGTTCCAGAGCATAGGAGTATAAAAATTCTAGAAAAAGACAGTGCAAGATTTAGGGGGCAAGACTTAGGAGGATTAGCTGAGGATACCAGGTTTGCTCAGTTTAGAGAAGGGGATGCTGAGGAGTGATCCCACTGTTGTCTACATCTTCCTCATGAGGGGCAGAGAGAAGAGAAGGAGGTGCTGTTCTCCTCTCTCTGCTGTCTGGTGATAGGACACAAGGGACTGGGTGCATCAGAGAAAGTTCAGCTTGGATATAGGGAAAAGGTTCTTCACTGAGAGAGTGGTACAGCACTGAAGCAGGGAAGTACAGCTCCCAGAGGAGTGTTTGTTAACACAAGCCTCTTTGTGTCCAAGTTTTTGAACAACGATCTTAGAATATATGATTTGACTTACAGGTTGCCCTGTGTGGAATCAGGAGTTGGGCTCTACAGTCCTCGTGGCTCTCTTCCAGCTCAGGATATTCTGATCCTATGAAATGTCCACTGAGTGCATAATTTGCATTAGAGGTCCACTCTGGAGCTGATCACTGCTGTTGCTGCTGCTGCTGCTGCTGTATCTCTACCTTACACCTCACCATTTCCCATTCAGAGAGCCCTCTGCCCCTACTGCAGCTTGAAAACCATTTCTGCCCAATTAAACTCACCTCTGTCTTTGTTTTCTAGGACAAGGATGCTTTCTTCTTCCATGCGTCATTTCACAGTAAAGGAGGTACTCAGTGCTTACCTACTGTCCATAAAAATCACAAGCCAGCCATTTGTGAATGACCTCTGCCTGTCTGTGCCTTTACAGCAGGATTCAGAGCGGAACATGGAGGTGGCAAACCAGGGAACTGTCTTGCCTATCTGTGGCAAGATGTATTCCTTACCTCTTGTTGCCTTCATCTGTTCCCCCTCCTCCATCCCCACACGACGCCTTTTTGGCTCCATTGCTGAGATACCACCGTTGGTAGAGATGCAATATTATTCTTTATCCATTGAGAGTTTGCCTCCTACAAGGATAAATAGTGGTCCCTGAGCTCTCTCTACTGTCTCTCTTGCTATTTTTTGCAAGTTTTTTCCCTGTCTCTCTGTGCGATAAACACTAGTGATTGATGTGGTGCTCTGTTCCACCCTATATTGTGTTTCTCAGAGAGCTCTAGGAGCAACCATGCTTCTGAGGAGCTAAGCATGAGGAGACAGCTGCTCTTCAAGCTTTAGGGGCAGCAGGATGTACAGGGAGGATGGCTGTGAGCTTTCTGCAAATTCAGCTGTCCAGGAAAGGGCTGTGAAAGAGTACAGCCACATCCAAGATTATTCCTGTAGCTATCCTCCTTCTTCATGGCATCCATGGGGCTCAAAGATATTAAAAGCACTTGTCTTTTCCAACAGAAAAGCTGGGAAAAGTTTGCTTGCTTCTCCACTAGAAGTTCCTTTTTGGGCTTCTGGGACTTCGAAAGGATAGTTTCTACAAGCCAGGGAAACCTCAGTGTTGAGTAAAGCAGTGGGTCCGCATGAGCAGTTGGCCACAAAAGCCTTGGCCAGAAGATACACCAAGCACCCCAAGGAAAATCCATACCTACTGAGTGAGGTTTGATGCAAAAAATAGCCTCTTCTGTGCTAAGATACTGAGTTTCCACTCATTGTTCCACCTGTACTGGTCCCGAGCAGGTGAACTCCTTCCTCCCTGCTGGTTTCTGATCATATTCCATGGAACTGGTCCCACTGTGTGGTGGGGCCAGTTGCTGTGCTGCAGACAGCAGCTCTAAAGTGGCCTAGCAGAGCTCAGCAATAAAAATCTAAATGTGTTATTCAATTGTGCAGTAACTTGCTTTCATCTGTCCAAATGATGAAGCCCAAATGACTAAATTCATAAGCCAGAGGAAGCATTTTGCTGAACTTTTTTGAGGAGAACAACTATTAATTTTCTCCTTACTGTATTTCTCCTATTTTTAATGATATCACTTGCATCTGAATGCTTCAGTGCCTGTGTTATTTCACTACTTGTATTTTTGAAAAAGGAATGACTAATATTTTCCAAATTATATACCATGACAAATAAAGGGAAAAGGCACCTGTATACAACTTGACTGAAGAAAAGCAAATATTCTTTTAAATTATCCCTACCTTTTAAAATAAAATTGCATTTCCTCTTGTTCAGACCTATCACATTGGCACCTCAAGCTACAAATTAGCTGTATAACACAACCCCATTAACTTCACACTGTTGTCTTCACAGAACATACAGAAGCAAACGTATATGCAGGTATACCTGGCTGCCACCTCCTGCTGCTGAGCTGGGACTCCTCAAGTTGATCATGAAGCTGCAGCTCTTGGAACAAGGTGATTACTGAGAATTTCATCTGGTTGAACAGCTGAAAAATGAAAACCCTAGACATCCAGAGGAAAAAAACAACAAACCAACCAAAACCAAACAACCAAACTACAGCAAAACTACAGCTTTTTTTTTTTTTTTTAATTTCACTATATAGAGGATTGAGAAGAGATGATAAAAATCACTAAGTAACTGTAGGCAGTGCACACAAGAGTTAGTGCTTGCGTTGACCTTTGGAGTTCAATTGGTAATGTTATTTAATTAAGACCTATCTCACTGAGTTCTCACAGTCTGCTCCTTTTTTATCACTGAATTTGAACAAAAGTATTGGCATAGAGATTTAAATTTGGTTGTGTTTCATCCACGTTTTAACACTGGAACAGCAGCTGAAATCCCTGTTTCATCCACTTTAATTGCTTATGTGTGAAGAGAGATGCTTTCCTGAAGCCTACCAGGGTCTTAATGTTAGTTAAGGTTGTCTTAACTCCTCACTGAAGCTTGCAGAAGTATGAACAGAATGGGGTTCATCTTTTCCAAGAGATTATTTTAATCACGGCATCAGAGAGAACATTTCTCTCCAGTATGTTTTTAGTGCTTTGAGTTGCCTTTTTGCTTTGAGTTTTCATTATGCCTCACGTTGATTTACTATCTTCCCAGAAAACTACACACAAGGCTGATTTCTTTTTTCTTTGCCTTTTCTTCAGGAATATTGCAGCCACCACAACAAATAAGCAGCAACTCTTTGATGCAGAAGCTGAGGAGTGAATGTTCCAAGTCCAAAGGGTGATCCAGGACTTTTAAAGATGTCTTTTTTTTTCTTTCTTTCTTTTTTTCTCCTTTTTTCTTTTTTTTGGATCAAATAAAAATCAGTTCTTCATTTAAATGATCTTAACCATTATGTGAGTAGGAAGCTGCCTTCCATAGTCAGCATCGTGAGGGAGAATCCTGATAATTCATTTATTCCATAATAATAGTGGGGTAGCTTTAAGGTTTTTACCATCTGTGCTATTATGGGAAGGGGGAACAAAGCCAATACAAATTTAACCTTCAGATTTATGCTTCTGTGCTTCTCCATTGTGCCTCTAAATTCTTCAGAAAAAATCCTTAACCACTTCAGTACTGTATGATAAGAAAAACTACAGCTTCCAGATTCCACTTTTATTTGAAATCTGGAGAATTTAATTTAATTTTAAATCTGCATGTTTTCATTTAATTTTGGACTCTAATAACAAGTACTCAAGGCAAGAGATATATTTAGTGAGTGTTAAGTTTGATTGCATCTATTTGTCTGTGTGCCCAAAATATCCAAACCTAGCATTAAGTGGTGTATCTGTCTTCAAATCTTTATCTCCTTGAAAGTAATCTCACAGTTTTACAGAATGTACAAATATAAAAAGCTCATTTATGCCTAAGGCTTTACAAGGACAAAACTCTTGTTGAAGTGGGAGTGGGGACCTGACACAAAAGGATACTGCTAGCACAGTTACATGCCAAGATTTAGGATAAAAAAAGTTTATTGATGTGTAGGTTCATCTGGCTTTATGGACTGATGATCTAAGAGAAACCAGAATATCTGAAAGTTGGTATGCTACCCTGGAGACAAGAGTGAGTTTATTAGGCAAAAATCAAAATGTAACTGCATCCAAAAAGGGTCAGTAACTGATTCACCCAGCCTTTGACTGGGAAGGACTGAGTTTCCTTAGCGCATGGTAAATTCATTAAAGACTCAAGGTTAAAATTCAAAACTGGCTGCAAAGTTTGGGACAGGCTCTAGAGAACTGATTATTGTTGTGAGAGCCAGGGATAGAGTAATATGAGAACTTCGCTTCTTTTCTTTTCTTTTATCCAGGCCCCTGTCAGGCCATGGAAACACTTAACACATATTTTACTGCATCTGAGCACTTGATAATACACTACATACAATACATACAATGTTTAACCATTGCTGGTTTTTGGTGAGCTTGCCCCAGAAAATGGGGTCATTAGGGGCAAAATTCTCTTCACGCTCTGGATTGGCTAAAAATTTGAAATTAAACTGACCATCCACTAATTTTCTGCAGGAGATTTAGAGTTCAGTTTAACATGCTACAATGTACTTGGTAGAAGAAACTTTACAGCAGAGTGAAAAAGGATGTTTTTCTTATTGACCTACTTACTGATGGGCAGAATGGGATTCTCTGGCCACATTCCATGGTGGGGCATGGAGTCTGTCCCACACAAAAAACCAGCACTGTGGGAACACCTGAACTATACGTCCCCTGATGCTCCCCTGCAGCCTTGCCAAAACTCAAGTGAGTCATACCATAAAAAAATCAAAACACAGCTGTGTTTGTATTAATTGTGCCTGCAAAAAAAAGGCACTTAAACAATGTCTGTGTGAGGTAGCATGCCTCTGCAAGCAGACGGTTGTGCCTTTGACTTGCATGGACTCAGCTGCCTGCTTTGGTCAGGACCAAGGAAATTTCAGGCATCACAGCAATGGTCTGTCTGGCATTTCTTCTTTTAATGCTGTCACTGTGTGGTTTAGTTTGCTGTGGGTAATGCTTTAACTTTACTCTGGTTATACAGTCCCTCATAGAACCTCTAGAATCCTAGAATGCTTTGTGTTGGAAGGGACCTTAAAGCCCATCCAGTTTTAATCCCTCCCATGGGTGGGGATACCTTCCACTACACCACGCTGCTCTAACCTGGCCTTCGACAGTTTCAGGGATGGGGCAGCTACAGCTTCTCTGGGCAACCTGTGCCAGGGCCTCACCACCCTCACAGCCAAGAATTTATTCCTAACATCTAATCTAAACCTACTCTCTGTCAGTTTGAAGCCATTTCCACTTGTCCTGTCACTCCAGGCCCTTGTAAATAGTCTTTCTCTATCTTCCTTGTCAGTTCCCTTCAGGTACTGGAAGGCCACAGTTAGATCACCCCAAAGCTTCTGTTCTCCAGGCTGAACAATCCCAATTTTCCCAGCCTTTCCTCACAGCAGAGGTGCTCCATCCCTCCTCTGAACTCATTCTAGCAATTCCAAGTCCTTCCTGTGCTGGATCCCAGTGCTGGAGGCAGCTCTGTAGGTGGGGTGTCACCTGAGTGGGGCCAGAGAGGAGAATCCCCCCCCCACCTGCTGCCCATACTAATTTCAGATGACTTGACAAGTTCTTCTTATATCACTGTGGTTGAGATGTTAACGCCATGTCTACAGGTGATGTCAGTGCCAGTGTGTGATGAACAAGGTTACCAGCTGTTGTTGCTCTGGGCAGCATCGTAAGTTATTTTGAGCCAATACTGTAAGATGTATTTTATTTGGACAACTGGTGAGGACAAATACACTTCTCTCAAGTTCAAAATCACACATTAATACTGTAGAGAGGTAACTGCTTGGGGTGGCCCAGTCCTGGAATGAGAGGGGAAGTCCTGTGTGATGAAAATAACTCCTTGCCTTCAGGTCTTCCATTTTGCCCTTAGGAATACTGGTTCCTCCACACCTCCAGTCATGGGGGAATCCTACTGCCATTCCTGCAACACCAGTGGTGCCCCACTACCCAGTTCTTTGGCAGCCACTAGAGACATGTCTTGCAATCGCTTTCCTGGTAGATAATTATATTAAAGAGGCTTTGATCCCAATTCTGAGCTGATTTGGAAGGGCAAGGGCTTCAAACACAAGTTACTGCAGCACAGTAAGTAGCTGCATGTCAGCTGACTCACAGTCACTGATTGCGTGCATGTGCTCAACCCACTGGTCTTGCATTTCAGCTTCACTTAATCTTCCCTCCTTGTGGTGAATGTGGACTCAGTAGCTGCTCACTTGCCTTCAGAAAGCATTTAGAAACCTGGCTGTGGACATCAGGATTCAGATTTGTGTTCCGCTACTGCATACGACATGTAATGAGCACAAGGTTCTCTGTCATATGGCTTTTACCTCACTTTATAACATATAATAATTACTAGCACAACTATACTTTTAAAACCTTCTTAAGCTATGGTAGGCTATATGAGCATGCCAAATACATATAATTAGGTTGCTTTCACTTGGCATGTATTTGACAGTGCTAGTTACAAACAGGCAACTATCACCTTCTGCTGAAGAAAAAGAGGGCAGAGAAGCAGAAGAGAAACTGGATGTGGAGTGTATTTGACAGTGCTAGTTACAAACAGGCTACTATCACCTTCTGCTGAAGAAAAATAGGGCAGAGAAGCAGAAGAGAAACTGGATGTGGAGTAATATGGATATTGCAGACACTCCTGGTTTTGTGCTTTCCCACTGTAGGCAGATCTATAACTAGCTTGGGTTTAGCCTGAAACAAGACTGTCTTCAGACAGGTATATCATGTAAACCAGAGCAGTCCCATTCTCATTTAAATTAGATAAGGTGCAAGCATTAGTTTACTCTCTGTGCTGCTTGGAATTGCAAATAAACCATCAGAATCTGTTTGAACTTCTTGAATGAGTGAGTTTACTAAACCAACTCAGTTTTTGTGCCTACATGTGAACTGGGTCTTAATATGAGAATTTGTTTTCCAGTTTTGTAACCAACATGGTCTCTCTTAATCTACATAAAAGAAAATGTGAATTTCCTGTGAAAGGAACAAAGATTTTATCCTGAATCTTTACTACAGGTGATGAGGTTGCTGTCTATGTTCCCTTCATTGTCCCTTTAGTCTCTTGCTTGAAATGCTGTGTTTCTGCTCATTTGAGCAGCGGGTGAAAGCAAGCTTCCACTCCAGAGACTGGCTTGGGGCACACCAGTTCCAGTGAGAGAACTGGGAGGTAAGTCCAGACCTCCTGCCTCCTGGTTCAGTGTCTTCATCTGACATCTGTCCCAATGTACAGAGAATAGCCCAGAGCAATGTCAGAGGTCTCTCTTGGCTTGGCAGTGGTGAGGAAATCCTGCATTAAAACTGCTCTGTTACTTCCAACTCACTCCCTAGCACTGGAGCAGAAGCTGTGTAAACGCAAGGCTTTGCCAGAAGAGTAGAGGGCGTTGTGGCAGTGCAGATGGCTCCAGCCACTCTGTCTCCTGAGAAGAACTCAGACAACCAGTTGTGGTGGTCGGCAACCCAGTTTAGCATGTAACTTCAGACATGGTGAGAACCCATGATGCCCTTGTTCTGTCTTTTGCATGTTTTCCCCTGATTGGTTAATGTTTTTCCTTCCCTTCATACATAAAGTATGAAGTTATGTATTTTCATTTCCCTTCTTTAATATGTATCAGTTCTAGAAAGTTCTTTGTTCCTCAGTGCCCCATTGGATCCTTCCCTAAGTCCCTCCTATGTGTTGTTCCCATTGGTTCCTTTCCTGTCAATCCCACCTGCTTGTCTCTATCCCATTGGCTGAGATCCCTTTCCCCACCTATCTTGTACCCAGTATAAGATCCCTGGACCCTCCCACCAATTTGTCTCTTTGTCCCTGTCATTTCACCAGAATTAACCTGCGTGGAACACAAATGGAGAGTCCCCTCTCTTTACTTCTTTGCCTTTGCCTGTGTGCCTGCTTAACAGCGACAGGAGGATACAGCCCCTTTTGGGTGAGGAGCTCTACCCCGTTCTCATTGTGGGTTGGGCACTGAGTGTTGCCTTCCAGAGGGGTTTCAGCGTTGACCTCCAGGCTTCTTTGTGTTGGCATGCGAGGGGTAAAACTCCCTTCTGCCAGCTCCCAGTGGCTTCTAACCCCTCAAGTGGCGCCCGAGCAGAGCAGGGACTTCTCAAAGGGGAGACACCCTGTTGTACCTAAGGCGGCTTGAAGGCATCCTCCCAGCTCTTAATGAAAATTATGCTAAGGTGACCTTCGACCACCTGTGCGGTGAAGGTGAGATGGCCAAGCCTCAAGATCAGGCCAGGCAGATCCCGGCACCAGTGCTCACCGCCATGAAAGAAGCTGCAGAGAAGGCGTGGCTTTTAATGCCTTTTGAAACCCCCAGTCCCAGCTTTGTGTCAATTAAACAGGCCCCCACTGAATCATTTATGAGTTTCATGGAGAGGCTGAGGCTAGTGGTAGAGAAACAAATTAGAGAGCCAAAGGCCCAAGATGAGTTGCTTTGCCAATTGGCAAAGACCAATGCAAATGAGGTTTGTAAGGAAATCATCTTGGGTTTTCCATTCCATCCTGCTCCCACCCTAGACCTCATGACAGAAGCCTGCACGAAGCTGGCAACATTTGATGACCATAGAAAAAAAGGGGGACTAGGAGGAGCAGTGAGAACCATGGAAGTGATGCCAACCCAAGCGAGGTCAGCGCAACCACGTGGTGCACCAAGGCAAAGTGCAGAAGTAATCTGCCACAGGTGTGGAAAAAGAGGCCATATAGCGAGGCAATGTAAGGCACCAGCGCCTATTAACCAAGCCACCAAGCCTGTTTCCGCAGACCGTCACTCCATGCAGCCGCAGGGAAACTGAAGGGTCAGCACAGGATGGCTTCGTGTGACGACATAAGCAGAGCCATCAAAGACCACAACGGGTGGGCCCAACCACGAACTATCACCAGACTTGACATTCCTTTGACTGCCAGCCAAGGCCTGTACCTCCTTTTACCAGATTGGACATGTGTAGCTGTAAGTTGCGAGCGTTACACACCAGACACGCAACTGTTTATACATGGGACCACCAATGACAAACTATGTGGATTAGAGATCATGCCCATTGTCAGCAGAGTGGACACCATAGGGGCACTGCAAATCCCAGTGAGATGCATTGCACCTCCGTTCTTTATGCCATCAGGTTGTGTCCTTACCTGAGCCACCACCCTACCACAGTCCCCCCGGGGACGCTCTCCATCAGTGGGATGGGTTGAGCTGGTAAGGGGGGACAGACCCATGATGGAGTGCAAAATGCATCTCGAAGACAGTAGTGTCAATTTGAGAGTCATGGTCGATACAGGTGCATACGTCACGGTCATTTCTGAGACCCAGTGGCCGTCACGTTGGGAGTTGCAGCCCGCAGGTGGAGTTGTCAAGAGCATAGGTGGATCTACAGCAGCAAAAGTCAGCAAAGATGTCGTGCAAGTAGAGGGACCAGATGGACAATTGGCAACTCTATGCCCGTATGTTATCGATTCCAGTTTTACATTGTGGGGTAGGGACCTCATGTCGCAATGGGGTGCAAGAGTTGAGATACCTGCCAAGCAGCAGGATTTTTAATTGGGGCCACTGTGGAGCACCCAACCCAAGTGCTCCATTGGAAAACTGACTTGCCTGTTTGGGTTGATCAGTGGTCCTTATCTGAAGAGAAATTAAAGGCACTCAATCAGCTCGTGGATGAGCAGCTGGCCAAGGGGAACATAGCACCTACCAACTCCCCTTGGAACTCGCCGGTATTTGTTATTCGTAAACTGGGTAGAGACAAATGGTGGCTCCTCCACGAACTGAGAAAAATTAGTGACATCATTGTCAACATGGGACCCCTACAACCCAGAATGCCCTCTCCTGCAATGCTTCGAAGGAATTGGAAGCTGTTTACCACAGACATCAAAGATTGCTTTTTTCAGATCCCCTTGCACCCTGATGACGCATCTCAGTTTGCTTTCTCGGTTCCATAGATTAACCGAGAAGCTCCCATGCAGCGCTACCATTGGAAGGTCCTTCCTCAGGGCATGAAGAACTTGCCCATGATCTGCCAATGGTATGTCGACCACATCCTGTCACTTGTACGCCATGCTGGCCCAGGGTCCATCCTCCTTCACTACATGGACGATGTCCTCATCTGTGCCCCTGACGACAATAGCCTAGAGTGGGTCTTCAGAAAGGTGACTGAGGCCCTAATGGTACATGGGTTCGAACTCCAGGAGGAGAAAATCCAGCGCCTCTCCCCCTGGAAGTACCTTGGCCTCAGAATCCGTGAGACCACCATTGTTCCCCAGCCCATCAAACTAATTGACAATCCAAAGACGTTGCAGGAGCTGCACCAGCTATGTGGGTCCATCAACTGGATGAGGACCCGGCTTGGGATCTCCACTGAGGACCTTGCTCCCTTGTTAAACCTGCTACGTAGAGACCGAGACCTGAAGTCACCGAGGACCCTCACAAAAGAAGGCAAGACATCGCTTCTAAGGGTGCAGTGGGCGCTGGAGGAACGGAAGGCCCACAGGTAAGAGCTGAGACTGCCATTCCAACTTGCAGTCTTGGGAAAGGTTCCATGCCTTCATGGCATTCTTTTTCAGTGGGACTCGGAGTCCTTATCATTGAGTGGGTGTTCCTCCCTCACCAGCCCACTAAGAGTCTCACCACACCACAGGAGCTCATGGCTCAACTTATCATGAAGGCCAGAGCATGCCTATGTACCCTCACAGGGTGTGATCTTTCATACATCTATTTACCAATCACATCTGAGACCGTGGAGTACCTACTCCAAAGCAATGCAAATTTACAGTTCGCACTTGATAGTTACCCGGGACAGGTTTCAATTCATTACCCAAAACATAAAATTTTCAATTTAACCTTTAGCCTGATCCCACGTGAAATTCAAAGCAGGAAACCACTCGATGCTTTTACCATTTTTACAGATGGCTCTGGGAGATCGGATAAGTCAGTCATGACTTGGTGAAATCCCAAGACAGAGAAGTGGAAGTCCAATGTCAAAGTGGTATCTGGGTCGCCACAAGTTGCAGAATTGGCCACTGTTGTCAGAGCAGTCAAGAAATTCAAAGAACCTTTCAATTTGGTTACGGATTCGGCGTATGTTGCAGGAGTAACTGTGAGAGCTGAAAATGCCTTGCTTAAAGAGATCTCAAACAAAAAGATCTTTGGCCTGCTCACGAAGTTAATCTGTCTCATCTCCCACCGAGAGCAGCCATTTTATGTGATGCATGTGAGGTTGCACACCAGCCTTCCAGGGCCTATAGCAGAGGGCAACCGCAGAGCAGATGCTTTGGCCATGCCTGTCTGGCATGTCAACCTGCCAGACACTTTCCATCAGGCTAAGCTGAGCCATGAAAAGTTCCACCAGAATGTGCCCACCTTGGTCTGGATGTTCCACCTCACCCATGACCAGGCAAAAGCCGTTGTGGTGACTTGCCCCGGCTGCCAAAGACACCAACTTCCATCTCTTGGCAGTGGGGTAAATCCAAGGGGACGCAATAGTTGTGAGGTGTGGCAAACCAGTGTCACCCATTTCCCAGCCTTTGGCCAGCTCAAGTACCTCCATATGTCTGTAGACACATCTTCCAGGGCCGCATTTGCATCAGCCCATGCCAGTGAGAAAGCGGCTGATGTGGAACAGCACCTGGTTCAGGCTTTTGCCACACTTGGTGTTCCGCAAAAGACAAAAACCGACAATGGGCCTGCATATATGTCAGCACAGCTACAGAGGTTTCTACAGTCCTGGGGAATCGAGCACACCACCAGAATTCCACACTTGCCAACAGGACAGGTGATCGTTGAAAGGACTCACTCATTGAAGGGACTCCTCGAGCAGAAAGGGGGCTTCGAACCTTATTCACCTGTTGTTCATCTGAGCCAAGCTCTCTTCACCCTGAACTTTCTGAACTGCACCTTTGAAGAGCCCGATCTGCCTGTCCTGAGGCACTTCTCCAATGAGCCGAGAGCGAGACTAAAGGAGAAGGTGCCTGTGCTCGTCCGGGGCCCAGAAACCAGAGAGGTACTGCCTTCCAGAGGGGTTTCAGTGTTGACCTCCAGGCTTCTTCGTGTTGGCATGCGAGGGGTAAAACCCCCTCCTGCCAGCTCCCAGTGGCTGCTAATCCCTCCAGGGCATCTCAGTGTGATTCTTCTTCTTTGCTGCAAGTCACAGCTTTAATGTGTCTGTAATTGTTTTCACTTACATAATTGAAAAAAAGTTTGTTAATGGCAGGTCAGCTGCTTCCAAACTACTTTGCACCTCGTTCCCAGTCACCTCATTTCCTCTCTCCATGGTGGGGATTTGAGAGAGGCAAAAAGAGAAAAGGAAAAGGAGGAGGAAGAGAAAAAGGGGAAAGGAAAAAAGAAAGAAAATTAAAAGAAAAAGGGAAATGAAAAAGAAAGAGAAAAAGGAAGTGAAAAAGAAAAGAAAGGAGAAAGAAAATAATAAAATAAAAAGAGAAAGGAAAACATTTTGGCACATGAATATTTGTCTCATCTCATTGTCTTGTGTGATGACTTGATGTCAAAATAGTGTTGCAGTATTTGACATGCCACACTGGAACAACTTCTGAAGTGCTCCAATGTGCTATTTCCATCCGTACAATTAGGGAGGACTTAAAAAAGCAGATCTTTTGACACAATTTGGCATAGCAACTTCAGTGTATTATGCTGTTTATACCACAGAGCCTCAACTAAATGGGCTGTCTGACGTGACTCATTATAAGATATTTAGAGTTGTCATGTATAAGTACTTTATAGTCTTTATGATGCAAATGAAAAAGGATGTAACCTGGAAAAATATTAGGAGTATTGCAGACACCATTAGTCCAAAGGTGTTTCTCTGCACAAATGTGCCATCTGGCCTGGGTCACGTCCTGGTCCTTGCTAATAATGGTAGTTAGGGTGAAGCAATGGCATCATAACGGCTGAATGACCCTTTATTCCAGCATTGCTGGAACAACAGGTGCTGCATGGCAAACAGCTGAGAGAAAGCAACATGTGATTAAGAGCACATAATTACACTGAATATTCAGATCGTGCATTTCTCCCATGTATTCCAAAATTCTGGTGATACCTGGCTACTATGCAGGGCAATTTGCATAGCTGTGTACTTCTTGTTCCCTTACAGACAGCCACAGCTGATCCACACTGCCTTGCACTGCAGACAGGGGATGGCAAAATCAGGTAATTATAGTTTTTAGCACTGGTGGCAAAATAAGTGAAAAGGAGTTTCTAATAAGTAGCAGGCTCAGAGTTTCACTATGTGGACAGTTTAAAAAATATGCACACCAGCTGTAAAGTGTGAAGGAAACCTCTTTGTCCTGTGGACATGCCCTGTGGATGCACATCATGCAGTGAGCCCCCATTGCCAAGTCACAGATCCTTATTTGTACTCTGCTCAATGAAATGCTCCCTACTCACACTCAGTTTGCGTTGTGCTTATTCAGAACTGAGAAACCCTGTCCATCTATCACAGCCATTGAAGGCAGCTCTTTGCAGGTCTGTAGATACAAAAATGCTGCTAGCAAGGATTTTCTTGCTATTTTCTAAGTCCGTGAGAGACTTTTCTCTCTCACAGAAGAGGTAACAGAGTATGTAAACAACCAAGCCACCTGCAACCTTGAAAAGTCTTGTTTATGGTATAGTAGAAAAATATTTTGACAATGGATGTTTTAGGATTTTAGCCAATCACCCCAAGGGGTGACTGATCCTTTGTCCAATTAGACTATGAAGAAAAAAGTCTAAAAAAGAGTTTGTAAAATAATTAATCAATCTTGCTGCACAATTCCTGCCTGCTGGATCTTCTCTCCTCCTCCTCCCTATGGCTGCAGGACATGGTGATATACCCTAGGGCCCAAGCCTGCAATAATACAGGTCTGTTGTGGTTTAACCCCAGCCAGCACCCAGCCCTTCACAGCTGCTCGCTCACTCCCACACCAGTGGGACTGGGGAGAGAATCAGAAGGGCAAAAGTGAACTTTTGGATTGAGATAAAGACAATTTAATAGGGAAAGCAAAAGCTTCACACAAGGAATTTATTCTCCACTTCCCATGGGTAGGCAGGTGTTCAGCACCTCCAGGAGAGCAGGGCCCCATCCTACAGAATGGTGACTGGGGAAGACAAACACCATCACTGCAAACACACCCCCCTTCCTCCTTCTTTCTCCTCATTTTAGACACTGAGCATGATGTCACATGGTCTGGAATATCCCTTTGGTCAGTCAGGGTTACCTGTCCAAGTTGTGTCTCCTCCCAACCTCCCAGGCACCCCCAGCGCCTCCCCAGCATGACCATACAAAGGGCAGGAAAGGCCTTGGCTCTGTGCAAGAGCCAATGCTTGTTATTGCTCAGCAATAACATCTCTATATTACCCACCCTGTATTGAGCACAAATTCAAACCACAGGCCCATTCCAGCCGCTGGGAAGAAAATTAACTCTACCCCAGCCCAAATCAGCACATTGCACCCCTTACTCCACACCATTTACGTCATGCTCAGATCCCACACTATTCAGTACAACCTCATTAATCACCACCCCCCTTCCCATTCTTTGATATAACACACAGATATCATTCCCTTAGTCTATGGACCACCCCTGCAAAATGTCCATAAAGTGTCCACAAAATGGCTGTTGAATTCATCTGGTCTGTGACTTTGGGCTCCATCTGCTCTGGTGGTCCCTCGGGACAACAGAGGTGCGGTAGGGGGAGGTACTGGGCACCAAAGCCAACTCAGGTTGGGTCACTGCTGCTCTATAACTGCTTCTTGTGAGGTTTCTCCTCCGTTAGTTTGGGTGTTTCCTGTTCTAGAAATTCCAGCTCAGGAGGAAAGGGTGACCGACTCATTAGGCTGTTTGCCCAGCCGTCGAGGGGTCTGGCAATCCCTTTCTGTTTGAGCACAGGCTTTCTGTGACTCTGAGTTATAGTCCCTAACTTGTAGCCCACAGGTTTCCAGAGTAATGTTCCTGTACTGTGTTAGATAGGACAGTGTGTGGTATGCACATATATATTCATCTATAGTACATATATAGATATATAGATATACACTATATATAATATAGTATATGCATCTACATTGTGTGTACATATATGTGCTTTTGCACATGTGGTGATTTTCATGGGGTCCAGGACCACTCACGTGCTGCCGCTTCAAGGCAAGGAGGACACTATGCTGAGGTCAGGGTTGATCTGGAAACCCCCTGCTTCCTATCAAAAGATGAGGAGAAATTTCTCTGTTTTAAGAGATTGGTATTAATTCTTTCCACTTGAAATTTGAGTTTCATTCTCTCCCTCTGCAAGGGTCCTTAACTCAAACACTTGTCTGAGGAAGAAACAGGGCTTTTTAGGCAATCTTTCCAATTTACCTGGCATAGATAATTTACTTCAGTTTACTCAACAGGGAGTGAGAGGGAATGGACAGAGCTGTAACACTGATGGAACTCTGGCAGAAGACTGGAAAAGTTGCATCTAGTTCATAATAGAAACCTAAGCCTGGGGTTTTCAGATAGGATTTAGATGCTCCAAAGCCACTGGAGCCCATATGTGTTTCAGAAATACCACCACAGGTCTTTCCACTTTTTTCTTAGTAGAGATTCAGAAACAGTTATATTCTTAGCAGACTTCAAAATCAGGTGTACAATGACATTAGAAAGGCCAGGATGGCAGTTTCTAACAGAGGAGCATAAAGGCATTGTGGATGCTAAAAGGCAGGAGCAGAGGAATTTTCCAGCTGCTGATGCATTTTGTGAAGTTTTTCTTTCTCATGCTTTAGCTGAGAAACAGTGAAAGATGGTTTTGTAAACTAATTCTCTATCTCTGCACCTGGGCTTGTTTTCCAGCCTTGTTTTGGTACTCTGGAAAAAATATTTTGAATGGGTGTTAGAGAACCTCAGCCAATCCCTCTAGGGGGTGGCTGGTCAAGCGACCAATCATATCATGCTCTCTCACATACAAAGATATATAACCTAGCTTGTAAATAATAAAATAATTCCTTTTCTCTTTGGATTTGGATTGTGTCATTTCTCGCCAGTTCTCAGTAAAACAGCGACAATGCATGACCACAACACTAAGAACAAAGCAAAATAGGCAAAAGGTTAGTGAACCTTTATGCAACAAAATGTGTCAGACTGTCTCTTCAGTCAATGCTAGGGTAATAAAGAGGAATCTCAGTCCATTCAATGATTCAGGCAGGAGAAAAGACTGTATGAGGTTTGCATCACCCCAGTATGTAGGATGGTAAATGGAAGATCTTTTGTCATTTAATGTTGGGGGTTTTTTCCCTTCAGAGACTTCTTAGGACTTCTTCATTTTGAAATTATAAACCATTATTAGAAATTATCTGTGTTAAATCCCCTTTAAGATTTAAATATGCTGACAAGTATGTACTTTCTGTGCTAGACATAAAGGCTTCTTTTGAAATTTTTTTCTTAACTACCCTATTCTGTTGACAGGAAGAGAAGCAGTTTGATGGTTTTGTCTCCAAGATTCACTCTACCATTAGTCACCTTGTCTCAGACAAAACACAAAAGTGCTGGGTGTGTGATCCTGTGCACAGCATAGCAGGTTTTGTCCAACAGCTGGCTTGTCTGGCAAGATTTTTGTAGCACTTGGTTTATGAGGGGCTCTCCATGGCCATGAGGCAAGACTGCTGCCTCTCTCTCTTGGCCTAGGTGTGCTGAGGTGTCAGCCAAGGTGCCTTTGGTAGGACCTCTGTCAGGTGAGGATAGCTACCTTGATTGAATCCAGCCTGAATGCTTGAGCCAAAATCAGGCTGATGACTCACAGCAAGTTAGCCTGCTTAGGCTGGTCCAGGTGAGTTTTGCCAGAAGTGAAATTAGGAAGCATTTATAAATCCTCCTCTGGGCAAAAATGGATTAGTCAGTTTGCATCTGGGTGGAGGTATGCTGTATGAGATTTTCTACTGCATTAGCTAGATGCTGGGGAAGATCTGTTTGGGGCCCTCATGTGACTGAACAGTAAGGTAATTTTTATCACAAAGTCATCTGCAGCCCTTTTGTTGTTGATATGTGTGCACTTGGAGAAGTGTTGTTTATAATTATTATTTATTTCCATACAGGAAAAAAAAGTAATAAGATGTATGATAATGTAAGTTGCATTAATGCTCCTCTAACTGTATTTATTTCAGGTGGTGTGATAATGGCTTTTAAAAGAAATCACATCCCAAAGTAGGTTTGTGTGTACAATAAACTCTGTAGAACTGCTCTGAGTGGTTAGGACTCTGTGATGGGTCGACTCCTTAGTATGCTGCTTTAATATTATACTGTTGTGGCAGTCAGAGAAAGGAGTTTTATTTCAACAAAGTCTGTTGTGGGCTTTCTCAATTCCTTTGGATGCATAACCCTGGACTTGTGAAACAGCTCAATCTTAAAAGTCACAAGTTCTTCTGCAAATTTAGTCTACTGCTGTAAATGCCCAAGTAGGGATTATTGTGCATTGTCTAGCAAAGAAAATCAACTGCCAGGAAATTCCCATCCAGAAAACTTTCAAGTATGTGCTGAAGCACAAACCATGTAGTTCCCATCCTGGTTGTATGGAGCATAAAGGCAGAGAGAAGAAGTCTGTTTGAAGCTTCTTTTTTCACTTGTGCCAAAGGCCACTGCTTTATCCACTGAGGTACTGCAAGGCTTAAGGCATTAGCCAGAAGAAGAGATGGCCTTCAGTGGCCATGACATAAATAGTGCTGTTCTCTTCCTGGAAAGGCTGCCAGGATAATGCATGACTGTGGATTGTCTGTAGTGTAGGACTCTTCATAAGAAGCTATTAGCTGTTTTTTTTTTTTAAGGATTAATAGATGCTGTAAACACATGGATGACTTGACAAATCCATGTTCAAGTGGTAGTCATAACACTATATAGCCATGCAGTCCATTCACCTGCTGTATGCTAAGAAACTGAACGTATCAGTACAGCAATTAATAGCTCCCTGGCAGTGTTCCTATTTTGGTTGACTTCTAATTGTATGTGTGAAACATCAGGATTAATAGACACCCAAACCCCTTAATGATTCTTCCAACTGCACGCATATTTTCAGCCTACAAGCTGCTCTAGAGGTTTGAGAACATGATCTTTTCTGTCTTCGCTCTCAGTAATGGCACAATAAGTCTGTTCCCACATCTTTTCCTGGCTCTACATAGAATTAGGACATGCAAAGTAGGGGAAAATGAAAACTCTGTACAAAAACGAACACAAAACAAGTTTAAAATAGAGCACAAAACAAGTTTAAAATAAACACCACCATGAAACCTTCTGGTGAGTCTGAGTGGTGCTGTCCATTGAGGCAGGAATTCTATTCTCAGGAAAGCCCTTTCCAACTTCTGCTGGCTTGGTTCCAGTCAGCCTTGCCTGAATTAGGTTGCAGGCCATCCTGCAGAAGATGAATGTAAAGGGCTTAATGCTGGTTTTCCATCACCTCCCTCCACAGTATGTAGAACTGCTCCAGGCCACAGGAATTCCTGAAAGGAGTCAGAATGAGCTCCAATCAAAAGTATTTGCTCTGTGCAGCAGTAAGCCGAACCTCATGAGAAGCCCTTCCACCAGGTGTGATGGCTATACTGGGTTTGCAAAGGGGAGCCCATTATGAAGATTTACCTGCTTACCTGGACTGTTACCACACTCTCAGTGTTAGCTTCCTGAGTCTTCCAATAACCAGGATAACAACTGACTGGAAAAAAGCAATGTCTCATTCATTTAGCTGACCTGCTTACCTGTAGCAATACCAAACAGGATTTTGCCTTTGTGCAGTTTGTGAAACTGGGATATCACACCTGATGTGTGCAGTGGACAAACAAAAATTGCAGGGGATATACCAATGGGAGCTCCAGAGCCATCCGAGAAGCACAAGACTTTCGTTTTTCAGAAAGTGGCACTTAACCTGTAGCTGCAGGTATAGACTTAATTCTGACATAAAATGGGCATGGTTTCTGCCCATCACTGGCTTCACTTTTCTTTAGAATGTAACAGGTAGTGGTGAAGTTGCTCAAAATGAGAAAAAATGTCTTTTTCCCAGAGTCTCTTCTTTATTCATTTGACTGAAAAATTATAGAAAAGATCAATTCTTTATGATAACTTCCTCAGCCTTGCTGGTTCAGCCAGATTCCTTTGACTGCTAATGGTGATGTGATGATCCCACAAGCACACATGCTTCTGTCTGTATTGTCTTTTTAAAGCTGTTCAAACCCCCCATTTTCAATGTTTTCCAAATGTTTGGTATAAAGATGTTTCTCTGAGTGAAGGGTTTGAGTGCTTTGGAAAATGTACTCTTTAAATCTTAAGGGGCAGCATTTACATGTATTTTTTCCACTGAAAGAGCTTTCTGTAAGATGGCAGCAGGTAGGGACAAGATAAAATATTAAAAAAAATCTTTGGGGTGTTAAATCATAATAAAGCCAGAGCAGGAACTGCAGACAGCAGTTAGCTCTTTCTGATTCATTCCAGCAGAAACTTTTCTCTATGCATATATCTGTCCATCGTGTTGTACGTTTTTTGCTTTGCCTCTTTTCATGAGTTCATTAAAGCCAATTACATAGCCCTACTGTAAGTGAAGGCTGTGAGGCTGAGCAAATCAGACCATCTGTTATGAACCAGCTTAAACACAGAAGAGCAAAGGAAACTAAGTGTCTGTGAATGAAACAGATCAAACCCAGAAAGATTTGGAATATACCCCAAAACTTGATTAAAACCAAATGAGGTTAGATGTCCGTGCCAAAAAATTTGATATGTGTTATTTAATAGTAAAAGAGGCAAAGAGAAAGAAAGAAATAGAAAAAGATGTTTGGGGGGTGTTGGGAAATTATTAAAGGATCAGGGACATGGATCATTGATAGAATTATAGGATCAATAAAAGAACTGTAGCAAGAGCCTGCAAGCAAAAGGCCTGTGTGAGAAAAACTCTCCATGAGAAAATCCCTGTGTGAAAAACAGGGCTGGGAACAAGAAGGGAGTTTTGAGAAGGTACAGCTGTGGAGATAAGACCCGGAGGGAGGAGGGTGAACTCTGAATTCTTTTAATCATAACATAACTGTAGAAGCTTGCCAATGTAAGTCCAATTATGTAGAAGCAGAAATTCACTTTGGTAAGTTTTAAGCCACTTAAGAGTTAACAAGCTGGTATACTATATAAGTGCCTTTGGATTGCTAATAAACGGAGCTTGCTCTTATCAACCACATTGGTTTTGGACTGCAATTTCTCCCACCGCCGGAGTCCACAGACTTTTTTCAATTCCAACAGGACAGGGAGAGAGTGACAGGGGTTAAGTAGAAACATATCACCCTTCCAAGGGTCCCAACGACATCTCATGACTCCCCTCCACCTGGTCTTCTTGGTGGTGAGGGTCCCCCACCACCTGCTGATGGAAAGTATAGAGTCCAGTGGATTCTGTAGTTTGGGCCAGGTGGGAAGGCCCACGTGCCTCCCCTGGGGAGTTTGACACTGTGCCTTGCAACACTGTGGATGTGTTGCATCACATGTAGTGCCCTGGTGCAGAGTCTGGGGACCCATTTGGGGGGGCTTTTGATGGGCCATGACATTCCCTCTGCTGTGCTTCATGTGCATGCGGCTTTTCCTGGGGTGAAGGGGCCCCACAGCTGAGCTCTTCTGCAGAGTGGAGGATGGGTGTTAACTGCCTCTCACCAGTGGCTTTTTCACTACACACCCAAAACCTCTCCTCCTCCCTCCACCCTTTGATGTGAGGGTCTGTGCAAGCCTGGCAGCTGATAGCCCTGGGGCTGTGGTCTCCACCCCAAAGGTGCTAAGTTTGAATCCCTCTGTGAATGTACTCTTCTCCCCAAGCCCAGACTTGAGTTACTTTATCTTATCTCCATCAATGAGCAGTCCAGGGCCTTAGTCAGGGCCTGGTAGTCTTCTCTGCAGCTTTTATATGGTTTTGCTATAATAGGCAAAAGTCCTTCATGAAGATGTTTAAGCCATAAATTATAACATTTCAGTCTCCAACACCATCCCTGTGGATGTATAAATGAGTCAAATGACCTCCAAAAGCATGAATCTTAAAATATGGTTGTATAAACTAACAGGTCTCAATGGTGATTAGTGCAAGGGACTCTTGGAACATCAGAAAATTATGGCAGAGAGTGAGGGGGGGAAGAAGCAGCAGGGACCTCTTTAATTGTCATTTTGCTCTTCCAAAACACAGTCCTGACACATCCAAGAGCAAATATGCATAGCATTGAAATGGTGGTGAGGGAAGGGGAAGGAATGTTAGGAACTACTGCTGAGGTACTACAGCTGGAGTGAAAGTCACTTATCTTGGCAAATGAAAGGGCTTGTGAAAAACGAGGTTCACTCTCCTGTGAGAATTTAAAGGGTTTAATATAAAGACAATAAGAGACACATAAAATAAAGCAAAGAGGTAATGGCCGGGTGCCTTGGTGCTCTGCCAAGAGCTCGAGGTTAGTCCTTTTTATACCATTTTTACTGTCTGTTCTTTATGCATATTCAGACTTTTCCCGGAGCTGTTCTGTATGGCCATTCCTTGGTTCCGCTTTTTTAGAGCATGCGTATTCTTCTGCCTTGCGGTTTTATTTCTTTTGATTCTTGGGCTTGGGCTCGGGCTCGCTAGGTGAGAGTTGATAGTAGAGTGGACCTCTCAATTCTCCAGACAGTCAGGGCTGATTGCAGCTTTGGGCCTCTTTGGCCTCCCGGGCAGAATGGTGATAGCGGCTCTGG
>NW_008237265.1:2906832-2909999 GCF_000691975.1 Corvus brachyrhynchos
CCCGCCTGTCCCGCGCCCCCCCCCCCCCCCCCCCCCATTCTCCGGGCAGAGTAGCCTTTGGGCCTTTTTGTTCCCTGGACAAAGTGTTGATCAGCAGCTTCTTGGGCCTCATCCTCTGCTTGCTTGGAGGTTATCTGACTTGCTCACACTTGCTAATATTCTTGCTAAAAAGAAAGAAAACTACATCCACACAGCAAAAGCATTTGTAACATTATATAATATATACCTTAATACTTGTGAGAAGCCAATATTACAATATAAGTTTATAACAGGCTTGTGGAAGTTAAAGCTGGAAAGTGAACTCCTGTTCCCTAATGGAGCAAGTGGGAGCCTTGTCCTTGATGTTAAAATTTTAAACACTTTGTTTGACCTGTAAAGTAGGGCAGCAATTATTTGATGGGAAGATTATTGAATATGCTCATAACTTGTATTTCCCTGGGGAATCATGGGTGGACCTGGGGAGCAGAATGTGGGATGTGTGATGTGTTGCCATGTGTGTGCACGGACATGGTCTGGGTCTGGCAGGGGGTAGCTCATGGCTGTTACAGTGTGGTGTGTTCCTGGCTTCCTGGAACAAAAGAATTTAACAATTTCAACCAAGTTGAGGGCAAGGACTATTGCAATAAGAATAGTAATAATAATGGCTACACTAGAACTTGAAGTCACATGAAGATGGGCCCTGCTAGGAAGCCCATGGTTCTAGAGAATTCATTTTTTGATTATTGAAGTAGAACAGATGGCTCAAGCAGGTGGTGGCTGAAGGGAGAAATGGCTTTCCATGCACTAGAAAACCTCTAAGTGGTAAGAGATAGGTAAGAAGGGGTGCCCACCAGCCTTTCTTGGGATGCCCAGCCTGCCACCTCTGCTGTCCCTTTCCAGGTGCCACTTCTCATTCTGGGGTGGGATCTCCAACCAATCCCAATCTCAGATGGCAAATAACTAACTTGGGTGATCTTTTTGTGGCTCTTAGCTTTTGTTTATACTTCTGAATCCACAGCTCTGGCTGCTGAGGCTGTCAGACCAGTTGGTGTTATAGACTGGACTTCTAGGACTGAAGGACTTACTAGTGCAAGAAAAATACAGTGTTCCCATTGCATATTTTTCTCTTCATTATACTTGAATTTTCCCAAGCTTCCTGTTTTGGTGGCTTCCTGGTACAGATTTGAAAAAACAATAAACAGATGTAGATTAACTGTTTTATTACTGATTTTTTTGTATATAGCAAGTTTGAAGGCTGAGGATGGGATTGTTCTCTGCTGGCCCAGCACAGTGGAAGCTAAAACAACTTTCAGCTTTTGCTGTATTTAGTCACTAAACTTTGGAAATGGAAAAATGTGAAACCATATTGACTGGCAATTGAGCTTTAGTTTAGAGAAGTGTCCCAATATGTGAATGCTGTTCTGACTTTCTTGAAGCTGTTTGTTTGGGAAGCTTTTCACATTATCCCAGACCTTTCTTTCTGGGCCCTTTCCAACTCTTGCTTCATCCCCATGAGATGGTAGCAAGACTTTTCTAACATTTTGGGGAGTGGAATTCCCAATTTCACATTTTACAGTTCTATGATGTGTGTTTACTTTTCTAATAGAAAAAAAAATCTAAGTCAGGTTGAAAATTTCTGGATGCTGACACGTCAAAGCAATTTTTGCTAGCTTTTATTAGTATTTAATTAAAATACTTATTCCCCAGGGGATAAAAAGTGCAAAACTATTATTTTCATGAAGGCTACTAAAGAGTTGGAACATCTTTTTTCTCTTCTTGCTAGGCCCTGGTTCCCAGGTTATTAGGTGAGAAACTCATTCATACTGGGTTAAATTTGGCTGTGAGTTGTGAACTATTTGCAGTTGAACCTATGATACTGTGAGAGTTTCTTCTTTAACTTCCAGGTTTCCCTTGAGTGCTGAGATCTGGAAGCTTGACTGATAGCCATGGTTACTACTTCTAGTTGATGTACTTGAGCATCAGCAACTGCTGCCAACTCTTGTAAAAATGTTAGTGGTTGGTTTGGTTTCTTTTTTTTAAACAAGCATGAATGCAAAGTTTGTTTCCAATGTTGAACATGAGTGACCCACATCTGAATGATTGTGGAGTTCTTCCTTGCGCTGGTAAAGTATCTTCTGTGCAATAGGGACTCATCCAGCATCTATCTTTTGCTTTGTCCCCACTCTTGCTATAAAGTAGATGATTCCACTCTGATCTCTCATCCAGGTGATCAGATCAGAGGTGGTAGTTGATAAACTGTAAGGCATCAGTGGAATTAAGTCAAAGGACTGAAGACAAAGGAGCTGTGAGCCCCTTCCCTGCTGGCAGATCAGAGAATGATTTAACAGCTTGAGTAGGAATGGCTCCATTGAAAGAGAGGTAGGGCAGTTACATCGATGCTCAGAGTAGAAAGCTGGAGGTGTCTCTTAAATGTCCAGTGAGCTTTTATGACTCCCCTTTCCACACCCTGGAGCATGCTATTTGTCAGAGAAAAAAATGGTGAAGTGTTTTTGTACGTAAGTCCTCCACCTATAACAGTTCTGTCGCTTCAGGATGTTATTCAAAACTGGCTGTTTGGGATTGCTCTGAGGGGACTTGCTCACCCCTCTGTAGCTGTCACTGGTGTGCAGGACACCTGAGCTACAGTCAGGAGGAGTTTCTGTACTTCCCTCAGAGCTCCCTTCAGTGAGTCAAGGTCATCACACTCCACACACAGACCATTGCAGGAGTCAGACATGAATGTAGAGAAACTCTGAAGATATAGCTAATTTTTTTTAATTTTTTTTTTGTTAGACCTTGTAATTTAAAAGGATCAGAGTTGAGTGTTGCAGTGGGGATACTGCTCTAATTTTTTTTAATTTTTTTTTTGTTAGCCCTTGTAATTTAAAGGGATCAGAGTTGAGTGTTGCAGTGGGGATACTGCAACACGCATATATCAAACCAGGAGTCCCGTGGAAAGGAAATATATACGGACAGACAGATTCTTGCTAGATGTTTCAGAGATGTTTATTTGTGTCTGTGCCCTCAGGGCCCCTCTCCCAGGGCTACACGGCAGGGGAGGGACCCCAACACCTCACCCGTTTTATTTTAATAAAAGGAGAATGAAAACAACTGGATAAACATAACAAGAACAGTTTCAAAACAAAACAAGCCACCCTCCTGAGTCTTTAAATGTCCAATCAGATTCT
>NW_008237265.1:2911050-2920057 GCF_000691975.1 Corvus brachyrhynchos
GTCCCTGCGCCAGGCTTCCCTTCGCCAGGACACAGCTGACATTGCTCAACAGTCTCGGTAACTAAATAATATTCACGAAAATATTCTTCCATCGGCATATATTTTGACTCCAGTATTAACTGTGTCCAAACGGTTTTCCAAAAGCCCTTGGTAAGAATTAAATCCCAAGAAACATAGAAAAAGTTCTTAAACAACCATGCCAGGAAGTGTTTCAGTTCTTTTTGAGCTTGAATCAAGCTAAAATTTACAAATCGTTGTTCAAGAATCATTTTAAGTTTAAGATAAATGTCCATATGCGGCTCTGAGAGCCAAGAGTCTTCCCACGGTTCCTCCATAGTTTAGATACGGAATAGCAAAGCAAAACCAAGAAGAGGAATCCAAAGTTTCCAGGGTTTACTCACACAAATCAGTCGCTTAGGGATCGGGGATCGTTCTGCTCACAAATCTCCACCATTTGTTGCAGTGGGGATACTGCAACACGCATATATCAAACCAGGAGTCCCGTGGAAAGGAAATATATACGGACAGACAGATTCTTGCTAGATGTTTCAGAGATGTTTATTTCCCCAGCCGCATGGCCGGAGCTCTGCCGAGGAACTGTTCCAGTCACGGGACCAAGGGTCCTTCTGCCCGCGCAGGGAACACAAACCAACCAATGGGAACGAGGCTGAGCAGGGGCAGGGAAACCCCGTGTCTGTCCCCTCAGGGCCCCTCTCCCAGGGCTACATGGCAGGGGAGGGACCCCAACACTTGAGCTATGCAAAACTCAAAGAGGCAGCTGCATCATGCATATGCCAACTTTAAACCAGCTAGAAGTGATGAAAATTGTGGGAATGGGCTCAGAGGAGGCTGTGAAAACCCAGCTGGACCTTAAGTGCCTATGCACACTATGAGCTTGTGATTGGGACCATGTGTGTGACCTGCATGACTGTACATGAGACTGGTTGACCCTTATACCTGTTTAAGCAGCTTAAAATATGCCATGCACAGGGAACACAACTCTGTGTGTAATCACACTGATTTAAATAATGTAGTTATGGCACAAATTCTTAAATCCATGTCTCTGGGATGAGGTTTCTCATCACACCCAAATTTTGAAGGTCCCAGCTCAAGCTCCTCTTGTACCAGTAGGTTTGGTCAGGGTGGCAGGAGTTAAGGCTGTGCTTCCCAGCAACTAGGTCACAAAACATGCAGGAGGTTTAACACTGAAAGTGTTAATTTGAATTTGATTTGGAAGTAAATGTATAACCTGAACTGTTTGTAGATATGATACTTCTCACCTCTATTTCCAAACCTTTTTGACAAGGGTGAGACAGATTCTGTTCCTGTTCATTTGCCGTGGGGCTTTCAAGTGAAAACAACTTAGAGTTGTAAGCTCTCTATGAACTGATTAGTGTAAGGGCACACTTAGAATAAAAGGAAGTTGCCCTATGACAATGGAAATGATCAGAGCTGTTTCAAAAGAGTTACCTGGGGCTGTAGGAATGCAGCATCTCAAAATGCCAGGTAAGCACCAAATAATTATTCTTGCTGTATCCAGCTCAATAAACTGAGATAAAATGGGACTCCTACCAATTTTTTCCAAACTTGTACATAGTAATCTTCAACCAGAAACAAACACAATTTTAGGAGCACTTGAAGTGAAATTATTAGTTTAGATTGTGCTGTATTAAAAAAAAAAAAACCCTGCCTTTTTGTTTGTCTCAAGTTTTAAGCTTCTGGAGCTTACTAATAACAATTGTATAGGAAGATGTGAATTTAAGATAGGAAAAGAAAGCTCTGAATCTTTCATAATCACCTGATTCCAGCAACTGAGGCTCTAACCACAAAAATGCTCAAGTTGTATCTCATCTAAAATTTTGTATGGGCGATGAAAACCACCCCCAACATTCTTTGTCTTTAAGGTTTTATTTTTAGGGGACAATTGAAAATGTGATTCACTTTGATAATAAAATTCTAATACTGACTTTTTTCTTTTGAGTCAGAAGCTGCATTTTGCCCTGCAAGTCTCACAGACATTGAGTGGATTAGTGGTGGTGGCCTCAGATGTGGCACCATGTTAACAAACATTGCTGAAGTTGGGAGGGGTTCAGGGGTACCAGTGACTGACCGAGCTTAGGACCCATGTTGGAGGGAGGTAAGTGAACAAATACTGTAGCAGAAAAGATGTAAGGTGTGAACTGTATGGGCAGATGAGCCCTTGTAGAACTGGAGGAAACTGAGCAGGATTTTGCATTTAATTTATCTTGTAGTTTTTTGTTAATACCATGAAAGTTCTGGAAAGAGGGTGAGTGTATATACTCTAACTACCATGCTGACTATCTGAGAAAACACTGGAAAAGATAGGAATTCACAAACCATATTGTAGCATTAATTTCTTTTAAAATTCACTATTGACTTCTATTTTAAAATGAATGCTGTGGTATGACCTAAAGACAGGAAAGAAGCTGACTATCTAAGAAAATATTTCTCTGAGTACCTTTAAGAGATGAGCTTCATGTTCCACAACAGTGTCAAAATCACTTAAATGAAACAACAGAACAAAGATCTCTTCTAAAAGGAAAGGTTTTGTTCATGTTGGCATCTTCATTATAAGTACACATTAACTAGAAATAACAGCTTCAGCTGAGAGAATTTGAAGCAGCCTTGTTTCCAAAATAGGATAAATGAAGCTTGTGCACTTAATCACAGTTACAAGATACTCTCTTTGGTTTTAATAGTAATTCAGCAACGGTAGGAGTCTGTGCCCCAGTTGTTGTGTTGATATTGGATGGTAAAATGCTGCAACCTTCCCAAAAGTGCCTCCAAGGAGGTAGCCACTTGATGCAGTAACCACACTTGCATACACACGTACACACACATACACCGGATAGCTGGCAAAAACAGTCCGATGATGAATGAACAGGAAGAGTCTTCACATGGGGTTCTACAGAAGAGATTTAATGCATCCACACTCGTGCCAGGTTCCAGAGAAGTCCAGGCAGAACAGTGGGGGGGGTCCAGGGTAAGGGAATCAGTCGAGAAACTCTGAGGGCCTATCAGGTAACAAGGGGTGGAGCAGCCATCGGAGCCAACCAGGGGGAGCAGAACTGGGATACATTAACATAACAGAACAGAGCATTCTGGGGGAGGCTTTTTCAGTCACCAATAAGCTGGAAAGAGGCACCTAGGGCTTATCCCACCATGGGACTCCTTTTGTTCCATGTCCAGCAGGCCCACTGGCCTCCACACCCAGTCAGCAGCTCTGCCTCCTGGCCATGGCTCTTTCACCCATTGGACTGGCTGGTGGATTCATGCATTGGACCCCACACTCTCAATCCCATACACAGCAGCTTCTCAATTGCAAAATAGTTTCTTAGTTTTACTACCTTTGCTAAATTATACAAGTTCTTGCAGCTGCCCCTTTCCAGGACTAGAGGATGTTTTCCTCATTGCAGATGTGCCCTGCTGGCTCAGCACTTCTTGCTGCTGGTTCCATTTTGTTGTACACCAACAGCTTTTATAAATCTGTTCATTCCCTTAATTGGAGTTCTGTGATGGGAGGTTTTGTGTTTACTGATGTAGTATTTAAAGCTTATGATATGGCCTTGTGCTGGTGTTGGTTAAACCTGGATCTGGGATCCTGGATCTAATCAAGGACATGTTTTTCTTTGGTTAATTTGGTGCGTTAATATTTTTGGGGAGCTAAAAGTATGGTAATGGAGGATTTCACAGTTTTTTCACTAGGAACATAAACAGTGCATTTTCTATCCGTAGAAGAAATTTAGTTCTTATGTTCAGTGTAGTTGTGAGTTTTATACTCTCGTCTGTCCTATGGTCAGTGGCATGGAGAAGCCACAGGAACAAGTGGGCCTGGAGCAATGTGCCAGTTCCTAAATCCACCTAAAGTCAACCTCAAGTGACTTTCTGTCGACCTCAATGGTTTTAGAAGAGTCTCTGGTTTCAGTTGAAAGACAAGATTCTAACTAAAAGTAAGCACAATGTACTAAAGATTAAAATTAAAGGGGAAGATTGGTCTGTAACCAAACTCCCACCTAGCTACTCACTTCTCTGCTGCTTTAGCAAAAGAACAAGATCAAGAAAGCTCATGGGTTGAGATAGACAAGTATGTTGTTTATCAGTAACCCTTGCAGCAAAACAGACTTACTTGGAGAAATAAATTTATTGCCAACTTAATATGTATTTGATAATTGATTTGTATATTGGGGAACAAAACCTAAGCCAAAATCAGCCAAAACAATTAAAACCCCTTTCCTTCCCTCTTCCTGATCTCAGTTTCACTCTGGATTCTTCCCCTGCCCTTATTGCTGGACCTCACTCTCTTCAGTGAGAAATGGCACAAGGGATATGAGGGGGGGTTGCAATGAGTATTCAGTGGTTTCTCTTCTGCTCCTTCCTCCTCACTCTACTCTGCATGGGTCCTTTGGGCTGCAGTCCCTCTGAGAATACCAGCTTAGCCATAGGGTGCCTCTTCTTCTGGCCTCTATGCTCTGTTTCTTGCTCTTTGTTCCTTTCTCTTGCCCTGTAGTGTTTTCTGCCCTTTCTGACATGTTTTCTGAGAGGTGCCCCCCAGTTTGGCTGGTGGCCTTGTTTATGTCTGTTACAGAGCCACCTGGAACTGACTGTGTCTGGCAAGGAGCAGCCATTGGATCCTTCTCCCAGAGGCTGCCCTCACTATCAACACCTTGACACCTATGTCCTGTTTGGAAGGTTATAGGCTGGTTAAAATTAATAGCAGGAAAAAATAATTAAATTAGATTGCCAGTTTATACAGAATATAATTCTATGGATATAGGCTCATCCCCCACAGTGTGGACAGCAGGGGAGGGGGGTGTTCTGCCCCTCTGGCCTGCTCAGGTGAGATCCTACCTGCAGAGCTGCCTCCAGCACGGGGGCCCAGCAAAGGAAGGACATGCAGCTGTTGGAGTACAGAGAAGGCACCAAGATGACCAGAGGGATGGAGCAGCTCTGCTGGGAGGAAAGGCTGAGAAAACTGGGATTGTTCAGCCTGGTAACACAAGATTTGGAGTGACCTAGTTGTGGCCTTCCAGTACTTGAAGGAGCTGACAAGAAAGATGGAGAGCGCCTTTACAGGGGCCTGGAGTGACAGGACAAGGGGAAATGGTCTTCAGACTGACAGAAAGTTGGTTTAGATTGGATATCAGCAAGAAATTCTTCCCTGTGAGGGTGGTGAGGCCTGATACAGGTTGCCTGGAGAAGCTGTGGCTGCCCCACCCCTGAAAGTGTTCCAAGCCAGGTAGGACAGGGCTTGGAGCAATGTGGTCTAGTGGAAGGTATCTCTGCCCATGGCAGGGAGAGGAATGGGATGAGTTTTAAGGTCCCCTCCAGCCCAAATCATTCTGTGATTCTATAAATAGTTACTATAATTCTGTAGCTAGTAAACCAAACTTTACCTGAAACCCAACTCAGCAAGCAAATCTTACACGGTCCTTGATTTGACTACAAACTTATTTAATAGAAGTACTGTGATGTAATAGACTTAGTTGTGTACAGTCAGCCCAATGTCATTACTCCTTTTCACTAATGACCAGAAAAAAATGTAAAATCCCTCCTGGGGAAACCTGAACGTAGCAAAAAAGACAGGCGTCATGGTTACAGGAGAAAGAGTACCAGTATGGGTGTAGGCAACCTATGTATTCCACACCCATCTACATTATTCCTGATGATCTGTTGGTGGTGGGTTGTTTGCAGCAGCTATCCAGTGCACCCCCCACCCCTCAGACTATGAGCTGGATGTTTTAGATAAGGAAAAAGAGGCAACCCTGAAAGGCAGGGTAATGTTTCTTTTTCTTCACACCTATGATTCAGCCCTGATAACTCCCTCTGAGGAAGCAGCAGCACAGTCCCACCCATCCTAAAAGGGTCATCTCTGCTAATGGGACATACTGAACTGAATAGGCACCAGCCAAATAGGCAGCTGGAACAATCATCAAGGACTTCAAAAATTTCTATGACTCTGTCCTGGGTTGCAGTGTATTCTATTACCATCCTCATGAGCTGTTGAAACCAGGTGGGGCAGTGTTTCCTTGCCTCCTCCCCCCGGACTATCTTCCTGTTAATGGCCCATCAGTGCCCTGCAGCATGACTCAGAGATAACTCCCTCCGGACTATCTTCTGTTAATGAGCCTAATCAACGCCTGGCCTCATGACTCCTCATCCCACTGTGAGTTGCTCCACCCAGAGGGAGGAACCAAGCATTCCATCCTGGATATAATCTGAGATTCCAAATACCACAGACATCCTTTCCACTGGATTTCCAGAGGACAGGAGCTACATAGCCACCACTGGATCTTCTGAGGAAGAGCAGACCCTTTCTACAGGATCACTGGTTCAACAGAACCACGTCCACCACTTCAGGAGGACTGCAGCCACCATCTTATCGGACTGTTACCGCCACCCTGAATAACAAAGGGTGTCAGGTTGTATCCTGACTGTCAGTTTAACCCAGTGTTTTCTGCCTTTATTTTTTTTTTTTTTTAATTTCCCTATTAAATTGTTCTTACTTGGTGCCTCCTACTGGTTTGTTTTCAAACTAGTACAGACTCATAGGATTACATCATTCTATTGCAAAATTCCCCAGCCTGGGAGAGATATTGAACATTCCTGCCTGTATATAATCTGGGCACTGTGGGACGTGGGACACCACCACCACCACCGGACGTCCAGAGGAGGACTCAGACTTCCACAGGAGAACCAGACCTTTCCACAGGACCACCACTTTTGACCAGAGTACAACCATCACTCCATTGGGACTGCAACTACTGCTTAATTGGACTATGACCACCACTCTGACCAACAGGGTGTCAGGTTGTACTGTGACTTTGTTGGTTTAAGCCAGTGTTTTCTGTATTATTGCATTTATTTTGATCTTTCTATTAAATTGTAATTCAAACCTAAAAATCTCTCTTAAGGTATTTGTTTGGGGTTCATTTCTCCCACTGGCTTACTTTCAAACCAGCACAATGGGACCAGCAGTATGCAACCTAGATGGCAGCTGGATTCCTCCAGGTTGCTGTGTAGCAAGAGCTCACCTCAAAGACTTGTGCCATCATCCAAGGGCAAACACTAGGTTGAATGTGTCAGACTGAGGGATGAGGATAATCTGTATTACTCTGTGGCACAAACACTGGAAAGGATTTACAGAAGCAATGGAAAAGCATGAACTGCAGCATTCAGTGTGATATAGAGAGGGAAAACAGAGGCTTTATGGCCCTAGTGAGGGAGAGCAGTAAGTAGGAGCATGGTGGTGATCCTGTCTCTCCATGCTGTGGAGCAGCATTTGAATTCTGTGTCTAGTTTCAGCTCCACATTTTGGAACTAGGGTAGAACACTGGTGATGGCACAGACCTGCAAAGGTTATTTTTGGGGCAAAAATCACGTTTTTCTTGGGATTGTAGGCATGCCTATACTGAGCAAGGTACAGTAGTACAGAGAATTCTGGGTTGGTGTTAGACAAGGAAGTTTGTATACTTGGGAGCATATGGCAGTTTCAGTGCCTTGTTAGGGGTGGTTCTGCTCCTTGTGCTGCTCTCAGCAGAGCTGGGCATGCTGGGGGCAGGGCTGTATGAAAATGTTGCTCTGCTCTTGGGCCTGTGCCAGTGTTTATCCCTCCATATATCGGTATGAAGTCCCTGGGAGACAAGCAGGCCATGGCTGCTGTTCACTTCAGGAGTTATCTTCCAGATCTGTCAGGTTACTGTGAGGGTGCACAAATACACTTACAAAAAGAAAATATTGGTTAGCCAGCCTGGAGACCCTTGAGTTCTTGGCACCTCCATTCCCTTCTCTGTAAAATGTTGGAACCAGGGAGAAAAAAAGATATTTCAATCTGAAAAGCATCATGGATCAAGCTTGTCTGGCACTGCTCAGCCCTGGTTAAAGAACACTGTGTTTGGGTGGGTGGGCATCTAACAGAACCAAGTCTTTGGCTTGCTTTGTTCTCTGGTTTTATGGTATATAGTGGAGCTTCTATGCTTAAGCTTTCCATCTGAGACAGGAAAGGAAGACTGATGTTCGTGTAAATCTGGAGAGGTGAATAAACATCACTGTGCTTCCTGTTAGCTACTGGGCAAACAGTGGCTGATAATTCACTGAACTCAATGACCTCTCCCCTTTTGCTGGAGTTTGAAATGTTTGGAGGTTCCAGATACCTGGCCTGTTATTTTCCCTATAGTATCTATTGGTGCATACAGCAGAAAATCTTCAACTATGTACAAATCTTCCATTCTCTGTGTTTATAAATGTGTGGCTATTTGCTTTTTATCATATTGAAAAGATAGACATGACAGACCAGATGCCAGAAATTCAAGCAGCTGGGTGGAGCTTGGGTACCTACTTCAGCCTGCTCAGTGCAGTGGCTGTGAGAACCAAGACACTGAGGAACACGGGAAGTATGAGCCAGAGGCAGCCTTCTTAAAAGTCAGACTATTCAGCAGAAAATGTTAAATATGCTGTTAAAGACCATAGCTTTCCCTGCTTTAATTCTTTGGCAGTGAAGGAATACATCCCATGAAATATATATAACGAGGGTATTACTGTATCCCGCAGCTGTAGGGAGGAGAGGCGAGAAGATCCAACAGGCAGGAATTGTGCAGCAAGATTGATTTATTTAATTCTTTTACAAACTCTTTTATAGACTTTTTTCTTCATAGTCTAATTGGACAAAGGTTGGGTTGATTGGCTAGAAATCCTAAACATCCATTGTCAAAATATTTTTCTACTGTACCATAAACATAGTTCTACAAGGTCACAGGTATTCATAGTTTACAGAACTTCTGCTATTATCTTCTGTGAGAGAGAAAAGTATCCCACAGGCTTAGAAAGAAGCAAGAAAATTCTTGCAAGCAGCAATATTGTATCCACAATTCCCCCTTTTTGGTTTTTAATATAACAATTCTACTATTAATCCTAAATAGAAATTTACGTCAGGTATTAATTCTAAATATGTCCTTAAGGCTTTAACTATCTGACTCCATAACAAGAAATT